>NC_080169.1:35752223-36074307 GCF_950295315.1 Erinaceus europaeus
CCTTAATGTGACTACACTATTAATTTATAAAAAGATCAAGATTACACTGAATGCTAAAATTGTATGAATAAAATGAAAGTTTTTTTAAGTAGATTAAACCTTCAAGGATTTGTATGCTTTTTGCTCATGTAATAACTAATGGGATGAATTATTGTTGTATTGCCATATGTATGTGTGTATGTGGTCAAACACTCAGGTGTGGTGATTTCAATGCCCTCTATCATTAAGAGAGAGAAAGAGAGAGAGAAAGAATTTCTCTAGTCTAGACAACATCAAAGACATAAATGTTCAAGAAACCCAGAGGGTCCTGAGCAGAATTAACCCACACTTAAAGACACCAAGATACATCATATTTAGAATGGAAAGGAATAAGGATAAAGAAAGGATCCTGAAGGTTGCAAGAGAAAAAGAAAGTCATCTACAGAGGAAAACCCATAAGATTAGCAGCAGACTTCTCCATACAAACACTACCGGCTAGAAGAGAATGGCAAGATACCTATCGAGTGCTCAATGAGAAAGGCTTTCAACCAAGAATACTGTATCCTGCTATACTGTCATTCAGACTAGATGGAGGCATCAAAAACCTTCTCAGACAAGCAACAGTTGAAAGAATCAATTATCACCAAGCCTGCCCTGAAAGAAGTTCTGAAAAATGCCTCCTATAAACAGTCAGACCACTATAAATATGCCATATATAAGAACACTCTAAAAATCTATATGAATGGCGTTAAAATATCTTCAGTCTTTGATATCAATAAATGTCAATGGCCTGAATTCACCTATTAAAAGGCACAGAGTAGAAAGATGGATCAGAAAACACAACCCTACAATATGATGTCTACAGGAAAATCACATACCTCAACAAGACAAACACAAACTCAAAGTGAAATAATGGAAAACTATTACACAAGCCAATGACCCACAAAAAAGAGCAGGAGCAGCTATTATCATATCTGACATTATAGGCTTTAAAATACTTAAATTTAAAATGATATGGATGGACATTACTTAATGCTCAAAGGATCAGTCAATCAAAGGACTTAACAATTATTAACATCTATGAACCCAATGAGAAGCCATCTAAATACATCAAACATCTACTGAAAGAGCTACAGAAATACATTAACAGCAACACAGTAATAGCATGGGACTTCATCACCCCACTCTCTCTGATTGACAGATCATCCAGGCAGAAAATCAATAAAGACATTAAATGACAAGAGCTAAATGACAAGATAGATAAACTAGAACAATTGGACATCTTCAGAGTTATTCACCCCAAGAAACTGGAATATACATTCTACTGAAGTTCACATGAGTCATTCTCAAGGATTTACCATATGTTAGGCTACAAAGAAAGCATGAGCAAATTCAAGAGTATTGAAATCACCCCAAGCATCTTCTCAGACCACAGTGGAATTAAAATAATACTTAACAGTCAACAAAAGATTAATAATAGTCCCAAAATATGGAAGCTCAACAGTACACTACTTAACAACTACTGGGTCAAAGAGGAAATCAAGGAAGAAATCAAAATGTTTCAGGAGTTCAATGAAAATGAAGATAAAAGCTATCAAAATATTTGGTACACAGCTAAGGCAGTACTGAGAAGGAAATTCATAGCCATGCAAGCATACATTAGGAAACAAGAAAAAGCACAAATGAACAGCCTGATTGCACATCTTAAAAACCTAGAAGAAGAACAAAGGAATCCTAAAGGAACCAGAAGGAACGAAATAACTAAACTTAATGCAAAAATAAATAACATTGAAAATAAGAAAACCATACAAAAGATCAAGGAAAGTAAATGTTGGTTCTTCAGAAGAGTGAAAAATCAACAAACCTTTTGCCAGACTCACAAAACAAAAAAGGGAGAAGACCCAAATAAATCAGATTGTATCACAACAGATACTGCAGAAATTCAATATATCATGTGAGGCTTCTATGAACAGCTTTATGCCACAAAGCTATAAAACATAGAAGAAATGGAAAATTTCCTAGATACTTACAAACTTCCAAAATTAAGTAAAGAGGAACTAGATAATATGAACAGAACCATCACAGCTAATGAAATTGAAACAGTTATCAAAATCCTTCCCAAAACTAAAAGTCCTGGACCAGATGGTTTTACAAATCAATTCTACAAAACCTTCAAAGAAGAACTAGTACCTCTACTTTTAAAAGTCTTCCAGGAGATTGAAGACACTGGAATACTCCCTTCCAATTTCTATGAATCCAGCATCACTTTGATACAAAATCTGACAAGGACACAACCAAAAAAGAAAACTACAGACCAATATCTCTGAAGAGCATAGATGTTAAAATATTGAACAAAATTCTAGCCAACCAGTTAGATAAGTCTATTAAAAAGATTGTTCCATATACCAAGTGGGGTTTATCCCAGGGATGTAAGGTTGATTCAGTATACGTAAATCAATCAACTTGATGCACCACGTCAATAAAAGCAAGACCAAAACCCACATGGTCATATCAATAGATGCAGAGAAAGCCTTTGACAAAATCCAACATCCCTTTTTGATCAAAACAAAATGGGAATAGATGGAAAATTCCTGAAGATAGTGGAGTCTATATATAGCAAACCTACAGCCAACAGCATACTCAACGGCACAAACCTGGAAGCATTTCCCCTCAGAACAGGTACTAGACAGGGCTGCCCACTATCACCATTACTATTCAACATAGTGTTGGAAGTACTTGCCATAGCAATCAGGCAGGAGCAAGGGGTTAAAGGCATACAGATTGGAAGAGAAGTCAAACTCTCCCTATTTGTCTAATCAGTTAGAGAATTTGATGACTTCTTTAGGCCTTTCTACTAGTATCCCAGGCTTATTAGTCAAAGACCCAGGTTCAATCCTCTGGTCCCTATCAACAGGTAGAAAGCTTCACAAACAGTGAATCAGTACTGCAGGTGTCTCTCCTCTCTCCCTCTGTATCACTCCTTCCCTCAGAATTTATGTATCTGTATAATCATAAATAAAAGTAAAAATTAAGCATATATAATAGAAACTAAGAAGGTAAGACTGTGTATTCCCAACAGCTGAGTATCTACTATATTACAGGTCTGGAAAATATTTATTGAACTAATGAATGGTATAAACATGATTCTTCTTCTTCTTCTTCTAGTGTTTGCCCTTCTTCCGTAGCCAGTCAACAGCATCAGGTTGCTGCTTGTTGCTGGCTTTGAAAATGACTGGGATCCATGTCGATTCAGTCGGCTAGGAAGGATCGTCAGTTTCCCCAATGAATGGGTACTCATGGGATGCACCATGGGAAGGTCGATCCAATGCATCCCATAAACATGATTAAAAATATATATTAAAGCATAATGTTAAAACTAAATGTGCTCAGCATTGATTTCAGGACTGGAAAACTAGCTTATCTGGATAATGAGCCTGCTTTTCCATGGGTGCAACCCAAGTTTCAATCTAGCCTCCACCACAATAAAATAAATTTTCTGTAGTGCTATGGTCACTCTCTCTCTCTCTCTCCATATATATATATATATATATATATGTTAACAGGGAAGGGGAAGATAAAAAGAGAAAGTGGGGAGAGAGAATGACCTGCAGAACTACAATACTTATAAACTTCCCCCCCAAGTTGGGACCAGGGGTTTGAGTGCAGATCCTTATGCATTTAAATGTGTACAGTCAACCAGGTGTGCCACCACCCAGCCCCTATTGCTGTCTCTTTCTATTGAACATAAGTCAGCATGAAATAGACAAGCTCAAGCAATGACAAGGTTACTGGTCTCAAATAGACTGAATGTTTGGGATTTAAATAAATTTTAGATAAATGTCTTCCTTCATTTCTTACTTTTCTCAATATATTAATTACAAAATAAACATGGTAGTAAAAGAACAAAAACCAAAGACAATGCCAAAGTATTCTTATTAATACTTTTATTCTTAGATAAAAAAACTATCAGAATTTTTTAATCAGATAGATTTTATAATTTTAGGTGATATCAAACAAGTGCATCACTTAAGGTTACTCAGAGATTGAGTTTATGGACCTAGGAGGTAAGTCATTCAGTAGATCACATACCTAACTGCTCATGAAACACAGGATTTGACACACAGGACCATGTCATGTGGGAGAACTAAGGACAGCATAAGGAAGCTCCATGCAAAGTGGAATGGTGCTGTGGTGTTCATCCTCTCTCTGGATCTGGGGTCTGTCACTCCCTCTCTCACCTCTTCCTTTAATATATGTTGAAGGAGGCAGAATATTGGTTCATGGAAATCACTCACTGGTATTGATCATGTCTCTGGTATAGCATGAAAAACCACTCCAGCTTGATTTCATTTTTATCTCATGTTTTTCCCACAAGACATTATTGTATTTTTATTTTTTCCACCATGACTATCACTAGGGTTTGGTACCTGCACACTGCCTCCACTATTCCAGCCTGTCACTCTAAAAAAATATACAGGTGAGAGAGAATGAGATAGGAAAGAAAAACAGAGAGAAGTGATGATGCCTGAAGCATTTCAGCACTGCTTCAAGATTTGTGAACCTTCCACCCTGCAGATGGGAACTAAAGGCTTGAGCCTAGGTCCTCACACATGGTAATATGTGCACTCTACTGAGTATGCCACCACCTAACCCTGACATTAATAAATATTTTAGAAATCATCACATATTCTACAATTCTGCACCTCTATTAAGATAAGAGTAGATATTGGGCAATCTAGAAAAATCTAAATGTAGCTACTCTATGCAGAAATTACATTTAAAACAATGATGATAAAAGCTACCTCAAACAAACTGAAAAAAAAAAGGGGTGTATTCTGTGTCCTCTTGTTCAACAGTATCAAGGTCCCATGTATTGGATCGACCTTCCTGTGGTGCATTCCCATTCATTGGGTGAGTACCCATTCATTGGGGAAACTGACGATCCTTCCTAGCCGACTGAATCCACATGGATCCCAGTCACTTTCAAAGCCATTAACTGGCTATGGAAGAAGGGCAAATGCTAGAAGAAGAAGAAGGTCCCATGACATTTTTCTGAGTTTGTCCCATGGCCAATCTAGTAACTCTGCTTCAGCTTTATTTTCCAGTCATATGCTTTCAAAGCCTCATTTTCAAAACATCACAACTACAAAGCACAGCTAAACAAATCATGCCCTGTGAGTCTCACCAGACTCTGAATCATCTAACATATATGAGTTAAAACACAAGGCTGGGAGCCCAGGACATTTTAATGTCAACAAGTGGAGGTGGCCACATAGCCTTAGGATATGATGGTAGAATCTGCACACCATCAGAATACCATTGAAACCAGTGAAGCTACTCAGGATGGGTGTTGCTTTATCCATATAGGGAATTGTTGGGACAGGCATCAGAGGACAATGTAGAAATACAACAGGACAATTTCTTAATATTTTTCATGAGACATCTATATCTGTCTTTTCATCCCTCTCTCTCCATCATCTCTATAAATTGATGGCATTTTCAAAATACTGGATGATATACCTTTATATTGGCTCCAGAAAAAAAATGTGGGAGTAGGGTGGTAGCACAGCAGGTTAAGTGCAAGTGTCACAAAGTACAAGGACCAGCATAAGTATCCCAGTTCGAGTACCCAGCCCCCCAGTTGCAGGAAAGTTGCTTCACAGGCGGTGAAGCATGTCTGCAAGTGTATTTCTCTCCCCCTCTCTGTAGTCCCCTCCTCTCTCCATTTCCCTCTGTCCTATCCTACAATAATGACATCAATAACAACAGCAACAAAAAAGGTCAACAAAATGGAATAAATAAATAAATAATTAAAAACAAACAAAAATATATTCTAATAACATAGAGAATTAGCTAGAAGTCTTATCTGGAGAGAAACCCTCTTCAGAATTATGAACTCAAGAAACCAACTCAGTGTATAGTTATCAAATTAATTTTTTTATGTATCATTCTATTTAAAAGTCATTCAGCTGCAAAAAAGATTCATGTGTAAAAACATAGCTATTAAAAGACTATATGCTTTCACACTAAAATAAGTAAGTAGTAAAATAGTAATTTTTCCCCTGCACTAAGGTAGTTGCTGGGGCCTAGGACAAGCACTAAGAATCCACTGCCCACAGTGGCCATTTTGTGTGTGTGTGTGTGTGTGTGTGTGTTCTTCTTCTACTTCCATATTTTATTGAATACAATAGAGAGAAATTGAGAGGGGAAGGTGAGATAGATAAGTACAGAGAAAGAGAGACACCTGCAGACCTGCTTCACCATTTGTGAAGCATCTTCTGTGCAGGTAGGGAGCAGGGGGTGGAAGTTTGATCTTTGCATATAGTGACATGTGCGCTTAACTCAGTGTCCCACCACCGGCTCCATAAAATACGTTTTTTTCAGAAGCTGAAACGTGAGATTTTTATCATTAGTTATGATTATTATAAAGAATCCAGGTATAGGGAGTAAGGCGGTAGCACAGTAGGTTAAGCACACCTGGTGCAAAGCACAAGGACCAGTGTGAGGATCCCAGTTGGAGCCTGGCTCCCCACCAGCAGGGGAGTTGCTTCACAGGAGGTGAAGCAGGTTTGCAGATGTTGTTCTCTTCCCCTCTTCTCTCTATTTCTCTCTGTCCTATCCAACAACAACAACAACATCAATAACAACAACAATAATAATAACAACAACAATAAAACAAGGGCAACAAAAAGGAAATAAATATTAAAATCTTAAAAAAAAAAATCTGGAGTCAGACAGTAGCGCAGCGAATTAAACAAAGCCCAAGGACCAGCAGAAGGATCCTGGTTGGAGCCTACCCCCTCCCCACCTGCAGGGGAGTGGCTTCACAGGCTGTAAAGTAGGTCTGCATGTGTCTATCTTTCTCTCCCCTCTTTCTCTATCTGTCTTCCCTTCCTCTCTCCATTACTCGCTGTCCTATCCAACAACAATGACATCAGTAACAATAACAATAATAACTACAATAATAAAACAAGGGCAACAAAAGGGAATAAATAAATAAATACAAAAACATTTTTTTAATTTTTTTTATTTAAGAAAGGATTAATTAACAGAACCATAGGGTAGGAGGGGTACAACTCCACACAATTCCCACCACCCAATCTCCATATCCCACCCCCTTCCCTGATAGCTTTCCCACTCTCTATCCCTCTGGGAGCATGGACCCAGGGTCATTGAGGGTTGCAGAAGGTAGAAGGTCTGGCTTCTGTAATTGCTTCCCCGCTGAACATGGGCGTTGACTGGTTAGTCCATACTCCCAGTCTGCCTCTCTCTTTCCCTAGTAGGGTGTGTCTCTGGGGAAGCTGAGCTCCAGAACACATTGGTGGGGTCTTCAATCCAGGGAAGCCTGGCCAGCATCCTGGTGGCATCTGGAACCTGGTGAGTGAAAAGAGAGTTAACATACGAAGCCAAACAAATTGTTGAGCAATCATGGACCCAAAGCTTGGAATAGTGGAGAGTGTTAGGGAGGTACTCACTGCAAACTCTAGTGTACTTCTGCTTTCAGGTATATATTTTGCAGTAGTTTATGGATACGTGTGAACATATGCTCTCTCTCACAGAAACTGGTGTATATCTAGGTTTTGGGACTTTGTTAGAAAGTGAACCACCTGAGATGAAATTAGAGGGTACTATAAAAGGAAAGATTTCACCAGAGTAATGAAGCTGAAGGGTTGTCATTCCACACGTGAAGTCTCTGGACACAGTCTGAGGTGAAGCATGTTGAGGTGGCAATTGTTGTGTTGTTTAGGTTGTGATCAGCAGATGCAATATTATTTGGTATGGATTGGGAGAGGCATACAGGAAAGTGGGCCCTATCCAAGGGTTCCAGGACTGGGGGAAGTAGGGTATCTATAATGGAGATGTGAGGTTCCTGCTGTCTTAGGGTTCCAAAAGACAATCGATAATTAATGTTATCATCACATTATTTGGTAATTGGGTTAACTTTGAAAAGTCCTTTTGTTATGGTTTGCTGTAAAAAAAGAATCTAGGTATACAATTGCATTATCATGAGAAATTGCTTAATATTTTACCAGTATTTTTTTGTTGTTGTTAGATAGGACAAAGAGAAATGGAGAGAGGAGGGGAAGGCAGAGAGGGGGAGAGAAAGATAGACACCTACAGATATTTTACCAGTATTTTTGCAAGTGTTTTCATTTCTCCCCTACTTTGTTTCTATAATTATTTCATGGACACTCAATGAGAAAAACTGACAGCTTCTGGCTAGTTTGGGTGTGTTGTTGAAATAGTTGCAATATGTTATGTTATTTAATATTACCACTAGTATCTCCAGGCTTTTTATATTATATTTGGTACGACTTCTGTATTAGGTTTTATTTGTGACTAAATACAAGATAATCTCATGCATTCTTTATGTATCTAACATTCATAATCTCTATTGGAGATGCAGAAGTTCTACCGTGTAAGGGGACCTTGTTCAAGTCCCCATTTACCACATGGCAACACCATCAAAAGGAGAAACTTCACAAGTGCTGAAGCACTGTACAGGCATCTGTCCCTCTCTCTCTGTTTCTCCTTTTCTCTCTTTATTTAGCGGGTGGGGAGTCTACAGGAGCAGTGGAATAATGCAGGCATAAAGTCCCAGTGAAGTTCTGATAGAAGAAAAACAAATAACTGAAAAAATAAAACAAGAACAAATTGAAAATACATTATGTTTAATATTACTACAGATTCAATTTTCTCCAAACTAATTTTAATAATGCTGTTTCAGTTAATTTCACAGCAGTTTTCCTTTTTGTAACTAATAATATCTTCATTTGGGATAAGTTACTCAGTCACTGACCTTGGTTTTATTCTTTCTGAATTGCAAATTGGTGATGAAATTAAGAAAGTGTCTTTTACATGTAACTTTTCCTTTTTTTAATTTTTTAAAGATTTTTTTTTAATATTCATTTATTTATTCCCTTTTGTTGCCCTTGTTTTTTATTGTTGTAGTTATTGTTGTTGTTGTTGTTAGATAGGACAGAGAGAAATGGAGAGAGGAGGGAAGACAGAGGGGGAGAGAAAGATAGACACTTGCAGACCTGCTTCACCACCTGTGAAGCAACTCCCCTACGGGTGGGGAGCCGGGGTCTAGAACCAGGATCCTTCTAAAGGTCCTTGGCTTAACCCGCTGTGCTACTGCCTGGCTCCCGTCACTTTTTCTTTATTGCAGTTTTCCCAAAATCATTTTACTGGAGTGTTGGGCTGCATCGAGGAGGAGAGAGAAAGAAGATCCAGAGCGGAGAGGGAACACAATTCTTTATTTGTGCAGACACCTCAGAGTTGGGTGAGAGCACAGCAGTTCGGGACACATGGAGCTAGCAAAAATGGCTGCCTCCAGCTATACGCAGCACTCTTCCCTGCGTCCATTCACCTAGGTGAAAAGCGAGCAAGAGAGAGAGAGGCGGAAGCAGGAAGGCTTTATAGGGCAAAAACCAGGAGTGACGAATTGGGACAGGATTGGTTGGGAAAGGCACTCTGAGAATATCATATTAACTCTCGTGGGAACTGGCAATAACCTGAGGGGACAACATGGTGGTTGTAACTGTATCTGCACAATTTCCCAGCACTGGAGGCTTATAGTTTTAATGTACAGTTGCTAACACGTGAGTGCAAGTTCTCATCTCCCATGGAAAGATGTCTGCAAAACATTCCCACCCCTCACTTGGGTTTCATTATTCACTGGGACCTCAATACCCTCTCCACCCTCTTTTATCTGCTTCCCCCAGAGTCCTTCCTTTGATACAATATACAACACATAGTCCAAATTTCCCCTTGTGATTATAAGCAATACACAAGTAAGCCTTCGATGGAGTTCATAATCCAGAGCTTATTCTGGCAGAATTAACTAATACATAAGTAAATAAAATTTATTTATTTATTTAAATATTTACTTATTTATTCCCTTTTGTTGCCCTTGTTGTTTTATTGTTGTTCTTGATGTCATCATTGTTGGATAGGACAGAGAGAAATGGAGAGAGGAGGGGAAGACAGAGAGGGGGATAGAACGAGAAACACCTGCAGACCTGCTTCACCGCTTGTGAAACGATTCCCCTGCAGGTGGGGAGCTGGATGAACCGGGATCCTTACGCCAATCCTTGCACTTCACGCCACATGCACTTATCCCGCTGAGCTACCGCCCAACTCCAATAAAATATATTTAAATGATTTATTTTCTGAAGAAAGTTATGCTTCTATTTTCAAAACACAATACTTGTGTAAAATTGTTAAGGTTCATCTGAAACTAAAGGTAAGCTTAAAGGTCCATAGGGGGGAACATACTAGTAATTAATGAACATGCTCATTTCCAAAATCTTGGAAGATAGTTTACTCATGAGCACTGAATAAAGAAGTTAATGAGAGATAGTCAGATTGATAAATGAGCAAGTGAGACATACCCCAGAGCCATGATAGAAGTTAATGCTTGAGGGCCAGGTCATGGCGCACCTGGTTAAGTGCCCCTGGCCCCCACCTGCAGGGGGAAAGCTTCAGTAGTGGTGAAGCAGGGCTAAAGGTTTCTCTCTGTCTCTCACCCTCTCTATCTCTTCCTTCTCAATTTCTCTCTGTCTCTATCCAAAAATAAATATTAAAAATATATGTATATAAAAAAAGAAGTTAATCCTTAACATCCCTAGTGTGGCAAAACAGGAAATAACTGAGGACTATCTTCTTGTTACAGGGTAGAGGGAGAGTAAGTAAATAAGCGTGGAGAGGGTATTTCTGGTGTGCATTCCTACGTATTCCATCTCACTCTTCTATGCTGCATGGGTTGATAGGGTGGGGGGGGGGAAGAAATAACAGATAGTGGAAAAAGAGGAAATGAATTCCTTAAGTACTCTAAATTTTTAGTTTAAAGTAGGTAGAGAATCTTCTGCCTGAGTCTCCAAAGTCCTAGGTTCAATCCAAAGTCCTAGATTCAATCCCCTGCACCACCATAAGCCAGAGATGAGCAGTGCTCTGGTAAAATTAATTAATTAATTAATTAATTAAAAACTGAGATTTCCCTTTTTAGATTATGCTCCATCAGGGTAGTTCATATAAGGCAACCACCTGTAGCAACCAGAGTCCACTAGATCACTGAATCCTCAGGAATGGCACCTCTACTTATTAATATTTTCTCTGGGGTTTCAACCCACAGATTATCCCAATACTGCTTCTACTTAGAGTGATCTCTAAAGCCTCAAAAATTCATAGAAGTTTATTTTTTATGTTCTACTAGACATAGTAAACCTTTAGTAGCTTCAGCTCATTAAAAATGTTTTATAGTTGGGAGTCAGGCAGCAGCACACTGGCTTAGTATGAAGCACAAGGACCAGCTCAAGGATCCCAGTTCCAGCCTCCAAGTCTCCACCTGCAAAGGGGTCACTTCGCAAGTGGTGAAGCAGGTCTGCAGGTGTCTCTCTGTCTCTCTCCCTCTCTGTCTCCCCCCTCCCCTCTTAATTACTCTTTGTTCTATCCAAAAAATCGGGGGAAATAGCCACAGGAGCAGTGAATTCATAGTGCAGGCACTGAGCCCAAGCGATATCCCTGGAGGCAAAAATAAATAAATAAATAAAGGTTCACAGTTTATGGCAGTGGAAAGAAGTCTGGAAAAATATTCTTATCCAAAATGATGACTATGTAAATACCTATTTATGGAGAGTTTATTTTAAAAGTAATTTGTACCAAGACTCCAATGTTCAACCCCCCATAACCTTTCAGCCCCCTCCCTTTCCTTGTCTCCCAGAATCCTTTGCTTTGATGCAGTAAAAAAAAAATTTTTTTTATGACATTTACTATGTCCTAAGTTTATACATTGCAGCCTTCTTCTGTACACACATTCCATTTTCAGAATAGCTCTGAAAATTGTATCAAAACAAAGAAAAGTTTTTCAAAAATAAAATTACATTTATAAGTGATTTGTGTTTCGCTCCTGGTGCTGCCACCCCACATCATGCTGCTACTGAACTCTTACTGTGGACTATAACAAGAGCTACCAAGCCTGGTAGCCAAGTCAACCAGGCAACTCTTCAAATCTGGTAAAATCTTTCCTAACACATGGGATTACCTACATCCACATCATTTAACAGATACCAGATACAGGCTAGGGTTTAGGGTACTAGGTACAGGTGTACATGTATCAATAAGAAAGTGACAATTCTATAACTCAAAATTAAAGAGCTCGCTAATAGCTGAAATGCTTAAAGAATGCATCATAAATTCTCTAACTGATTGAACTTAGATCAAATTAGCTGGGCAATCTAGCAGAAAGGCCCAAAGAAGACATACCCCAAAAACTTAATTGTGGTTGGGTTCAACAAATGACAGCCAATGCTTAAACAATTGGGAGAAAGTCTAAGGTCATTATATAAATAGAAGACTACAAAAGTTGGATAAGGGCAAGAGACTGGCATACTTAATGACCTTTTTGGTGAATAGCACACCACCTCATTATCTGGGGCCCTAGCTAGGGAATCCTTGGACTCCCACACAAATATAATGGGCTTTAACCTCTAATGGATCCCTCTCTCCACCACCACTGGTCACTTCCATCAGAAGCATCATCATAATCCCGCTTGTGGGCCTTCCCAAGACCTTGCCCTCACCATAAAGCAGTGACTGTAGAGATAGCCCCAGTCTCCAAAGGGAAATTGGGCTATTCTGCCCTGTCACTCAAGGAAGACTGGTCCTGAAATGAGTGCAGCCTGCAGTGTTCCCAGATGTGGCTGTGAACTATGAGCTCAGAACAATAGGACTCAGATGTTACACAGGCTCTGGTGCTAAATAAATATATAAATACAAATATGAATATAAGTATAAATATAATATTCTGCGTCAGGTGGATGGAGGTAAATAATTAGTTGTATCCACAGAATTTTTTTCAAGAATGGGAGCTACTCCCTGACCTAATCCAACATTTCAGCCCTTTTCTCTACTCTGACACCAAATATTTCTCAAACAATATTTTTATCCAACTTCAGGCTAGCTATCAAACTCAAGCAAAACTATGATAATTGTGTGCCCCTAGGAACATGCCTAAGATAGACTTTCTAGCTTTCTTCTACCCTGATTCCTAATCTCATCTGCTCTATTCCTACTTTTGGGTTCCTGTTCATTAACCATTTTGTCTCAATTTATGTCCTGCCACCTTACAGACACCAATTTGAAGATGCTCCTATGATTCAATCCCGCCTTCTCTGGGCAGATGACCTCACCAGTGTGTCCTGGAACCTTGAGTATTCAGAGCTCTGGCCCACTGGAGAAGGATAGAAACAGGCTTGGGGTATGGATTGACCTGTCAATGCCCACATCCAGCAAAGAAGCAATTACAGAAGCCGGAGCTCCTACCTTCTGCACCCCAAAAACAACCTTGATCCATACTCCCTGGGGGGAGTGATAGGTGGAAGAAGATAAGAGGGCTTTAAACTCCAGCTTCATCAGCACCAGAGAGAAAGAAAGAAGGAAAAGGAGAGGGTCATGTGGAGGTAGTAATGTCATGAGTGGCTTGGAAGGGAAGAGAGGATTGGATCAAGAAGAAAAATGGAGCAATTATGTATACTTGTAGACAGATGGTTGCAGAGATGATGACTGGACCATGTGGTAGTTTGTAGTGGGGTGACTGAAGATTCAGAGCCCTAGTGGTAGGAATGAAGTGGATTTATACCCCTGTTGACATGTAATTTTATAAATCAATATTAAGTCACTAATAAAATTTTTAAAAATAAGTGATTTGTGTTATAATAAATTTTCATTAGTCAATTATTAACCATGTTATTCAAGACATACTTTTAATTTCATTTGCTAATAAGGGATTATGGAATTTAAAAACATTTAAAATATAACACATTTTACATAAATAGATAGTATGAGGCAACTGGATACTTAAAATATTTATTATCACTTCAACAAGGCAAGATCCCCCTCATAGAATGAATTTTTACCTCATTAATATCTGAGAACTGAATGGAAATCCACTACTGTCAAGAAAGCACAATATGGCAACTCAGGGGCACATGTCCACGGAGAAGCATAGCAAAGTGAAGCCAACATTTCCATCTAATCCTCAAAAGAGTGTTTCAGGGCAGGCTTAGATAGCATAAAGGTTATGCAAAGAGACTCTCATGCAAGAGGCTTCAAAGTCCCAGGTTCAGTCCCCTCGCCACCAGAGCTGAGCAGTGCACTGGTTTTAAAAAAAAGTGTTTCAAATAATAATGAATTTTACCATAGTATTCTTATTTCTATGTCCTCTTGAAAAAATCTAAAGACTCATCAACACTAAGCCTGCACCTATTCTTGATAATAAGGGACAAGAGTTGAAGAAGCTGCCTCTTTAAAAAAAAAATTGTCACTTCAAATGTCTTTTCTACTCTTAGTTTGTTAATACCCTTTCCTTCTTTGAGTCACTTTATTGGGGATTTAGTAGCTTATAGTACACTTGACACATGGGTACAATTTCTCATCTCACCATTTAAGTATCTGCAAAACACTCTCAACACCAATGTAGGGTTTTTTGCCCACCATGATGCATGAGGACCCCTAAGTCCCCTCTACCCTTTCCTCTCCCCTCCTTCCCCAGAGTTAGTTGCTTTAGTGCAATACACTAAGCCCCACCCAAGGTTTACTTCCTGATTTCCTCTTTTGTTCTTGTTCCTTTAATTAAACCTACAGATGAGACCACCTGGTACCCATACATCTCTTTTTTGGCTTATCTCACTTATATGACTCCTTTAAGTTTCATCCAAGATGAGGCAATGGAGATTGATTAGTCATTTTTAATATCTTCATAGTATTTTGTTGTATATATATATATACTCACCACAATTTTCTAGTGACTATCTCTTTAATCGGGGATTATTTCATTGCTCTTCTT
This sequence comes from Erinaceus europaeus, assembly GCF_950295315.1. Classification (NCBI taxonomy): domain Eukaryota; kingdom Metazoa; phylum Chordata; class Mammalia; order Eulipotyphla; family Erinaceidae; genus Erinaceus; species Erinaceus europaeus. The sequence goes on from NC_080169.1 coordinate 35,767,051, forward strand.
ACCCAGCATAGTCTCACTTTTAGTCTGCTTCACCCCATCTGACCCTCTGAATTTTAACTTACAAGATAAAATCCTGACATATCTAATGTCATAAATGACACCACAAAAGAATGTGCTATATGTTTCACCTCTATAGAGTCTGAGACATTTATCATCAATAGGATTTATTGAATAAATTCACCTATGGAAACATTGTGTGCTGTCTCCTCTGACCCATAAGAAGTAATTATACTCTATACTTAATTTTAAAAGGGAAAAAAATGTCTGACCTCTCCCAGCAATCATAGTACAAATCACACCACTTAGCTCTTAATCATAAATTATGTAGTTTGTGGTCTGGGAGGTGGGGCAGTGATAAAGCTTTGAACTCTCAAGAATGAGGTCCTGAGTTTGATCCCCGGCAGCACATGTGCCAGAGTGATATCTGGTTCTTTCTCTCTCCTCCTATCATGCTCATTAATAAATAAATACAATCTTTAAAAAATTATCTCCTTTGCTTCATGTATACTGACATGCCTCCCTAATGAAACTAAATCTCATCAAAGGTCAAGATGGATTTATGAATGTCTTTATGATCCCCTGTAGTGTTTAGTATGCAGTAATTATGTAATAAATACTCACTTATTTAAAATGTTAAGTGAAGCTGAATTTTCTCTGCATACTTCAGCAATGATGATGTTGCAATGTCAGAGACTATCTTCCACCTTTTTTTCTTTTTTTTTTCCACAGGAATAATCTAGGGCTGAGTAACCCAAAGCAATGACAATTAACTTTTCTAGATGTGTCTTTTATTGGCTTCTTTCCCTAAAATCACAAGTAAGGCTTCTTTGAAGCAGACCCTGCCAGAGACATGATAATAATCAAGCTGTGATTACAATGAGTATGAAGCCTTGGAACCCAGAACTGGTTACTGGCACTTACATGTTCACACCAAGCCTTGCCAAACCACATGTGTTTCATCCAAGGAGCTCTCTTCTCAAACACAGGGCAGGCTGGCAGGCTGCTCACGCAATGGAATGAATCAAATGCCTGAAGGCAAGTAATAAAATTCTCTCTTCTTGGCCTAGACTACAGATCAACATGGGTACAAATTGATTCCACAAACATAGATAACAATCGAAAATGAATGTATTCAGACTCTGCTCATTGTAAAAGCATCCATTAATAGATCAATGTATGCTAAGTTGAAATGGAAATTTTACTGTTGGTTCAATGAGTTTAGGCAATATGTGATCATGGTACCATAAACAAGACATAAAATGGTGATCATGTGGGTATAATAACTCTGGATTTCTTCCTGATATTTTAGATATGTTTGACTCATCTTGCACTAATCCAATATGTGGCATATAGTAAGTGTCAAATAACTGTTACTGGATGAGTCCTTACATCATTACAAATAGTTAATAATACTTGAATGAAATCCAAGCCTCCATACAAGGAAATAAAGAATCATCAGATTTAGAGAAGGTTAACAGTTACTGGTGACAAAAAAATCATAACTACACGCACACATAATTCAGAACAAATGATACTTTTGCCACTAGGGTTATTTATGGTTGTGGTTCAGTGACTGTGTGATGTCACTGATTGTGGTGGTGATAACTTTTCTTTTCTTTAAACAGAGTGTGAGAAAGAGAGAAAGATAAAGAAAGTGTGAAAGGCAGGGAGAAAAAGAGAGATACTATAACACTGCTCTACTTACTGGTGGCACTTCCTCCTGCTGACCTGGGACTCAAACCCATATCCTATCACATGATAATGTGTGTCTACCAGGTGAACAACCTGCCAGTCAAGAACACAAAATTTAAAATAAAAATGTCACTTCTTTATCATAAGTTGTAAATAGGGGAAGGAAATTTTACTTGACTATTTTTCTTATCATATCAAGATGTTGTATAACTATACTTCTTGGGAGGTGTTATCAATGATGAATCAATATGATTTAATAATATGAGGTTATCCTGTGAAGTAATCATTATTTCAGTAAGTTAATAGACAAAAGTGTAAAATGTATACATAGATCTTGTTCTCATCCTTTCTTTTACTAAGTGCTGACCCACTACTAGAAATCCATTTATGACCCTATAAGGTACTTCAAGGATAGAAGACAAGAAGAAACAAGCAGATATTATTCCAGAGGAAGGGCTATGATGCAGCAGCAGCTGTGTTTCTCTCCTCTCCTGCCCCCCCCCCCCCATCAACTAGGAATACCAAAGAAGAACACCTGGGACTGCAACAAGAAAGGACTAGAATGACTTCAGGAACCCACCAAATCTCCAGTGAGTGCAAACACAAGTGGCTCACAGAGAGAGGAGCCTAGGAAGAGATTAAATGGCTGATAACAGCATGGCAGTTTACCAGTTGAGAGACTACCTCCAGTCTATTTACCAACAAAAAGACTGAAAGGAGGAGAGGACTCCCTTAAGACTGACCAAATGCAACTGTGAGTCTCCATTGCTGCTACCCTCAGAATCTGGAGCAGCAGCAGGGAGGCCCTATGCTGACACCAGGGGACAGAAAACTAACCAAGAACCTCAGGAGAAGATCTATAACTCTGTGGCCTAGCAGTGGGGTTGTGGAAAGTCTTTTGCATAACCACTGGATTATCTCTGCTTCACCCTGCTTTATCTCTTGGTCAGGAGTCAGTGATTAAGCTAAGAAGCCTACTTAGAGTTTAAAAGCCCACAGGCTCTCATAGACCACAGAAAAGAAAAAGAACAAAATAGGCTTTTAAGCCACTATTCTCCAACTCAGGGATTAAAATAATATTGAAACAACTGTCAATTTCCACAACTGTAAACCCTTTAATTATCTTACTTAGACACAAGTTAGTCCAGGCAAGAGTGATAAGTAATTTGAAAAGTACTGAGACAGGGACCTCATAACATACTATATAAAATGGTCAAACCAACAAGAAGAAATATCGGAGAAATGAACCAGGACAAGAGTCCAGATAAAAGCCCCCCAAAGGGTGAAGAAAAAAATAATGAAGTCAACATCCAAACACTAGTTAAGGAAAGAATCACAGAGTAAAGAGTTTGAAAGAATTGTCATCAGAAATGCAGAAGCAACAAATGAGACCCTATAAGAAAGCACTAATTATCTCAAGGTTATTAGTGAGCTGAAAGCTGAAATAGCTGAGCTAAGAACACAACTAGCTGAACAAGCTAAAACAGTATCAGAACAGGGTAACAAAAGAGATGAACTCCAGAAAACAGTAGAGGAGAGAGAGAATAGAATAAATGGGACTGAAGACAGATTTAGCAAAATCGAGGACAAATTAGAGACAACAACAACAAAAAGAAGTAAGATCTCAAAAAGAGATTAAGAGATACTGAAAACAACAAGAGAGATCTATGGGATGACTTCAAAAGAAATAATATAGGCATTATTGGCTTACCAGAGGAAGAAAAAGAGGGAGGGGAAGAAAACATTCTTCAGGGCTTAATATCTGAGAACTTCTCTAGTCTAATCAACATCAAAGACATAAAGGTTCAAGAAGCCCAGAGGGTCCGAAACAGAATTAACCCAGACTTAAAGACACCAAGACACAACATATTTAAAATGGAAAGGAATAAGGATAAAGAAAGGATCCTGAAGGCTGCAAGACAAAAATAAAGAGTCACCTACAGAGGAAAACCCATACATAAGATTAGCAGCAGACTTCTCCAAACAAACACTACAGACCATAAGAGAATTGCAAGATATCTATCGAATGCTCAATGAGAAAGGCTTTCAACCAAGACTACTTACTGTATCCTGCTAGACTGTTATTCAGACTAGATGTAGGCATAGAAACCTTCTCGGACAATCAACAGTTGAAAGAATCAATTATCACCAAACCTGCCCTGAAAGAAGTGCTGAAAGGTCTCCATAAACAGACCACCATAAATATGCCATATATCAGAACACTCTAAAAACTCTACAAGAATGTCGTTAAAATATCTTGTCTTTGATATCAATAAATGTCAATGGCCTGAATTCACCTATTAAAAGGCACAGAGTAGGAAGATGAAAGAAAACACAACCTAACAATATGACGTCTACAGGAAAACCACATAACTCAACAAGACAAACACAGACTCAAAGTGAAAGGATGGAAAACTATCATACAAGCCAATGGCACACAAAAAAGGGCAGGAACAATTATTATCATTTCTGACAATATACACTTATAAATAAATAAATTTTAAAAATAGGGATGGACACTACTTAATGCTCAGTGGATCAGTTAATCAAGAAGACTTAAAAATTATTAACATCTATGCACCCAATGATAAGCCATCTAAATACATCAAACATCTACTGAAAGAGCTACAGAAATATATTAACAGCAACAGAGTCATAGTAGAGGACTTCATCACCCCACTCTCTCTGATTGACAGATCATCCAGGCAGAAAACCAATAAAGACATGAGGGAGCTAAATAAAGAGATAGATAAACTAGAACTACTGGACATTTTCAGAGTCATTCATTCCAAGAAACTGGAATAAATATTTTACTCAAGTCTACATGGGTCATTCTCAAGGATAGACCATATGTTAGGCCATAACGACAGCATCAGCAAATTCAAGAGTATTGAAATCATCCAAAGCATCCTCTCAGACCACAGTAGAATTAAATTAAATATCAACAAAAGATTAGTAGTAGTCCAAAAATGTGGAAAATCAACAGTACAGTACTTAACAACTACTGGGTCAAAGAGGAAATCAAGGAAGAAATCAAAATGTTTCAAGAGTTCAATGAAAATGAAGACACAAGCTATCAAAATATTTGGGACACACCTAAGGCAGTACTGACAGGGAAGTTCACAGCCTTACAAGCACACATTAGGAAACAAGAAAAAGCACAAATGAACAGCCTGTTTCCATACCTTAAAGACCTAAAAGAAGAAAAACAAAGGAATTCTAAAGCAACCAGATGTACAGAAATCACTAAAGTTAGGGCAGAAATCAATAACACTGTAAATAATAAAACCGTACAAAACATCAACGAGAGTCAATGTTGCTTCTTCGAAAAAGTGAACGAAATTGACAAACCTTTAGCCAGACTGACAAATCAAAAAATGGAGAAGACCCAAATATAAATTGGATCATAAATTAAAGAAGAGATATCACAATAGACACCACAGTAATTCAACATATCATGTAAGACTTCTATGAACAACTATATGCTACCAAGCTAGAGAACCTGGAAGAAATGAACAAACTCCTAGATACCTAAGAACTTCCAAAGCTAAGTAAAGAGGAACTAGATAACATGAACAAGCCCATCACAGCTAGTGAAATTGAAACAGTTATCAAAAACCTTCCCAAGAATAAAATTCCTAGACCAGATGGTTTTACAAATGAATTCTACAAAATCTTCAAAGAAGAACAAAAACCTCTACTTTTAAAAGTCTTCCAGAAGACTGAAGACACTGGAATACTCCTGTCCAGCTTCTATGAAGCCAACATCACTCTGATACCAAAAGCAGACAGGGACACAACCAAAAAAGAAAACTACAGACCAATATCTCTGATGAACATAGATGCTAAAATATTGAACAAAATTCTAGCCAACTGGATACAGCAGAATATTAATGTGAAAAAACCAAATATCATACCTGATTGTGTCCACTGAGCTATAAAAATAATGATAGGATGAAGTAGGGTCCATGGTGGAGAAAAATGACTTAAGTTAGGGATGAGAGTATTTTGCAGACATCTATCACTGGGAGACAAGAAAGTATGCCTAGGTATCAACACCTGGAAAGTAAACCATTAATTGATTTTTTTAAAAAATGCTAGGAATATTATTCTTTAGTTTCCTATAAAAATGACCCTTGTTCTCAATATAAATTCCTCATTGCTACAGGAATTTTCTTTTATCATCTTTTCTAAGCACTGCACTTCTACTTAACCCACTGTTATTTTTTAATTTACTTTGTTTTATTTTCTCATTTTTTAAAGATTTTATTTATTTATTCATGAGAAATAAGAAATAGGATAGAGAAAGAACCAGACATCACTCTGGTGCATGTGCTGCCAGGGACTGAACTCAGGACCTCATGCTTGAGAGTCAAGTCCCTTAGGCACTTTGCCACCTCTCAGACCATATTATTTTCTCATTTTTTATGAATTTTTATTGTTATTTATCTATTCTTTGTTTTATTTTCTCCACAGAATTTTCTATTGGAAAATATATATATATAACTTACCTGTTTGCAAAGTTCTAAGTCAGTAGTTCTGGCACATACATAAGTCACATACTGGGTGTTCAATAGATATTTCATAGGGCTAGAGAATGGGAAAGCTATCATGGGAGGGGATGGGTTATGGGGATTGGGTGGTGGGAATTGTGTGGAGTTGTACCCCTCCTACCTTATGTTTTTGTTCATTAATCCTTTCTTAAATAAAAAATTTTAAAAAAGAAGTTAATGAATAAATGAGCATGTATTGTTTTCGAATTATCAATGTGACCATATCTAAGTTTTAAAACATACTCTTTATCTCCATATAGATTATGTTGATTTGTGTGAATTATCATTGAGCATCAATCCATTCCTAATTTTGTCTTGGACCATGTCGTGTTTCTTTTTCTTTTTCTTTCTTTTATTAAACCAGAGCACTGTTCAGCTTTCGTTTATAGTAGTGTGAGGGATTGAACCTGGGACTTTGGAACCTCAAGCTTAAGAGTCTCTTTGCATAACCATTATGCTATCTACCACTTCTGCTCTGTTCCATTTCTTAGCATTATCCGTCACTAACCAAGGATGGAGTAGGAGATGAGAACATAAGAGGTTCAGAAATAGGGCAAGTCTCAAGGGAAGGATTTGATACGTCTTTCACAACTTCCCCCCTATTTTGTAATAAAAAGAGAAGTTTGATGTTTTGTTTTGAAGACAGAAAACTAATGGTAACCTCATCTAAAAGACTGCATTCTTCAGAACCTATTTGTATAGCCAGGCAGAAGTCATTGTGAGTTTCTGCCAGGAATGGCTTTTGTAGTTGGTTGACTAAGCTGGCAAAGCAATGCTTTTGCCCTTTCCACCTTTCCCTTTCTTCCTCCTACATAGAAGACAAATGCAGTGACAGAAACACATGTAATCAATGTTGAATGATTGAAACCACATAAAGATAAAACAGATGAGAAACAAGAATCTGGCTCATTGGTCTTAGACCTAGATTGTTTCCCCTGAAAGGTTTTTGAGAGAGAAAAATACATTTTTTTCTCACCATTATTTCATTTTTATTCAGTATGATCTAGACTTATCAATATATCATTTAAAATAATACAACTAAATAATTATAATTATCAACTGAATGTAAACTGTTCTGTTAAAATGGATATATAAATTTTATAAGTTTTTATAAAGTTTTCACAATATGCTTACCCACTTATTTTAATTCTTAAATTATACTTCTTTAATTAAGGTAGGTGTGGTCATACTCATTTAACAGTAGATAATAAAGCACAAAGGAGGTTAAATCATTTTGCTAATGTGTCCAGCTGATAAAGCACAGCACAAATCATCTGAATTGTATCCAAGAGCAGTTTCAAGTACAGTATACTGCCAATTGCTGAAATACATAAAGATTTAAGAATTCTGACATGTGCCTCTCAATGAGACTCATGATTTAGTTATAGATTTTCTCTTTGAGTAAAGGGATAAAATTTTAAGCTTAAATAAATAACAGCAGAGTGTCTGCTATCACCAAGTGGTTTTACACACACACACACACACACATATAAAATCTTTGGTATCAGGAGACAACTCACCGGTAGAGCACACATACTTTACCATGCACAGAGACCAAGGTTTAAAGCCCCAGCAAATACACTGGAGTATCATGGAAAGTGGAATTTGTTGTGACTTTCTCCTTGTCTTCTCCTCCTGTTTCTCACTCACTACTTCAGAAAAAATAAAGAAAAGGAAAAGTTCATGGGGAATGTTGGAATCACAGGCACAAAGCTCTAGAAAATCTGGTAGCAAAATGTGCACACACACACACATACACACACAAAAAGATAAATTAGCCACACAAATGAGCTGAAATATTTAATGTGATAAGATTTCATAATATTTGATTTACCAATTTAATCACTTAACAGATCAAGTACATTCATAATATAAATTCAGAAGGTGTGGCTAGGGAGTAGGAGTCATTTTCAGATCATTCCCCTGAAAAACTACAAAAGAAAAAAAGAAAGAAAAAGAAAAAGAAAAACCACCTGAAAACTCAAAGACAACCAAGATTTCTTCAGAAACTTACTAACCTATAGGTTTCCAGGAAGTTCAAAGACCCTAATGAAAAATGAAGCCAAACCTTAGCACATAATAATTTAAAAAATGTCAAAGACCTGGGGGCCAGGCGGTAGTGCAGCGGGTTAAACTTAAAGCATAAAAGCCAGTATAAGGATATGGGTTTGAGCCCGGGCTCCCCATCTGCAGGGAGGTCGCTTCACAAGTGGTGAGGTGAATGAAGCAGATCTGCAGGTGTCTATCTTTCTCTGCCCCTCTCTGTCTTCCCCTCCTCTCTGGCCTATCAAACAAAACAATGACCGCAATAAATCAATGATAAATAACAAGGGGGGAAAATGGCTTCCAGGAGCAGTGGATTTGCAGTTCAGGCACTCAGCCCCAGTGATAACCCTTGGAGATAAAAGAAAAAAAAAAAAAAGAGGCATTGACCTAAGTCAGAAAAATCTGGAGGCTGCTAGAAAAAAGCAAAAAGTCATCTGAAAAGGGAAATCTCATAAGACAACCATATGATACCTCAATAGAAATTCTGATGGCTAGAAAGTACTGGCAGGGTATTTTCAAGGTATTGAATAAACAAGAGCTCTACTCAAGAATACTTCATCCTACTAGGATTATCAATCTTTTTTGAAGGAGAGACAAAGAACTTTTAGAAAACAGCCAAAGGAGCTAAGCCAAACTTTAGGAAAAACAATAAGGATATACATAAAGTGAAAGTATAGAATGATCTCATGCACAAGGTTAAGCAAAGCAAGGAAAACAAGCAAAACTGCATAAAGATAAACATACGGACTCAGACTACAGAACAAAGATTACCAAATGGGATGCAGCAAGAGAGGAAATGGCCCAATGAAATTGGATGGAAGGATAGTTTTGTTTCAGTAGTAATAGTGGTTCTAAATCACTAAAATGAGGGCTAGGTGGTGGTGAGCTCACTTGAGAACACATAGTACAATGGACAAAGAACTGGGTTCAAGTCGTTGGTGCCCACTTGCAGAAAGAAAGCTTCACAAGAAATGAATCAGTCTCTCTCTCTCTCCCTCTCCCTTCCCTTCTCCCTCTCCCTCTCCCTCTCCTTCTCTTTCTCTCTCTGTCCTGATCCCCTCTCAATTATTCTCTCTCCTGTCAAATACAAGAAAAAATAAAATAAATCATTAAAAATAAATCATTTAAAATGTAAACCAAGGTTACCTTAAAGACAAGTAAGAACTATGGGCCCCAGATCACATGAAATCAGTGGGGTTTACAGTCAACAATATTTATATACCTTTCTCATATTTGGGAGCTACTCTTTTCACTAATCTAGCTTTCTGGTTCTTTTTTCCACCCATGCCATAATCTCCCCAATAACTTGGGTCCACCTTCATATCAGATTCCAGGCTCAGGGGAAAAAAAAAACTTCTGTAGTCATAGGCCCTTTGGAGTATACCTAAAATATACCTAGCTATCTACAAAATGGAGACCCCCCCACACCAACTCTTCATTTGAACTATTCCAGCCTTTAGGTTCATGATTAGTCAACAATTTGCTTGGCTTTATATGTTAACTCTTTTATTTAGCCACCAGGATCCAGATGCTAACAGGATGCCAACCAGACATCCCTGGACAGACAACCGCACCAATATGTCCTGGAGCTCTGCTTCCCCAAAGCCCAGGCCCACTAGGGAAAGAGAGAGGCAGGCTGGGAGTATGGATCGACGAGTCAACGCCCATGTTCAATTACAGAAGCCAGACCTTCCACCTTCTGCATCCCACAATGACCTTGGGTCCTTACTCCCAGAGGGATAAAGAATAGGCGAGCTATCAGGGGAGGGGAGGGGATGTGGAATTCTGGTGGTGGGAATTGTGTGGAGTTGTACCGCTCTTATCCTATGGTTTTGTCAATGTTTACTTTTTATAAATAAAAAAAATAATAAATAAATTGCAAAACAGGAGAGAGCTATTATAGGCCTACAAAATATGACATATAGTATATTTTGCATTGAGACCATAAATATAAAATGATTTTTAGACACCGATTTTTTTCAGGCAATTTCCACATTAAGACATACTGCCTGGATTTAGATACATTTAGGATATGCTCTGGTAAGATGAACTTCATAACTGCTCCATGATCTAGTTTCTTCTACCTACATACATATCTATGCCTTTTACTATACTGACACATTGAATATTTCCTGGCTTCTGTCCTACATCAGTGTCCTAATTTTGTGTGTGGTTTAGTTATTGTTTCACTTGACCATTCAGAGAGTGAGATAATAATGCACAATCAATAAACTAATTTTGTCTAACTTATAACATGTATATAAAATAAATGTAAATATGTATCATGAATAGTTATAACTATGCAATTATTACCACACAGTGAGTAATATTTGGATAAAAATTTACCTGATGAATTTCAACATATATTTGTTCTTCTGTTTTCAAAGACCTGCCAGACTCTTAGCTAAGCTGGGTCTATATTTTGCCATGTCTGTACCACCTACTCAAGGATGGCTGGTGTTCAGAATAACAATTAAATATTCATTTATATGATTAAATTTGCTACCAGTTAAAAGGAAACTGAAGTTGTGGTAGAAAAATATTCATCACCATATTCTTATTTAAATTACAGTTTTACAATTTTGTAAACAGTATTTATAGCAGTTTAGAAAGTAGACTTAGGGGAGTTAGGCAGTAGCACAGCAGGTTAAGTGCAGGTGGCACAAAGTGCAAGGACCAGCATAAGGACCCTGGTTCAAGCTCCCTGCTCCCCACCTGCAGGGGAGTCAATTCACAAGCAGTGAAGCAGGTCTGCTGGTGTCTATCTTTCTCTCCCCCTCACTGTCTTCCCCTCCTCTCTCTATTTCTCTATGTCCTTCCAACAACCACAATAATAATAACTACGACAATAAAACAACAAGGGCAACAAAAGGGAATAAATAAATAAATATTAAAAAGAAAGAAGTATACTTAGGCGGTAAGAGAAAATTCAATATGAAGTAGCATACATGATAAGGTAATAAATGTATTTTCTCTCAAACACAAAGTCCAGAAATGATCTCATTCATTAGTCTGCTCAGAAATTTAATCTCATCATAAAAGACACAAAAGTTTGTGTTATTTTACTCTGCCAGTTTCAGTTACTGAACTTTGTGCTCAGTATCACAGCTATATACAAAGAACTGAAAAGAGAAATTTTTGTTAAAAGCTTTTTCCCACAAACAATACAACCCCTACTAGATCTTCTGTCATCCTTTTCCAGGACCTGTACTCTCCCTCCACACCCACCTGAGTCCTTTACTTTGGTGCAATACACCAACTCCAGTCCAGGTTCTGCTTAGTGTTTTCTCATCTGATCCTTGTTTTTCATCTTCTGCCTGTGAACGAGATCATACCATATTTATCCTTCTGTTTCTGACTTATTTCGCTTAACATGATTTCTTCAAGCTCCATCCAAGATGAGCTAAGAACAGGGAAGTCACCATTTTTAATAGCTGAGTAGTATTACATTGTGTATATATACCACACTTGCTTAGCCACTCATCTGTTGTTGGACACCTGGGTTGCTTCCTGGGTTTTGACTATTACAAACTATACTGCTATGAATATACACAAATCTTTTTGAATGGGTGTGTTGGGTTCCTTAGGATATATCTCCAGGACAGGAATTGCAGGGTCATAGGCAGGTCCATTTCTAAGCTTCTGAAAGTTCTCCAGACTGCTTTCCAAAGGGATTGGACCAACTTACATATCCATCTGCAGTGTGGGAGGGTTCCTTTGTCCCCACAACCTCTCCAGCACTTGTTGCTGCTATCTTTACTGGTGTATGACATTCTCACAGGAATGAAGTATATATCTCATTGTTGTCTTTATTTGCATTCTTCTGACAACCAAAGACTTGGAGCATTTTTTCATGTGTTTCTCAGCCTTTTGGATTTCTTCTGTGGTGAGTATTCTGTCCATGTCCTCTTCCAGTTTTTGGATGGGATCATTTGTTTTCTTGTTGTTCAGTTTGGCAAGCTCTTTATATATTTTGGTTATTAAACTCTTGCCTGATGCATGCTATGTAAAGATCTTCTCCCATTCTGTGAGTGGTCTCTTCTTTGGCTATTGGTTTCTTTTGCTGTGCAGAAGCTTTTTAATTTGATGTAGTCCCATTGGTTTATTCTTGCCTTAGTCTTCTTTGTAATTGGATTTGTTTCATTGAAGATGTCTTTAAAATTTATGCGGAAAAGAGTTCTGCCAATATTTTCCTCTAAGTATCTGAAAGTTTGTGGTCTAACATCCAAGTACTTGATCCACTTGGAACTTACTTTTGTGTTTGGTGAAATATAGTGGTTCAGATTCATTCTTCTTCATGGTTCAACCCAATTTTTCCAACAACATTTATTGAAGAGACTTGTCTTTCCCAATTTAATAGTCTGGGCACCTTTGTCAAAGATTAGATATCTATAGCTGTGTGGGGTCTTACTTCTGGGATCTCAATTTTTTCCTCTTTTTTTGGAATAAAACTTTATTAAAAGTTTATTAAATGAAATTTGTTGAAGCTTAAGTGAAAGGGGGTAGTTTAGACACCACCCCTCAGGTGCAGAACCAGGTGCAGGGTGGACTCCTTCTGGATGTTGTAGTCAGACAGGGGTGTTCATCTTCCAGGTGCTTGCTGGCAAAGGTCAGTCTCTGCTAGTCAGGGGGGATAACCTCCTTGTCCTGGATCTTGGCTTTAACATTCTCAGTGGTGTCACTGGGCTCCAATCTGATGGTAATGGTCTTACTGGTCATGGTCTTTAAGAAGATCTGCATTGTCAAATAGCGGCAGCCGCAGCAAACACAGAATAGCCAATGAACTCTGAAGCTGACCAATTGACTTTTTTGAGGCATTTCAGTAGACTATCCCTCATCATCTCATGTTTTACTTAAGGGAACCTTGACTCTTGTTCTGATGCTTCCAAAGAATATAGTCTATTCAGGCTGGGGGTATGGATCAACCTATTAATGCCTATGTCCGGCGGAGAAGCAATTACAGAAGTCAGACCTCCTACCTTCTGCACTCCATAGAGATCTTTGTGTCCATGCTCCCAGAGAGATAAAGAATAGGAAACCTTCCAATGGAGCGTATGGAATATAGCATTCTGGTGGTGGGAATTATAAGGAACTGTACCCTATTTGCAGTTGGCAATAGCAGCGTGCCATCCCACATCTATTTCTGCTGTGTGGAGCTACGGAATATTAACTAAATTAGGATGCTTAAGGAAAAGTCAGAATTGTAACATAAAATCCACAGTTTCCAAGAGTCTTGACAGAAGATCACTTGACATATTGAGAATCAGAAAAGCTGAAAGAAAAAAAAATAGATTACAACACTGAAATGACAGAGAAACTAGAATTATCTAAGAATATCTTTAAGTAAGTCAGCATAAGATTCAGTGGTCAATTACAAACACATTTGAAACAAATACATTTTTTTTAAAAGTCTCCAAAAGAAGCAGAAATTGTTGGTAAAGGTCTAAAGAGCTATCAAGTGGACATTTCAGTACCAAAAAAAAAAAAAGTGATCTTTTTAAAATATCCTCAGTGGACTCAACACCAAAATTGAAGGTACAAAGAAAACTGAGTGGTCCGGGAGGTGGTACAGTGGATAAAGCATTGGACTCTCAAGCAAGAGGTCCTGAGTTCAATATCCATCAGCACATGTACCAGAATGATGTCTGGTTCTTTCTCTCTCTCCTCCTATCTTTCTCATAAATAAATAAATAAATTCTTTTAAAAAAGAAAGAAAGAAAACCAAGATAAACAGTAATCTTTAAAAAGAAATTACCCTACTGGAAACAACAGGAAAAAAAGTAGAGTTAAAAAGTCAGCATAGGGAGCAGGGTGTTAGCTCAGCGGGTTTAGCACACAAGGCGCGAAGTTCAAGGACTGGAGTAAAGATCCCGGTTGAAGCTCCTAGCTCCCCACATTCAGGGGGATCACTTCATAAGCAATGAAGCAGGTCTGCAGGTGTCTGTCTTTCTCTCTGCCATCTCAGACCCCCCCATCTCTCTATTTCTCTCTGTCCTATCCAACAACAACAGCAGTGGCAACAATAACAACAAGGGCAACAAAAATATGGCCTCCAGGTGCAGTGGATTCTTAATGCAGGCACCAACCCCCAGCAATTACTCTGGAAGCACAAAAAAAAAATTAAAAAGTCAGCATATAGAATTATAAGAAAATATGTTCCAATTATATTATGTAAGTTATTGAAATAAAAGAGGAAAAAGAAAAATGGTAAAGTAGCAAGTAATATAAAGAAAAGTATACATAGGAAACTATGTTTTTTTTACTAATGGTAAATTTTCAGTTAACAAATTTTGCCTTTCCTGTATACCTATTAAGTTTATCCAAATAAAAAAAAATTATTTGCTCCAAACTAAAACATAAAATCTGCTACCATTTTTTTAAATCTTGAATTTAGTTGAAACCATTAATGTAATTACTATAGCCAGATGACAAAACACTGGATTTCTAATCCTGTTTATGCCACTTAATACCTGTCAGATAGATCAAGAAATTTGAAAAACAAACTAGAGCAGTGGTATCAAACCAAATTTTCTATAAATATGTAAAATTAACATCAATTTTCTTGACACATAGAATACTTATTCATAAAAATATATTGGAGTGCCCTCCAACTATTGCTCTATTCCAGCCTTTAGGTTCATGATTAGTTAACTATTTGTTTAGCTTTGTATGTTAACTCTCTTTTCATCCATCAGGTTCTGGGTGCTAGCATGATGCCAACCAGACTTCCCTGGACAGACAACACCACCAATGTGTCCTGGAGCTCTGCTTCCCCAGAGTCTCACCCCACTAGGGAAAGAGAGAGACAGGCTGGGAGTGTGAATCCACCTGTCAATGCCCATGTTCAGTGGAGAAGCAATTACAGAAGCCAGACCTTCCTCTTCTGCATCCCACAATGACCTTGGCTCCATACTTCCAGGGGGTTAAAGAATAGGAAAGCTATCAAGGGAGGGATGGGATTCAGTGTTCTGGTGGTGGGAATTGTGTAGAGTTGTACCCCTTTTATCCTATGGTTTTGTCAATGTTTCCTTTTTATAAATATATATATATTTATATTATTACTTTATCACTAATAAACAAATTTCCAGTTCAATGAGTAATTGTGCAAAAAATATTCTTTTTTTTTTATCTTTTTTTTTTATTTAAATTTTTAATTTAAGAAAGGATTAGTGAACAAAAGCATAAGGTAGGAGGGGTACAACTCCACACAATTCCCACCACCCAATCCCCATAACCCACCCTCTCCCATGATAGCCTTCCCATTCTCTAGCCCTCTGGGAGCATGGACCCAGGGTCGTTGAGGGTTGCAGAAGGTAGAGGGTCTGGCTTCTGTAATTGCTTCCCCGCTGAACATGGGCTTTGACTGGTCGGTCCATACTCCCAGTCTGCCTCTCTCTTTCCCTAGTAAGGTGTGTCTCTGGGGAAGCTGAGCTCCAGGACACATTGGTGGGGTCTTCAATCCAGGGAAGCCTAGCCAGCATCCTGGTGGCATCTGGAACCTGGTGATTGAAAAGAGAGTTAACATACAAAGCCAAACAATTTGTTGAGCAATCATGGATCCCAAGATTGGAATAGTGGAGAGTAAGTGTTAGGGAGGTACTCACTGCAAACTCTAGTGTAATCCTGCTTTCAGGTATATATTTTGCAGTAGTTTATGGATACGTGTGCACATACGCTCTCTCTCACAGAAACTGGTGTATGTCTAGGTTATGGGACTTTGTTAGAAAGTGAACTACCTGAGATGAAATTAGAGTGTACTATAAAAGGAAAGGTCTCACCCGAGTAATGAAGCTGAAGGGTTGTCATTCCACACGTGAAGTCTCTGGATACACACTGAGGTGAAGCATGTTGAGATGGCAATCGTTGCTTTGGTTAGGTTGTGATCGGCGGATGCAATATTATTTGGTATGGATTGGGAGAAGCATACGGGAAAGTGAGCCCTATCCAAGGGTGCCAGGACTGGGGGAAGTAGGGGCTCTATAGTGAAGATGTGAGGTTCCTGCTGTCTTAGGGTTCAAAAAGACAATCAATAGTTAATATTATCATCACATTATTTGTTAATTGGGTTAACTTTGAAAAGTCCCTTTGTTATGGTTTGCTGTACAGTACCCAGTATCTTGTATATAGCTGTGCTATTGGAAGCTTCTAATCTACTTGGTCTAGGCTTTTGAGAGAGTCCGCATATCAAACACGTAGCCTATCTATTAAAAAGATTCAGTTTGTCTTTGAGAACCTTTGAGACATACAATTGATTTCCCCCTCTCATATTAATTAACTACTGATTTATATGTCTACATTTTGCTAGGAGTGTACATAAACACCATTCCCATCACCAAAGGACCGTGACCCATCCCTCCCGCCCATTCCCACCCCCCACTGGCCCAGGAAGCTACATGTCTACCCCTCACCACTGGGTTTTTACTTTGGTGCCCTACTTACAATTTGATCAGGTCCTGCTTTTAGTTTCCCTTTCAGATCTTCTAAGTCAGCTTCTGTTGATGAGTGGGATCATCCCATACTCATCTTTAACTTTCTGACTTAGTCCACTTAACATAATTCCTTCTAGCTCTGTCCAAGCTGGGTCAGAGAAGGTGAGTTCATTGTTCTTGATAGCTGCATAGTATTCCATTGTGTATATATACCACAGCTTTCTCAGCCATTCATCTGTTGTTGGGCACCTGGGTTGCTTCCAGGTTTTAGCTATTATGAATTGTGCTGCTATGAACATAGGAGTACACACCTCTTTTTGGTTGGGTGTTATGGAGTCCTTGGGGTATAACCCCAGGAGAGGAATTATTGGGTCATATGGAAGGTCCATGTCTAGCCTTCTGAGGGTTTTCCAGACTGCTCTCCACAGAGGCTGTACCAATTTACATTCCCACCAGCAATGTAAAAGAGTTCCTCTGTCCCCACATCCTCTCCAGCATTTGTTGCTGCTGTCCTTTTTGATGTATGCCATTCTTACAGGAGTGAGGTGGTATCTTAGTGTTGTCTTAATTTGCATTTCTCTGACAATCAGTGACCTAGAGCAGTTTTTCATATGTTTGTTAGCCTTTTGGATCTCCTCTGTGGTGAATGTTTTGTTCATTTCCTCTGCCCATTTTTGGATGGGGTCATTTGCTTTTTTGCGGCTGAGTTTGCTGAGCTCTTTATATATTTTGGTGATTAGTTTCTTGTCTGATGTCTGGCATGTGAAGATCTTCTCCCATTCTGTGAGGGGTCTCTCTGTTTGTTTAATAGTTTCTTTGGATGTGCAGAAGCTTTTCAATTTAATGTAGTCCCATTGGTTTGTTTCTGCTTTGGTCTTCCTTGCAATTGGGTTTGATTCATCAAAGATCTCCTTGAGGTGTAGATGGGAAAGTGTTTTACCAATGTTTTTCTCTAAGTATTTGATTGTTTCTGGTCTGACATCTAGGTCTTTGATCCATTTGGAGTTGATTTTTGTTTCTGGTGAGATAAAGTGGTTCAATTTCATTCTTCTGCATGTTTCAACCCAGTTTTCCCAGCACCATTTATTGAAGAGAGCCTCCTTCTTCCATTTAATCCTTTGGGCCCCCTTATCAAAGATTAGATGCCCATAGGTGTTGGGATTTACTTCTGGGCTTTCAATTCTGTTCCACTGGTCTGTGTGCCTATTTTTGTTCGAGTACCATGCTGTTTTGATGATGATGGCTTTATAATATAGTTTAAGGTCTGGGAGTGTGATGCCTCCATTTCTGTTTCTTTTCCTTAGGATGGTTTTGGCAATTCTAGGTGTTTTCAGGTTCCAGATAAATGATTGTAGTGTTTGTTCTATTCTCTTAAAGAAGCTTGGTGGAACTTTGATGGGTATTGCATTAAATTTGTATATGGCTCTGGGAAGAATGTTCATTTTGATGATATTTATTCTTCCAATCCATGAGCATGGGATATCTTTCCATTTCTTGGTATCAGTTTCTATCTCCTTGAGTAGCGACTCATAGTTTTCAGCATACAAGTCTTTCACTTCTTTGGTCAACTTTATTCCTAGGTATTTGATTGATTTTGCTGAAACAGTAAATGGGAGTGATTTCTGGATGTCTTCTTCTTCAGATTTAGTGTTTGCATAAAGAAATGCCACTGATTTTTGTACATTGATTTTGTAGCCTGATACCTTGCTATATTGCCTAACAACTTCCAGTAATTTTCTACTGGATTCTTTAGGTCTTTCTATGTATACTATCATATCATCTGCAAATAGTGAGAGCTTGACTTCTTCCCTTCCAGTCTGTATCCCTTTGATTTCTTTCTCTTGCCTGATTGCTATGGCAAGAACTTCCAATACTATGTTGAAGAGTAACGGTGACAGTGGGCAGCCCTGTCTAGTCCCTGATCTGAGGGGGAATGCTTTCAGCTTCTCTCCATTGAGTATGATATTGGCTGTAGGTTTGCTATATATAGACTCCACTATCTTGAGGAATTTCCCATCTATTCCCATTTTTTGTAGAGTTTTGAGCATGAATGGGTGTTGGATTTTGTCAAAGGCTTTCTCTGCATCTATTGAGATAATCATGTGGTTTTTGGCTTTGCTTTTATTGATGTGATGAATGACATTGATTGATTTACGGATGTTGAACCAGCCTTGCATTCCTGGGATGAATCCCACTTGGTCATGATGAACAATCTTTTTGATGTGTTGCTGTATCCGGTTGGCCAAGATCTTGTTTAATATTTTGGCATCTATGTTCATCAGAGATATTGGTCTGTAGTTTTCCTTTTTTGTTCTGTCCCTATCAGCTTTTGGTATCAGGGTGATGTTGGCTTCATAAAAGGTGGAAGGGAGTATTCCTGTTTCTTCAATCTTATGGAATAGCTTAAGAAGTATGGGTATTAACTGTTTCCTGAAAGTTTTGTAGAATTCGTTTGTGAAGCCATCTGGTCCAGGACTTTTGTTGTTGGGGAGATTCTTAATAACGGTTTCAATTTCTTTGTCTGTGATTGGTGCATTTAGATTTTGTAGTTCTTCTTGGTTCAGTTTTGGAAGTGCATAGGTTTCTAGGAATTGTTCCATTTCTTCCAGATTCTCTAGCTTGGTGGCATATAGTTCTTTATAGAAGTTTCGCAGAATTCTCTGGATTTCTGTGGTGTCAGTTGTGATATCTCCTGTATCGTTTACAATTCTATTAATTTGAGTCTTCTCTCTTTTTTGTTTGGTGAGTCTGGCTAGGGGTTTGTCAATTTTGTTTAATCTTTCAAAGAACCAACATTTGGCTTCATTGATCTTTTGTATGGTTCTTTTATTTTCGATGTTGTTTATTTCTGCTCTAACTTTAGTGATTTCTGTCCTTCTGGTTGCCTTAGGGTTCCTTTGTTCCTCTTCCTCTAAGTCCTTGAGGTGTGTAGTAAGTTCGTTCATTTGGGCTTCTTCTTGGTGTTTAATATGTGATTGTATAGCTATAAGTTTCCCTCTCATTACTGCTTTAGCTGTGTCCCAAATATTTTGATAGGTTGTGTCTTCATTTTCATTAGTTTCCAGGAACATTTGAATTTCCTGTTTGAGTGAGTGTCTGACCCAGTGGTTCTTAAGGAGCATGTTGTTTAGTTTCCAAATTCTATGTCTTTTAATAATTTTCCGTTTGTTGTTAAAAGTTAGTTTTACTCCACTGTGGTCTGAGAAGATACTTGGGATGATTTCAATGCTCTTGAATTTATTGATGCTGTCTTTGTGGCCTAACATGTGGTCTATCCTTGAGTATGTGTTGTGTGGATTTGAAAAGAAGGTGTATTCCAGTTTTTTGGGGTGGAGGAGTCTGAAAATGTCCAAGAGGTCTAGTCTGTCAATCTCTTCATTCAATTCTCTTGTATCTTTATTGGTTCTCTGCTTTGTTGATCTGTCTAAGTGTGAGAGTGGGGTATTGAAGTCTCCCACTATTATTGTATTACTATTGATGTATTTTTGAAATTCTTTCAATAGGTGTTTAATGTATTTAGATGGTCCCTCGTTGGGTGCATAGATGTTAATAATTGTTAAGTCTTCTTGGCTGATTGATCCTCTAATCATTATGTAATGTCCTTGCCTATCTTTTATTACTTTATTCAATTTAAAATCTATCGTGTCTGAGATGAGAATGGCTGTTCCTGCCCTTTTTTGTGGACCGTTAGCCTGTATGATAGTTTTCCATCCTTTCACTTTAAGTCTGTGTTTATCTTGTTGTGACAGATGGGATTCTTGCAAGCAGCATATGGTTGGGTTATGTTTTCTGATCCATCCCCCCACCCTGTGCCTTTTGATGGATGAGTTTAAGCCATTGACATTTATTGATATTATGGATTTAATGTATTGTAGTGCCATTGTTCTAAAAAACAATTTGTTTACTCTGATATATTACAAGTATTATAGTGATGTTCTTGTTTATAAGAGGTCTTTTAGTACCTCTTTCAGGGCCGGCTTGGTGATAGTTGCCTCCTTTAACTGTTGTTTGTCTAAGAAGGTTTTGATCCCTCCATCTAGCTTGAATGAAAGTCTAGCAGGATACATAATCCTTGGTTGAAACCCTTTTTCATTCAGGGCTCGATAGATATCTTGCCACTCCCTTCTGGCTTTTAGAGTTTGAGTTGAAAAATCTGAAGAAAGTCTTATGGGTTTTCCCCTGTATGTGACTTTTTGTTTCTCTCTTGCAGCCTTTAGGATCCTTTCTTTATCCTTACTTCTTCTCATTGTGACTATGATGTGTCTTGGTGTTTTCAGGTCTGGGTTGATTCTGTTTGGTACTCTCTGGGCCTCTTGCACCTTGATATCCTTTCTGTTATTCAGGTCTTGGAAATTTTCTTGTATTATTTCCTCTAGGATGTTTGCTTCCCCTTCCTCTCTTTCTTCCTCTGGCAGGCCAATTATACGAATGTTACTTCTTTTGAGATCATCCCATATGTCTCTGTTGTTGTTTTCAGTGTCTCTCAATCTCTTTTTAAGCTCTTTCACCTCTTTCTTAGTTTTCTCTAACTCATCCTCTGTCTGAATAATTCTGTTTTCTGCTTCTGTTAGTCTGCTTTCCCTTGCCTCAGCTTCTTTCTTCATTACAGCTATTTCAGCTTTTAGTTCTCTAATTGTCTCAAGATAATCAGTATTTTCCTTGGGGGTCTCAACTGTTGTTTCCCTAATACTGCCATTTCTTTCCTCCAATGTTGTTTTCATTTCTGTGATTAATAAGTTTATTATTGCCTGCATACTTTTCTTATCTATGGTTACTTCTGACTGATTTGTGGTTTCTTCTGGGCTCTTGTCTTCATTCATTGGGGTAGCAGTTTTATTTGTTTTTAATCTACCCATTTTTTTTTTTAATTTATGTGTTTCTTTTTTTTTTTTTAATGCTCTGTTGTTCCTCAGTTGTTGTGTTTTGAGCACAAGTAACACTGTACTAAATACCTTTATGACAATTGCACTCACCAACCTCCGGAATAACAGTAGCAACTGAAGTAAGTATTGAAGGAGTTTAATCGTTACCAGTTAGCCAAACAATTTCTCCAGTCCGTGAAAAAATAGTAACCAAATCCCAGTGAAGAAAGAGAAAAGGAAGAGAGGATAGCAAGAATAGACTGTTATGCAAATCTACTATCCAGTGTATATTCTAAGGGTAACAAGAGTGTAAAGGGAACTAGAGCAGAGATACACACGTAGAGAGTCCACTCTGGGTCAGATTTCTTCCCCAAAGTAATTCACAAATTCAGAAAGGCAAAGAAGAAAGAAGTGTATGACAAGATTAACAAAAAAAAAAAAAAAAAGAGAGAGAGAGATAGAGAGAGATAAGAGAGAGAAAAGGGAGAAGATAAGAAGAAGAGTTGTAATTAAAGAGCAGTGCGAGGAACTTCCCAAATGTGTATCAGTGAATTAAAAAAAAAAAAAAGAAAAGAAAAAAAAAAACCCTGTTTGGTGGTATGGGGTATCCTGCTAGTAGCTGGTCCCAGGCACTGCTTATGGGGGGGGGGGGGGGCGGCGGGAAGGATGTATGCTTGAAAATTAAAAGGAAGAAAAAAGAATTTTTTCCCCCTACTCTAATTCTTAACCCAAATTAAGTTATAGACACATCCTTGGTATGACCGTTATGGCCCCTTATTGGCTGGCCTGCTAAAGGCAGAAAATCCTATTGTTTACACGAGATGTGTCCGGAGCTCAAAGGCTGGCAGCTTCTCCGGGCGCCATCTTCTGGGAAACCCCACCCGCCAGACTTTTTTAAAGGATTTCTCAAAAATGAAAACTAGCTCCAAGTCCTTTGATCCAATGAGAGCTATACTCAAGAAGTCTTTGGATCCACCCTCAGGGTCGCGGTGGACCCTCGCGACTCCCAAGAGGCAGCCCCCGAGCTAAAGTGCTCTCTCCGGGTCCTCTGCCCGCCGGGCTCTGCAACCGGCGGAGGAGCCGCCTTCCCGGGCGGGCGGAGGACAATGCCTGGCGCACTCGCCTTGCCTGGCGCCGCCTGGGAATTCTGGAGCCCCGCTAGTCCGTGTCACCTTTGCTCTAATTGTTAACCCAAATTAAACTGTAATCACTTCTTTGGTGCCCCCCCCTTATTGACTGGCCTGCTAAAGGCAGAAAATCCTACCTTTGCCGACGATGCTATCAGAGCACTCGCTGTCAGCGATTTCTCAGGCCGCCGCCATCTTACCTCCAAGGCAAAAAATATTCTTAAATTACTTTAATATAATTTAATAAACAACAGTGTGTAAAAATTAGACCTATTATCATACATAAGACAGTGTTTGTTAAGCAAATGCAATTTGAAATACAAAAGGGGTATAATAGTCATTATAAATGACCAATGATGTAAATCTAAACTGACTTTTCAGAACACCAAAGGCTTTAACCATCTCTCAGACATTAGTAGGACATGCCAACCAAAGGTGTTCAACTACTTTACCATATCCTAAGTATCTTTTAAATGTAAATATTTTAAAATGTAATTCAAAATGTTTAGATCTTTCAAATCCATTTGACACAGTATTCCATATAAATAGTAATCTGAAGTTGTTTTAAAAATAAATTAAGGACTGGGGAGATGGTAAAATAGTTATGCAAAAGTGTTTTATGTTTGAGGCTCTGAAATCTTAGGTTCAATCACAGCACCAATATCAGCCTAAGCAGTACTCTGGTAATTAAAAAAAAAAAAATCAGAAGTCAGTCTAATGCTTATAATGACTCAGTCACTCAGTATGAAAATCCACTTGCAGTTTTCTTGATTTATTCATTTGTAATAACTATATGTAAATCTTTTGAATTCAAATATCTTTAATTAGAAAATAAAATTGTCAGGGCCAGGTTCTGGCACGCCCAGTTGAGTGTCCATGTTACCGTGCACAGGGACTGGGGTTCAAACCCTCTGGTCTCCACCTGCTTGGGTAGGGCTTTACATGTAGTAAAGTAGGGTTGCAGGTCTCTCTCTCTCTCCCTCTCTCCCTCTCTCTCTTTCTTTCTCTTCACTCCTCTATCTTCACTTTCCATCTTAGTTTCTTTCTATCTCTACTTAATAAATAAATATTAAAATATAAAAGAAAAATGTGTTAGGATTTATAAAATTTTCAAAATAATATATTCTAAGTATATTTCACTACAACATGAGGGTTCTTTTCAAAATATCATTTATTCTTGGAAATCAGTGATTTTTATAGTAAGAAGGTATAAAGGTTAGTAGTGAGAAATAATTCTAAAAATACAGACACTTATGACAGTGAAATGAGAAAGTATAATCATGTGCCAACAATGTACTATAAATAATTAATATCCATAAATATTATCTGAAAAACATAAAAACAAATAAATAAATAAAAGTAAATTGACCTATACCAATTTTCACACTCCCTTTCCCTTGAAGCAATAGCATTTCATATAAATCTTAAAATACCACACTTTAGAGCTAAAGGGAAAAATTGCTTGTATGTGGTGATTCTACACTGTAATTTAGAAACTGAATAGCTTTGAGTTCTAAAAAAAATGTGTCCCTAAGAACTGAATTACACTCCAGCAGGATGAACCACCTCTCAAAAGAGCAATGAATCAATAGGAGTCAGTGATTCGAACTGAATTAGAGATGACAACTATGCTATTTGTTTCCAAATACTGAAGTCTGCTTTTACTCACCAATTGTTCAGTCAACTTCACTATATAAATACCTTTTTATAAAAAAGAATTTATCATCACACAAAGTGGTGAGTAAATTGTCTTTGACTATGTCTACTGGTCACATTCAATTCCAGCTGTCATTAGTTTAGTAAAATTGGGGGACATGGTAATCTTATTATTTGTGTATGGAAGGATGTTATAATAACATCTTATGTATTTACCTTCAGTGGAACTTAATAAATGCCATATTCAATAGTATTTGGACAGTATATAACTGACATAAAATAAAACTGAAAGAAATTTTTAATCGAGGACTAACATGTTTCTGCTCATTTCTAGGCTTCACAATTTACAGCAAAATTAGAGAACTTGAAGCCGATTTAGACCAAATCCATACAAACTATTAAAAGACTGGAAAAAAGGGTGATATAGTAATAAGTATTAAAGAAACATTTAGAAATATAATAACTGAATGGATTTGAAATTACCTGTCAGAGTGGGCATGAAGTTGGCATATAACTCAGGCCTTAAATGAGGAGGATCCTAGGTTTGCTTCCTGACACTCCAGTGTGTTGGCTAGGTGTATGCCTGTTTCTCCATCTCTCACTCTCTCTCATTCTCTCTCTCTCTCTTACGCTACCTCCCTCCCTCCCTTTCTATATCTCTCACCATTAATAAAATAATTCCTTTTTTATTTTTTTCACTTTTTAAAATTTCTTTATGTTTTATATTTGACAGAAAATACAAGTTTGTACATGCATAACATTTCTCAGTTTTCCATATAAAAATACAAGCCACACTAGGCGCTCTATCATCCTTCTTGGACCTAATTCTCCCCCACCCATCCCAGAGTCTTTTACATTGGTGCTATATGCCAATTCCAATTTAGGTTCTACTTTTCTTTACTTTTCTGATCTTCTTTTTCATCTTCAGCCTAAGAGTTAGATCATCCCATATTCATCCTTCTGTTTCTGACTTATTTCACTTAACATGAATTTTTCAAGGTTCATCCAAGATCAGCTGAAAACAGTGAAGTCACCATTTTTTAAAGCTGAGTAGTATTCCATTGTGTATATATACCACAACATGCTCAGCCACTCATCTGTTCTTGGACACCTGGGCTGCTTCTGGGATTTTGGCTATTACAAATTGTGCTTCTAAGAACATATGTGTACACAGATCTTCTTGGATGGGTGTGTTGGGTTCCTTAGGATATATCTCCAGGAGAAAATTTACAGGATCATAGGGTAGGTCCATTTCTAGCCTTCTGAGAGTTCTCCAGATTACTCTTCACAGAGGCTGGACCAATTTACATTCCCACCAGTAGTACAAGAGGGTTCCTTTGACCCCACAACCTCTCCATCATTTGCTGCTGCTACCTTTTCTGATATACGACATTCTCACATGAGAGAAGTGGTATCTCACTGTTGTCTTTATTTGCATTTCTCTGACAATCAAAGACTTGGAGCATTTCTTAATGTGTTTCTCAGCCTTTTGGATCTCTTCTGTGGTGAATATTCTGTCCACGACTTCTTCCTATTTTTGGATGGGGGTCATTTTTTTTCTTGTGGTTGAGTTTGGCAAGCTCTTTATATATTTTGGTTATTAAACTCTTGACTGATATATGGCATGTAAAGATCTTCTCTCACTCTATGAGGGGTCTCTTACTTTGGGTATTGGTTATTTTGTTGTGCAGAAGCTTTTTAGTTTGATGTAGTCCCATAGGTTTGTACTTGACTTAGTCTCTTTTGTAATTGGATTTGTTTCATTGAAGATGTCTTTAAAATATATATGGAAAAGAGTTCTGCTAATATTTTCCTCTAAGTATCTGATAGCTTCTGGTCTAACATTTAAGTCCTTGATCCACTTGGAATTTGCTTTTGTATTTGGTGAAATACAGTGGTTCAGTTCCATTCTTCTGCATGTTCAATCCATTTTTTTCCAACACCATTTATTGAAAAGACTCTGCTTTCCCCTTTAAATAGTCTGGGCACCTTTGTCAAAGATTAGATGTCCATAGGTGGGGGTGGGGGCTTACTTTTGGGTTCTCAATTCTATTCCACTGGTCAGTGTGTCTATTCATGTTCCAGTACCAAGAAGTTTTGATGACAATAGCCCTATAATACAATTTGAGATCTGGGAGTGTGATGTCTCCAGTTCTGTTCTTTCTTCTCAAGATTGTTTTGGCAATTCTAGGTCTTTTCTGGTTCCAGATAAACATTTATAGCATTTGTTCTATTCTCCTAAAAATGTGGTTAGGATCTTGATAGGGATAGCATTAAATTTGTACATGGCTCTGGGTAGTATATTAATTTTGATGATGTTAATTCTTCCAACCCATGAACATGGAATATCTTTCCACTTCTTAGTGTTTTTTTCAATTTCCTTGAAAAAGACATAATTTTCAGTATACAAGTCTTTCACTTCTTTGGGTAGGTTTATGCCTAAATATTTCATTGTTTTTGTTGCTATAGTAAAAGGAATTGATTTCTGAACTTCATCTTCTTCTGACTTAGTGTTTGCATAGAGAAATACCACTGACTTTTGAATATTAATTTTGTAGCCTGACACCTTACTGTGTGGCCTGATGATTTCCAAAAGCTTCTTGCTAGATTCCTTAGGTTGTTCTATGTATACTATCATGTCATCTGCAAATAGAGTTTGACTTATCTTCCAATCTGTATGCCTTTAATTCTTTGCTCCTGCCTGATTCATATGGCAAGAACTTCTAGCGCTACTTTGAATAGTAATGGTGATAGTGGACAACCTGATCTGATGGTAAATGCTTCCAGTTTTTCATTATTGAGTATAATGTTGGCTATAGGTTTGCTATATATAGAATCCACTATCTTGAGGAATTTTTCATCTATTCCCATTTTTGTAGTGCTTTGATCATAAAAGGATGTTGGATTTTGTCAAAGGCTTTTTCTGCCTCGATTGATATGACCATTGGTTTTTGGTCTTGCTTTTGTTGATGTGATGGATCATGTTGATTGACTTACATATATTAAACCAATCTTGCATGCTTGTGATAAACCCCACTTGGTAATGATGAACAATCTTTTTAATAAACTGCTATATCTGATTGGCTAGAATTTTGTTCAGTATTTTAGCATATATGTAAATTAGAGATATTGGTCTGTAGTTTTCTTTTTTGGTTGTGTCACTATCTGCTTTTGGTATCAGAGTGATGTTGGCTTCATAGAGCTGGAAGGGAGTATTCCAGTGTCTTCAATCTCCTTTAAAAGTAGAGGTTTTAAAATCTACTTTTAAAAGTAGAGGTTTTTGTTCTTCTTTGAAGGTTTTGTAGAATTCATTTGTAAAACCATCTGGTCCAGGACTTTTATTTTTGTGGAGGTTTTTGATAACTGTTTCAATTTTATTAGCTATGATGGGTCTGTTCATATTATCTAGTTCCTCTTTACTTAATTTTGAAAGTGGTAGGTATCTAGGAAATTGTCCATTTCTCCAGGTTTGCTAGCTTGGTGGCATATAGTTTTTCATAGAAGCCTTGCATGATATGTTGAATTGTTGTGGTGTCTGTTGTGATATCTCCTCTTTCATTTATGATACAGTTTATTTGAGTCTTCTCCCTTTTTTGATTTGTGAGTCTGGCTAAAGGTTTGTCAATTTCGTTCACTTTTTCGAAGAAGCAACATTGACTCTCATTGATGTTTTGTACAGTTTTGTTATTTACATTGTTATTGATTTCTGCCCTAACTTTAGTGATTTCTGTACATCTGGTTGCTTTAGAATTCCTTTGTTCTTATTCTTTTAGGTCTTTAAGGTATGGAAACAGGCTGTTCATTTGTGCTTTTTCTTGTTTCCTAATGTGTGCTTGTATGGCTGTGAACTTCCCTGTCAGTACTGCCTTAGGTGTGTTCAAAATATTTTGATAGCTTGTGTCTTCATTTTCATTGAACTCTTGAAACATTTTGATTTCTTCCTTGATTTCCTCTTTGACCCAGTAGTTGTTAAGTACTGTACTGTTGATTTTCCACATTTTTGGACTACTACTAATCTTTTGTTGATATTTAATTTAATTCTACTGTGGTCTGAGAGGATGCTTTGGATGATTTCAATACTCTTGAATTTGCTGATGCTGTCGTTATGGCCTAACATATGGTCTATCCTTGAGAATGACCCATGTAGACTTGAGTAAAATATTTATTCCAGTTTCTTGGAATGAATGACTCTGAAAATGTCCAGTAGTTCTAGTTTATCTGTCTCTTTATTTAGCTCCCTCATGTCTTTATTGGTTTTCTGCCTGGATGATCTGTCAATCAGAGAGAGTGGGGTGATGAAGTCCTCTACTATGACTCTGTTGCTGTTAATATATTTCTGTAGCTCTTTCAGTAGATGTTTGATGTATTTAGATGGCTTATCATTGGGTGCATAGATGTTAATAATTTTTAAGTCTTCTTGATTAACTGATCCACTGAGCATTAAGTAGTGTCCATCCCTATTTTTAAAATTTATTTATTTATAAGTGTATCATGTCAGATATGAGAATATTTGTCCCTGACCTGTTTTGTGTGTCATTGGCTTGTATGATAGTTTTCCATCCTTTTACTTTGATTCTGTGTTTGTCTTGTTGAGTTATGTGGTTTTCCTGTAGACATCATATTGTTGGGTTGTGTTTTCTGATCCATCTTTCTACTCTGTGCCTTTTAATAGGTGAATTCAGGCCATTGACATTTATTGATATCAAAGATTGAAGAAATTTTAAAGATATTTTAAAGATATTTTAAAGCCATTCTTGTAGAGTTTTAGCGTGTTCTGATATATAGCCTATTTATGGTGGTCTGACTGACTATAGGAGACCTTTTAGAACTTCTTTCTGTGCAGGGTTGTTGGTAGTTAATTCTTTCAACTGTTGCTTGTCTGAGAAGGTTTTTATGCCTCCATCTAGTCTGAATGACAGTCTAGCAGGATACAGTATTCTTGGTTGAAAGCCTTTCTCATTGAGCACTCAATAGGTATCTTGCCATTATCTTCTGGCCAGTAGTGTTTGTGTGGAGAAGTCTGCTGCTAATCTTATGTATGGGTTTTCCTCTGTAGGTAATCTTTGTTTCTGTTTTGCAGCCTTGGATCCTTTCTTTATCCTTATTCCATTCCATTTTAAATACGATGTTTCTTGGTATCTTTAAGTCTGAGTTAATTCTGTTTGGGACCCTCTGGCTTCTTGAACCTTTATGTCTTTGATGTTGTCTAGACTAGAGAAGTTCTCAGATACTATGTCCAGAAGAATGCCTTCTTCCCCTCTCTCTCTTTCTTCCTCTGCTTAGCCAATAATGCATATCTTATTTCTTTAGAAGTCTTCCCATAGGTCTCTGTGTTGTTTTCAGAATCTCTTAATCTCTTTTTGAGATCTTTTCTTTTTTGTTGTTGTTGTCTCTAATTTGTCCTCGATCTTGCTAATTTTGTCTTTAGCCTCATTTATTCTATTCTCTCCCCTCTACTGTTTTCTGGAGTTCATCTTTTTTGTTACCCTGTTCTGATAAAGTTTAACTTGTTTAGCTAGTTGTCTTCTTAGTTCAGCTCTTTCAGTTTTCAGTTCTCTAATATCCTTGAGATAATTAGTGTTTTCTTACAGGGTCTCATTATTTGTTTCTGCATTTCTGATGACAATTCTTTCAAACTCTTTACTCACTCCTTTGATTCTTTCCTTAACTAGTGTTTAGATGTTGACCTCATTATTTTGTTCTTCACCCTTTGGGGGGCTTTTATCTGTACTCTAGTCATGGGTCATTTCTCCAGTATTTCTTCTTGTTGGTTTAACTCTTCTATATAGTATGTTATGAGGTCCCTCTCTCAGTACTTTTGAAATTACTTATCACTCTTGCCTGAATTGACTTGTGTCTAAGTAAGGTAATTAAAGGATTCACATTTGTGATAATTGACCATTGTTTCCGTATAATTTAAATCCCTAGTTGCATTTGGTGAGTCTTAGGGGAGTCTCCCTTCAGCCATCCTCTTTTTGGTGAAAAAGACTGGAGGTCGTGTCTCAACTGGTAAATTGCCAGAATGTTACCAGTCACTTAATCTTTCCCTAGGCTCCTCTCTGTCCATGAGCCACATGTGTTTGCACTCACAGGTGATTTGGCGGGTTCCTGAAGTCATTCTAGTACTGTCTTGTTAAGGTCCCAAGTGGTCTCCTTTGGTATTCCTAGTTGACTGGGAGAGGAGAGAAGAGAACACAGCTGCTGCTGCTCTGTTGCCCCACCTCCAGAAGTCAAAATAATTCCTTTTAATAAAAAGATTCCTGAGACAATTCAATAGCTAATTTCTACCAAAGGGTATATTACCTTATTCATTGATATCAGGAAAAAGAAGAAAAAAAAAAAAAACCTCTACTTCTCTATAGTTTTGTAAATGAAGGCAATAAGGTTGGTTTTAAATTCCACACCTTATATAAACACAAATACTCTTTTAAGTGATATGGAATATAAGAATATCACTGTGAGACACCTGTCATTTGTTACTAAAAATTTTTCCTGCAGTGCATTGTCTCCATAAAATATTGGACTTAACCCATCATTCTTAAACCCCTACAGAAAGATCACAATTATCCTAATTCCTGAAATATTGAAGTTTCTTTTATCTTCTTACTTATTTGACACACAGTAAATCATATCTGTTATGTCTTGAATGTTCATTCTAATGAAAATTTACCATACCACAACATTTGTAACTTCCATTGTGAGCTATATGTCTAGATACAATGTGTTACTAGCTATAGTTTATAACTTTTAAAGAGGTATTTATTTACTTATTTTTTTATTAGAGAGAGAATTAAGATGGAAGGGAGATCAGCAGAGTACCACTCTGGGATATGTGATAACAGTGACCAAACTCAAGAACTCATGCTTAAGGAGCTGAATGGTGGCACTTCCTGTTAAGTATATGTATTAACATGCACAAGGACCCAGGTTCAAGCCTCTGGTTCCTAGTTCCTAGTTCCTAGAAGCTAGTAATAAAGTAGTGCTATAGATGTCTTTCTCTCATCCTATCTCCCCTTTCCCTTTCAATTTCTCTCTGTCTTACCAAATTAAATAAATATATTTTTTAAAATGTCATGCTTGTAATTCCAGCACTTTATGCACTGCAACACTTCCTGGGCCACTGTGATTTATAACATTAACCTCTATCTACTTACTTCTGCAGATACTGTTGCATTCTTCTACCAATGTTATCAAATATTCATTTATTAGATCACACTACACATTTACATACCCCATGTAAAATCCAATTCTCTTACCTAAATTCCAGTACTGAATCCCACCATTTAAAAAGTATTGAAAACAACTAATTTTAAATTGAAACAATATTTTATTCTCTCTCCTATCACAAATTTGCATGACAAAATTTGCCTAAAAGCCCAGCAAATGAGTTTAACTGCAAGTTTAAAAGTCACATTTTCAAAGCACACACATATGCATGTGCACACACATCAAATTGCTTGCCAAATTTCACTGCTACTAGATTCCCACAATACTCTGAAAAAAATCAGACATACAGGCGTCACTATGATTAATTCTGGTGATTACTTAATATTTTCCTATACACAACAACCTCCAGAAGCACTGGGCTCAGCTAAATATGCATAGACTCACTTTAGTTAGTTGAACTGTTTATAAATAAACTATATCTCTTTTCCATTAACATGTCTCCATCTTGACCTACAAGAGAGGACTGACTGTATGGGTAATCCTGGATGACTAATTTGTCTTCTTTCATTGTCCCAATGAAAAAAGCAAAAACGTACAAGGAAACACAGTAGTATTTTTAAATACACATATACTTAGGCATTACTACAAAAGTCCATTACTGATTAATTTAGAGAAATCTTTCTTTTTTTAGAAAAAAATGTTTTTTATTAGTGAGAATTTTCCTTCTTTGCTTTTCATTTTGGGCAGGTGCCAATGGTGGTACACATGGTAGAGTGTATATGTTACAATGCACAAGGACCCAGGTTCAAGACCCCAATCCCCACCTGTAATGGAAAAGCTTTGCCAGTGGTGAAGCAGGTCTATGTGTGTCTATTCCTTTCCCTTTATATCTCTCCCTTCTCAATTTCTTTCTGTCTCTATTCAATGAATAAAAAAAATAACCCCTTTAGAAAAAAGAAAGATATTTTTGTAATTTTATTAGGGAAGTAATGCTCTGTAAGCAAGTTATCACATGGGTGTAATTGCTTATCTTTCTGTGACAGGTGTCCAAAGTCCACTTCCACTATCAACCCGAGGCTTTCTCCACCATCATGTACTACAGAGCCAATGCTTTCTTGATTCCCCACCCCCAGCCTCCATTTCATGTCCCTAACCTTGCTGCAACCTTGTTCCAGTTCAGGTTTCACTCTGTTTTGCTTTTATCTCATGTCTTTTTCCTCCCTTTTTTTCTGTTCTTTTAAATTTTTGTTAGTGATTTAATAATGATTAACAAGATTGTAAGATAATAGGGGGTATAATTCTATACAGTTTCTACCACCAGAGTTTCATGCCCATCCCCTCCATTAGAAGATTCCCTATTCTTTATGTCTTTGGGAGTATGGACCAAAATTCTTTATGGTGTGTAGAAGGTGAAAGTCTGGCTTCTGTAATTTCTCTACTTGACATGGACATTGACAGGTCTATCCATACCCCCAGCCTATTTTTACCTTTCCCTCATGGGTTAGGGCTCTAGAGAGGTAAGGCTCTGGGGACATAATGGTAAGGTTCTCTGCCCAGGGAAGTCAGGATGGAATCAAGTATCATCTGCAACTTATTGTCTGAAAGGCAGTGAGTTATGAGGCAAGACAAATGTTTAATAAATAGGAACTAGAAAGTAGGAATACAGCAGGTGAGAATAGGGATTTTAGGGTGGTAAAAAGCTAGAAAGTCTATTTTAGTTATGTTCCAAGGATCCCATGACATTAGTAAATTTTCCTAAGCCTGATAGCTCACATGCAAGTGGACTAAAAATATTGTCTGGGAAAATGGTTTCAGAGTAGAGAATACAGCCCAAAATCTGGATTAGGACACAGAGTAGATCCCAAACCTAAAGAAAGTATAGACGTACCATTAACTGTTTACCCTACTGATCTGACCTAGGGCCAATATATATATTCATATTTAGCATAAGAGCCTGTATAATCTTTGAATCCCTGTCAGTCAAAGCTAGCAGTCTATTGTCACGGTTGGGAAAATTCTAGGCTGCTCATTTTTTAAAATTTATTTTTTATTTAAGAAAGGATAAATTAACAAGACCATAGGGTAGGAGGGGTACAACTCCACACAATTCCCACCTGTTGTTGTGGTGGTCTGGTGTCGGGCGGCACCGCGGAGAAGAGAGCGGACGTCCAGAGCAAAGGGGTACACAAATCTTTATTATAGGATGGGGGAGTTTGGTTCAGACCATGTGGAGCCAGCCGGCAATGACCGTCCCCACTACCTGACCATGGGGGGAGAGCAGGGAGCGAGACCTCAGAGAGGGAGAGCTGAGAGCCCAGAGAGGGGGGGAGGTAAGGGGGCTTTTTATAGGGAGACAACCAGGGGTGATGTGTAGGGCCAGGATTGGTTGAAGGGGGCACTGCTAGATTTCGCTGGGCGTAGTAAAACCTGGGGGCGGAGACTGCATCAGAATAACTCCTCAGCAACATCTCTTCCTATCCCTTTATATCTAAATGGACACAGTAAAGAAAAATGGAATGGAGCAGGCTTAAATGTTTTAGAGGAATGCCATGCTCAGGTGGGAAGATGTAGGACTTTCTGTGAAGGAGGGAAGGCTTAAATGGCTGTGAACCTTGTGATATTTATGTGTCCTCCTGTGCTCAACCCCTCTTTAGAGAGAGAGACTTACCTGGAGAGACTCATCTCATAGGTTTAAGCGCAGCCTGCTCAACCATCTCTTCACAATATCTCTACATCTTTTCTATCTTTCTATCTAGTAATTGCATAAGATGTACAAAGTCTGTAAAAGACTATCATGGAGCAGAAACCTTTTGGGCATAAGCCTAAATGATATAACAAAACAGGAAGGGACAAGTAGGGGAGTAGTAAAAGCCAGTTTGGTGTGAAAGGAAGGATTGGTGTGTAAAGGAACGTTCTCTGCTTGCGGTGGGGGAAGGGCAAGGGTACATAAAGAGGGGGAGGCGGGAGGCATGACCCACCAAACAGAGGGGCTATTTGGCATTGTATAGTCCTCAAGGCAACAGTCTGTAAAGTCTATGAATTACTCAGGATCAGTCTATGAAAAACCAGCAGCGTGAAGGGAAATAAGCTGCTTCAAAATTGTGTAAAATGTATATAGGGTATGTCAGAAAGTCTGACACAAATCTCAGTCCGAAGTAGATGGCTAGGGGAAGAACTGGCAGGGGATGCGATGCTGCATGAGGGAGGTCAGCCGCTGGAATGTTGCTTTTCTGTAGATAGCCAGCTGGAACCGCCAACACGTGACAGGCAGGTCAGAAGCAGGAACGGTAACCAGGCATGAAGAAAGTTCTGTCCTTGGAGTCTGTGTATCAGGTTCTTCAGATCGCGTTGAGTGACATCTAGGGTTTCGGGGGGTGTGCCACGGTAGTCGTGCCATCTAGTGGGTGACGTCAGAGTGTGCAGGGGTTCAGATGGTTTTTCCGGGATTCCTGTGAAAGAAACACAATCTGCTTCTTGTGGTTAATTTGAACTTGTAACAAGTTATGGGTTTGTTATAGTTGATAACTCGATGATTATAATTGGTTTAGAATCTCTTTATGATTTTATTTAAAGGTCATCTAATGTGACCTCCTGTAGCAGCTTCTACCGCAGGATCTTGAGACCAATTTTAGCTAAAATATGTATTTTAGACAGACTCAAATTGCTTAGAGAGTTACCGCATATTTGTGACAATGATTTTAACGTTTACAGTGCCAGATTGATGCCAGATCTGTTGTGGATTAATTTCCACAAGATAGTTTACAGGGCACCTTTGGGGGCCCTTCAAAGGTGTCCTGTATATAAAATTTATATAGTTTAGTTTTGGGAATGAATAGTCACGTTGAACATTTAGACTTTTACCTAAATAGTAAGTTACCTTAACAAATTAATTTTTACCTTGTCTGGTAAAGGTGTAGCTGTAGGGTTATACTTTTGACTGTTAAGTTAGTGTTACCAAACTTGAGACATACCCATAAACATTTAGTTATAACAACTGGAGGAAAAAGAACTTTTGTTATAAAAACACATTATCTAAAAACAAATTTAAATCTGTCATTAGTCACACAGTTTAAGACTAAACACTTACATATATACCAAAACTATATATAAAAATCAAAAGAGGGAGAAAGAAAAAAAATTTTTGGAATGTTTCTGGACGTCTCCAGAAACTTTGGCTGCATCCAGCATTTTTATATAAAGCCAATTACCTTTTAGAGTACTCTGAGCAGATGGGTCATACAAAAAAATTTTTTTTTGGTCATTCAACACACTCACTCACAAAAACAACTGGCCAGTTATAACATAAGACATACAGGGAAAGGGTAGGAGAGAGGTCTCTGTGAGCCAGATTTTGTAGGTTCTGCCATGTCGTATTACGGGTCCTGAGATGTATCCTGCATCTGGTCCTCTTGTAGTATTTCTTGTTCTTCAGGAATAACAGCGCCATCCTGCGGGTATAGTCGGACATGCCGGGCAGGAACCCAGACAGGTTTAGAGAAATTTTGAGGGAAAATGCATGCGAAACCCCTTCCCATGGTCAATAATGGGTCAGGCCCTTTCCAACCCCGCGCACGGCGCCCGCAGCCCTGCAGCCCGGCCAGCCTGCAGGAGGCTGTCTCCAGCACGCAGGAGCCCAACGCCAACACACAGGAGCCTGACGCCAACATGCAAGAGCCCGATGTCAACACGCAGGAGCCCGATGCCAACACGCTGGAGCCCGATGCCAACACGCAAGAGCCTGAGGCCAGCCCACAGGAGCCAGCTCTCCACCGCGTGGCGCAGGACACTGTATGTGTGATCCCTCCACGCTGCTCAGCCACTGCGAGCAGGGCAGCAGACATGGCAGGGCCATGGGGCAGGGCCGCGGCGGCCTATCGTGGCCGCCACCCCTGGGCACCTAGGCCCACGCCTTCTACAAAGCTGGCCTGACTACCCTCTTGCTATGAATTCTGGAACAATCCCGGACCTCCCGGACCCCCGGGCTCCCTGCCGAAACTGGGCACACGAGATCTCCAGCCACCGGTCCGGTCTGAAGGCAGACAAGCTGGAGTACTCAGAGATTTGTACAGAGATCGCAACCTGCAATTCCTAGAAGTGAAGCTGCCCAAGAGACCACCACTGGACAACGCACCCCCCCAACAATGAAGACAGTACAGATTTAAATTCGTATTTAAAATGACATGTCTTCGTAACAAAGGTTTCTCTCCTTGTGTATTAATGGCCATGTTTATGTGTATGTTTGAAGTTTGGTAAACAGTGACTTTAAGGCTAAATTCTTGCTAGTCAAAGTTAAATGAAGAAGGTTTTCAACATAATTCTCATAAAGATAAAATTAACTTACATTTAAAGTCTGAGATAAAAATTGGTTAGCAATCAATATATTTTAACTAAGTTGGTCTAAACAAAAGGTTAAATAGACTTGTTGATATGTAAAACTCTCCATTACCTTCTCTATTAGAAATGGTAGATCGCACAATGGCTATGCTAATTATTCTCATGCCTGAGAGTTCCTTTCCGCACACAACTAGGGTGTGACTCCATCTTGAATGGGTGTAACAAAAGGTTAAAAGACGTTGTTGATATGTAAAAGTCTCAAATTCCTTCTCTATTAGAAATATGCTAATAACAAGTTTTCTTTCATAGTAAGTAAATTGCAGCCAGCTGCCTTTGGGACTCTAGGCCGTTCCCCGCCCCCATGCAAATGCCCGTCGAGGCAAGTACGCCCTCCAGAGGCAAGAAAGTACGGCCCCCAGAGGCAAGAAAGTACGCCCCCCAGAGGCAAGAAATGTTTTTTTTAAGCTGATAAAGTTTTGCCCACAGAGGCAAAAAAGGCCCCCTCAGGCCTTCCCTTGTCAGCACACTGGTTCTTGTTACTTGTTTACATGTTTCTCCATGTTTGTGCCAGTTTCCTTTTTTAAAAAATGCCTGTATGATAGAGGTTTCTGTTCACCCCACACCTTTGATACTGTAGTCATTTAGTTAAAAAGAAAAGGGGGAATTGTTGTATGCTTTACATTGGGTTGTTCTAGTTCCCCCCCCCCCGCCAAGAGAATTGGATCAGTCCAGTTAGTTTCGCGGGCCACTTGGCCCCGCCCCAAGGAACCCCGCCAGAGTTCCAGAGTTCCGGAGTTGGGGAGGGTTCCTGGGTTCGAGAGTAAGAGAGAGTGCTTGCGCCGCTGCAAAGAGACAGCAGAGTTCTGTTTGGTGATTAGTTTGGTTTAGTTTATGAATCATTGTTCCTGAATAAAGAAATACAGCTTCCCTGTCCAGCCGTATGTCTCCGTGTCTCTGTTACCCCCCCGTGAAGCTAGCCCTGCCAGCTAGAGCCTACAACACCCACCACCCAATCTCCATATCCCATCCCCTCCCCTGATAGCTTTCCCATTCTCTATCCCTCTGGGAGCATGGACCCAGGGTCGTTGTGGGTTGTAGAAGGTGGAAGGTCTGGCTTCTGTAATTGCTTCCCCACTGAATATGGGCATTGACTGGTCAGTCCATATTTCCAGTCTGCCTCTCTCTTTCTCTAGTAGGGTGGGTCTCTGGGGAAAAGGAATTCCAGGACACATTGGTGGGGTCTTCAGTCCAGGGAAGCCTGGCCAACATCCTGATGGCATCTGGAACCTGGTGGCCGAGTAATGAAACTAAAGGGTTGTCATTCCACACGTGAAGTCTCTGGACACAGTCTCAGCTGAAGCATGTTGAGGTGGCAATCATTGTGTTGATTAGGTTGCAATCGGCAGATGCAATATTATTTTATATGGATTGGAAAGGCATACAGGAAAGTGGGCCCTATCCTAAGGTTCCAGGACTGGGGGAAATATAGGCTCTGTAGTGGAGATGTGAGGTTCCTGCTGTCTTAGGGTTCAAAAAGACAATGGATAGTTAATGTTATCATCACATTATTTGGTAATTGGGTTAACTTTGAAAAGTCCTTTTGTTAGGGTTTGCTGTATAGTACCCCGTATCTTGTTGTTGTTTTTTTTATTTAATAAAGTATTAGGCGCAAAGAGCAGGGACTGGCGTAAGGATCCCGGTTCGAGCCCCCATCTCCCCACCTGCAGGGGAGTCGCTTCACAGGTGGTGAAGCAGGTCTGCAGATGTCTATCTTTCTCTCCCCTCTCATTCTGACTTCCCCTCCTCTCTCCATTTCTCTCTGTCCTATCCAACAACAAAGCAACGTCAACAATGGCAATAATAACAACTAGGCTGAAACAACTAGGGCAACAAAAAAAAGGGGGAAAATGGCCTCCAGGAGCGGTGGATTCATGGTGCAGGCACCGAGACCAGCAATAACCCTGGAGGAAAAAAAGAAAGAAAGTATTAATTAACAAAACTATAGGGTAGGAGGGGTCCAATTCCACACAATTCCCACCACCCAATCTCCATATCCCACCCCCACCCGTGATAGATTTCCCATTCTCTATCCCTCTGGGAGCATGGACCCAGGGTCATTGTGGGTTGCAGAAGGTAGAAGGTCTG
Organism: Erinaceus europaeus; assembly: GCF_950295315.1. Lineage (NCBI taxonomy): Eukaryota > Metazoa > Chordata > Mammalia > Eulipotyphla > Erinaceidae > Erinaceus > Erinaceus europaeus. The sequence goes on from NC_080169.1 coordinate 35,806,062, forward strand.
GCTTCTGTAATTGCTTCCCCGCTGAACATGGATGTTGACTGGTTGGTCCATACTCCCAGTCTGCCTCTCTCTTTCCCTAGTAAGGTGGGTCTCTGGGGAAGCAGAGCTCCAGGACACATTGGTGGGGTCTTCAGTCTAGGGAAGCCTGGCCGGCATCCTGATGACATCTGGAACCTGGTGACTGAAAAGAGAGTTAACATATGAAGCCAAACAAATTGTTGAGCTATCATGAACCCAAAGCTTGTAATAGTAGAGAGGAAGTGTTAGGGGGGTACTCACTGCAAACTCTAGTGTACTTCTGCTTTCAGGTATATATTTTGCAGTAGTTTATGGATACGTGTGAACATAAGCTCTCTCTCACAGAAACTGGTGTATATCTAGGTTTTGGGACATTGTTAGAAAGTGAACCACCTGAGATGGAATTAGAGAATACTATGAAAGGAAAGGTCTCACTTGAGTAATGAAGCTGAAGGGTTGTCATTCCACACGTGAAGTCTCTGGACACAGTCTGAAGTGAAGCATGTTGAGGTGGCAATCGTTGTGTTGGTTAGATGCTATATTATTTGCAGATGCAATATTATTTGATATGGATTGAGAGAGGCATACAGGAAAGTGGACCCTATCCAATGGTTCCAGAACTAGTGGAAGTAGAGGCTCAATAGTGGAGATGTGAGGTTCCTGCTGTCTTAGCGTTCAAAAAGACAATCGATAGTTAATGTTATCATCACATTAATTGGTAATTGGGTTACCTTTGACAAGTCCTTTTGTTAGGGTTTGCTGTACAGTACCCAGTATCTTGTATACAGCTGTGCTATTGGTTGCTTCTGATCTACTTGGTCTAGGCTTTTGAGAGAGTCCGCATATCAAATACACAGCCTATATATTGCAAAGATTCAGTTTGTGTTTTGAAAAACTTCGAGACATACAATTAATTTTCCCCCTCTCGTATTAATTAACTAGTGATTTATATGACTACATTTTATTAGGAGTGTACATAAGCACCATTCCCACCACCAAAAGTCTGTGACCCATCCCTCCCACCCCCCACTGGCCCAGGAAGCTGCATGTCTACCCCTCACCACAGGGTTTTTTCTTTGGTGCCCTACTTACAATTTGGTCAGGTCCTGCTTTTAGTTTCCCTTTCAGATCTTCTTACTCAACTTCTGTTGATGAGTGGGATCATCCCATACTCATCTTTATCTTTCTGACTTAGCTCACTTAACATAATTCCTTCTAGCTCTGTCCAAGATGGGTCAGAGAAGGTGGGTTTATTGTTCTTGATAGCTGCATAGTATTCCATTGTGTATATATACCACAGCTTTCTCAGCCACTCATCTGTTGTTGGGCACCTGGGTTGCTTCCAGGCTTTAGCTATTATGAATTGTGCTGCTATGAACATAGGAGTACACACCTCTTTTCGGTTGGGTGTTATGGAGTCCTTGGGGTATAAGCCCAGGAGAGGAATTCCTGGATCATATGGAAGGTCCATGTCTAGCCTTCTGAGAGTTTTCCAGACTGCTCTCCACAGAGGCTGGACCAATTCACATTCCCACCAGCAATGCAAAAGGGTTCCTCTGTCCCCACAACCTCTCCAGCATTTGTTGCTGCTGTCCTTTTTGATGTATGCCATTGTTACAGGAGTGAGGTGGTATCTTAGTGTTGTCTTAATTTGCATTTCTCTGACAATCAGTGGCCTAGAGCAGTTTTTCATATGTGTGTTTAGGCTGCTCATTTTAAGATCAGTCTTCATTTATTGGCAGGGCAGGATGTCCCAGCCTCCCTAGATCATGGTAAAATATATGCTTAACCAGGTGCACCACTGCCAGGTCCCCCTCCTTATTTCTTAAGTTCTCCCTATATGTGAGATCACCCTGTATTCATCCTTCTCCTTAGTAATGATGGCAGGTAAGTTATCTTTAGTTAAAGTGTAATTTGGAGAAATTTCTTAGTTACAATTTAAAAGTGATCTCAGCTTGTGCTTTTGTATGGATTCCTGTCACATATTTAAGTGCACATCCTCAATTATGATGGTCAAGGGCAAGGATGGAGATCTAATGAACCTCCCCAAATTTGTGTGACTCAGAAAATTTATTTTACTTTTCTACCTTTCTCAGTTTCAGTTTTCCTAAGCATATTATGAGAAAAATATTTCATGGGTTATATAATTTCTGTGGGAATGAAATAATACCCATGAAAATATCTTTTAATTTGTAAATCAGAATTCACTTGTATTTGTTGTCAGTATTTATTGGGTTTGGGATGTCACGACAAAAATTATAAACCATAAGGAAATCTGCCATGGGTCAGGGTGATAGTATGTGGTTATGTAAAATGGTTTTTATGCCCGAGGCCCCCAGATCACAGGTTCAATCATAATGTTACTTGGAAGAAAAACATGACCCTGAAAATTCCTATTCTAGGGAATCTATCCACAGAAAATGAAACACTTTCAAAGGGGTCATGTTCATAGTAGTAGTTTGTAATAGTCAAACCTGGAAGCAACCCAGATGTTTAATGAAAGACTAGTGGTTAAGAAAATGTGGAACAGATACTCAGTGGAAGACTACACAGCTATGAAACAATATGAAACACTGCACAAACTAAGTGCATTTCAGAGATGAGGTATAAAAAGTTCTTAAGACTATGTTTACTTATTTCTCTTTCTTTTTTCTTTTCTTTCTTTCTTTTATTTTTTGGCCTCCAGAATTCCAGGGTTATTGCTGAGGTTTGGTGCATCCACTAGGAACTGGTATTCTTTTTTTTTTTTAATTTATTTTTTATTTAAGAAAGAATAAATTAACAAATCCATAGGGTAGGAGGGGTAGAACTCCACACAATTCCCACCACCCAATCTCCATATCCCATTCCCTCCCCTGATAGCTTTCCCATTCTCTATCCCTCTGGGAGCATGGACCCAGGGTCATTGTGGGTTGCAGAAGGTAAAAGGTCTGGCTTCTGTAATTGCTTCCCCGCTGAACATGGGCGTTGACTGGTTGGTCCATACTCCCAGTCTGCCTCTCTCTTTCCCTAGTAGGGTGGGTCTCTGGGGAAGTGGAGCTCCAGGACATATTGGTGGGGTCTTCAGTCTAGGGAAGCCTGGCCGGCATCCTGATGACATCTGGAATCTGGTGACTGAAAAGAGAGTTAACATACGAAGCCAAACAAATTGTTGAGCTATCATGGACCCAATGCTTGGAATAGTGGAGAGGAAGTGTTAGGGGGGTACGCACTGCAAACTCTAGTGTACTTCTGCTTTCAGGTATATATTTTGCAGTAGTTTACAGATACGTGTGAACATATGCTCTCTGGCCTATATCTAGGTTTTGGGACTTTGTTAGAAAGTGAACCACCTGGGATGGAATTAGAGTATACTATGAAAGGGAAGGTCTCACCCGAGTAATGAAGCTGAAGGGTTGTCATTCCACACGTGAAGTCTCTGGACACAGTCTCAGCTGAAGCATGTTGAGGTGGCAATCGTTGCGTTGATTAGGTTGTGATCAGCAGACGCAATATTATTTGATATGGATTGGGAGAGGCATGCAGGAAAGTGGGCCCTATCCTAAGGTTCCAGGACTGGGGGAAATATAGGCTCTGTAGTGGAGATGTGAGGTTCCTGCTGTCTTAGGGTTCAAAAAGACAATGGATAGTTAATGTTATCATCACATTATTTGGTAATTGGGTTAACTTTGAAAAGTCCCTTTATTAGGGTTTGCTGTATAATACCTATCATCTTGTGAATCAGTATTCTTGCATGGGTTCTTGACTGTGTACTATGTGCACTCCACCACCTGGACCCCTCTATTTATTTCAAAGTGAAATAGTCCTTGAAAATTTAATGAGGGTTCTATTTTTAAAAATTATATCAGCTATATTAAAATGTAACTTTTTATACCTCATCTCTGAAATGCACTTAGTTTGTGCAGTGTTTTTAAGTTTTAAATAACTCACTTAATTCTTCATGTAATTTAAATTTAATTTATTAATATCATTTTTTATCAGAGCACTTCTCAGCTCTGGATAATGGTAGTGAGTGTGGTGAGGTGCTGAAACTGGGATCTCAGAGCCTTAGACAGTCTTTTGCATAATCATAATGCTATCTCTCCTACCTTTTTGGTGTTGGGGATTGATGTTTTACATTCAACAGTAAATATAAAAGTTTGTACATGCATAACATTTCCCAATTCTCCATATAACAATACACTAGGTCTTCTGTCATCCTTTTTGGACCTGTATTATCCCACCAAACCACCCCAGAGTATTTTACTTTGGTGCAGTACACCAACTCCAGTTCAGGTTATACTTGTGTTTTCTCTTCTGATCTTTCTTTTCAGTTTGTGTCTGGGAGTGAGATCATCCCATATTCATCCTTCTGTTTCTGACTTATTTCACTTAACATTATTTCTTCAAGCTACATCCAAGCTTGGCTGAAAATGGTGAAGTCACCAGTTTTTTACAGCTGAGTAGTATTCCATTGTGTATATATACCACAACATGCTCAGCCACTCATCTGTTCTTGGACACCTGGGCTGCTTCTGGGATTTTGGCTATCACAAACTGTGATGCTAAGAACATATGTGTACACAGATCTTCTTAGATGGGTGTGTTGGGTTCCTTAGGATATATCTCCAGGAGAAAATTTACAGGATCATAGGGTAGGTCCATTTCTAGCCTTCTGAGAGTTCTCCAGACTACTCTCCACAGAGGCTGGACCAATTTACATTCCCACCTGCAGTACAGGAGGGTTCCTTTGACCCCACAACCTCTCCATCATTTGCTGCTGCTACCTTTTCTGATGTACGACATTCTCACATGAGAGAAGTGGTATCTCATTGTTGTCTTTATTTGCATTTCTCTGACAATCAAAGACTTGGAGCATTTCTTAATGTGTTTCTCAACCTTTTGGATCTCTTCTGTGGTGAATATTCTGTCCACGACTTCTTCCTATTTTTGGATGGGGGTCATTTTTTTTCTTGTGGTTGAGTTTGGCAAGCTCTTTATATATTTTGGTTATTAAACTCTTAACTGATATATGGCATGTAAAGATCTTCTCTCACTCTATGAGGGGTCTCTTACTTTGGGTATTGGTTATTTTGTTGTGCAGAAGCTTTTTAATCTGATGTAGTCCCACAGGTTTGTACTTGACTTAGTCTCCTTTGTAATTGGATTCGTTTCATTGAAGATGTCTTTAAAATATATGTGGAAAAGAGTTCTGCCAATATTTTCCTCTAAATATCTGATAGCTTATGGTCTAACATTTAAGTCCTTGATCCACTTGGAATTTACTTTTGTATTTGGTGAAATATAGTGGCTCAGTTTCATTCTTCTGCATGTTCAATCCATTTTTTCCAACACTATTTGTTGAAGACACTGTGTTTTCCCCATTTAATAGTCTGGACACCTTTGTCAAAGATTAGATGTCCATAGGTGGGCTCTCAATTCTATTCCACTGTTCCACTGGTCAGTGTGTCTATTCATGTTCCAGTACCAAGCAGTTTTGGTTAGAATGGCCCTATAATTCAATTTGAGATCTGGGAATGTGATGTTTCCAGTTCTTTTCTTTCTTCTCAAGATTGTTTTATCAATTCTAGGTCTTTTCTGGTTCCAGATAAACATTTGTAGCATTTGTTCTATTCTCCTAAAAATGTGGTTAGGATCTTGATAGGGATAGCATTAAATTTATACATGGCTCTGGGCAATATATTAATTTTGATGATGTTAGTTCTTCCAACCCATGAACATGGAATATCTTTCCACTTCTTTGTGTCTTTTTCAATTTCCTTGAGTAGTAACCCATAATTTTCAGTATATAAATCCTTCACTTCTTTGGTTAGGTTTATTCTTAAATATTTTATTATTTTTGTTGCTATAGTAAAAGGAATTGATTTCTGAACTTCATCTTCTTCTAACTTAATGTTTGCATAGAGGAATGCCACTGATCTTGAATATTAATTTTGTAGTGTGACACCTTACTGTATTACCTGATTTCCAAAAGCTTCCTGCTGCATTCCTTAGGATTTTCTATGTACACTATCATGTCATCTGCAAATAGGTCAAGTTTGACTTCTCATCCAATCTGTATCCCATTAATTCCTTGCTCGTGCCTGATTGCTATGGCAAGAATTTCTAGCACTGTGATGAACAGTAATGGTGATAGTGGGCAGCCCTATCTCGTACCTGGGGAGGAAATGCTTCTGAGGGGAAATGCTTCCAGTTTTCACCAATGAGTGTGTTGTTGGTTGTAGGTTTGTTATATATATAGATTCCACTATCTTGATGAATTTTCCATCTATTCCCATTTTTTAATATTTATTTTATTTATTCCTTTTTGTTGCCCTTGTTTTTTTATTGTTGTAGTTATTATTATTGTTGTTGTCATTGTTGGATAGGACAGAGAGAAATGGAGAGAGGAGGGGAAGACAGAGAGGAGGAGAGAAAGATAGACACCTGCAGACCTGCTTCACTGCCTGTGAAGCGACTCCCCTGCAGGTGGGGAGCTGGAGTTCGAACCAGGATCCTTATGCTGGTCCTTGTGCTTGGCGCCACCTGCGCTTAACCCGCTGCACTACAGCCCGACTCCCTCTATTCCCATTTTTTGTAGTGCTTTGATTATAAGGGATGTTGGATTTTGTCAAAGGCTTTCTATGCATCTATTTATATGACCATGTGGTTTTTGCTCTTGCTTTTGTTGATGTGATGGATCACACTGATTGATTTATGTTATTAAATAAATCTTGCATCCCTGATTAAACTCCACTTGGTCATGAGGAACAAACTTTTTAATAGACGGCTGTATCTGGTTGGCTAGAATTTTGCTAATATTTTAGCATCTATTCTCATCAGAGATACTGGTTTGTAGTTTTCTTTTTTGGTTGTGTCCATGTCTGCTTTTGGTATTAGAGCGATGTTGGCTTCCTAGAAGCTGTAAGGGAGTATTGTAGTGTCTTCAATCTTCTGTAAGACTTTTAAAAGTAGAGATATTAGTTCTTCTCTGAAGGTTTTGTAGAATTCATTTGTAAAACTATCTGTCCATGACTTTTATTATTAAAGTTTTTTATGACTGTTTAAGTTTTCTTAGCTGTAATGGGCCTGTTCATATTTAGTTCTTCTTTATTTCATTTTGGAAGTTCATAGGTATCTAGGAAATCATTCATTTCTTCCAGATTCTCTAGCTTGGTGGCATATAGTTGTTTACAGAAGCACCCATGATATATTGAAATAATTAGTGTTTTGTTCCAGAGTCTCACTGGTTGTTTCTGCATTTCTGATGCCAATTTTTTCAAACTCTTTACTCACTCCTGTAATTCTTTCCTTCACTAGTGTTTGGATGTTGACCTCATTATTTTGTGCTTCAACCTTTGGAGGCCTTTTAGCAGGACTCTTGTCCTGGTTCATTTCTCCAATATTTCTTCTTGTTGGTGTAACCATTTTATATAGTATGTTATGAGGTCCCTGTCTCATTACTATTCAAATTACTTATTACTCTTGCCTGGATTGACTTGTGTCTAACTAGTATACTTAAAGCGTTCACAGTTGTGGAAATTGACCATTCTTTCAATATTATTTTAATCCCTGTTAGCACAGTGGCTGTGAAATGCTCTTTTGTTCTTTTTCTTCCCTGTAGGCAATGAGAGTCTAAGGGTTTTTAAACTATAAGTAGGTTTTTAGCTTAATCCCTCACACCTGATCAAGAGATAAATCAGGGTGGGGGGACAGATAATACATTGGTTATGCAAAGTGTCGGGTTGTGTCATGGGAGAGACAACTTGACCAGAGCCAACCTGGGCTGCTGCTTACTCAGCGACGTGGGAGAGGAACCAGGAATTTGTGGCTTTGTGGGAACACAATGCAATAATGCCTTTATTGATGAGAAAAAAATTGCCTTTATATCTTCTGAAATGGAAGTGGCAGGTCAGAAAAGGAAATGGCTAGGAGAGGGGGTGAAGAGAGGAAAAAAAGAGCACAAATGTAACAAGCTTCCATCTAACCAGTGGTTATTAAACCATTGCCCTGCAGGCAGGGCAGGTCTCAGGCAAAACAGTGTATATGTAAATAGACCACAGCATCAAGCAATGCAGCATGGAGCAGGGGTGAGCTGACATAATGCCCTCATCTCCCCCTTTCTTTTTATCTAATGGCTATTATATCAGGAATGTGGGACACTTTGTGAGGCAGGGAGTCTGATAGGAGGAGACACACCTTTGGGGTACTAGGCAAAGGCCACTGCTCCACCCAGACAGGCTCTTTAGAAAGCCAATCTAAGCGGGGAGTTCTGTTATGAACAGTGGCAGTTAGTACTGGTGGTGCTGGTCAGGTCTAGTAGTCTCGTAAGAGTGAGTGTGGTGCACTGCAGAGGCATCTGAGGATATTACTACATCAAGAGATTCTAGCAAGTCTCTTCCCAATAAATTGGTGCTTATTTCAGCTATTAAAGGATGAAAGCATCTGGTAGTCCCTTCTGGATTTTCTCACACAAGTGAATCTTGTGAAGGTGGGGCTGAGGGACATCCCACACCTAGTTTAAATCCCTGTTTAAACCTACATTCGGCAGGGGTGTGCCATTTCTATGAAACTTGGACCAACAACCTCTCCTCCCATGAAAATCTTTCTGGCATCTAGGAAAAGGCATTCAGCGTATCTGGCTCCCTGACTGGAAGTGGGGTCATGGTTTATTTTCTGGACATTGGTTACGCCAATGCTCTTGGTGACCGCACTGAAAGCAAGCCCGCTTTCACTTATGTAGGGTAGCTGCATAGGCCTGTGTCACAATGGGTGCCTGATAAAAGCTTTATCTAAGCTCCTGTGTTGCTAAAATCCAGGTATCTGAGTGTTCGTTTTAAAGACTGAGGCATGCCTGATGGAAGTCCAGAATCATGCCATCCCAGACAATAGGACGCAGGAGGAGAAAAGGGGCGTCAGGATTATAAATCTTTCTCTCCAAACTTGATTAGACCCTGGTAATGAACTTAGCTATGGATTCATCAGGTTCTTGGTGAAGGAAGAGAATGGAGGCTCAGGCTGCTCCTGTGGGTGGTGTTAACCTCTCCCATGCCTGTAATGTGCAGAAGCGTACCTGATCAAAACAAATGGGTAGAAACATGGCCTCTGACTGTTGAATTCTGGTTTCCAAATGACCGGTTCCAAATAGAGCCTCCAAATCCCACTTGGGCTGATTCTGGCTATTTCTCCAGGATTGCTGTAAACATTCATCCCCAAAAAATGCCTCCCATTGAAGGAAGAGTGTAGCATGAGCTACTTCCCTCCAGTCTTGGTGGGTATTAAGGTTCTGGAGAAGGTCTTGTAAAATGGACCTGGTCCATGGAGCATGAACTCCATCCTCCTTAATTGTCTGGTGAAGTTTTTTAAGCTCTGTGGAGGAATACAGGTACCATGCCTGAGGTTTCTGTCTATTGGGGGCAATGTTAACCAGGAATGTGTGGACTTGCTCCAGAGGAAAAGCTCCATTGCGAAGCTGGCAAAGGTATTCAGTGTCTGATAGTGGCATAGCAGCAGGGGAGGAGTCACAGAAATGGAAGCTGCCAGATAAGCTGCAGGAAAAGCTGGACATGTGTCTGCCAAAATGGGAGCCTCAGGGCAAAATGCAGAGGGCTTAGGGTTGGTCAGGATTGGGACAGGCTTTGCTTTCCCTAGTAAGTGTGTATGATGCTGGGTACGTGCAATGACCTCAGCCTCAAGGTCCCTTAGCCTTTTGGGAGGGTGCCCTACAAATCCCCTGAAAGCTGTGACCATGGTCAAGAAGAACCAAGGTATAGCCCCAAGCAAAATGTCCCAGAGATATAAAAACTTGCCGGGATAGCCTGAGGGTACTTCTTCCCAAGTTAGTGCTCTCTGGGTTGGAGAGAACTCAACTGGAGCCGATCTAGGCTGCTGCATGGGAGAGGGATCAGGAACTCATGCCTCACTAACTTCGCAGGAGATACATTCTGGAACTCTCGGAGCCGGAAAGCAATTTCCAAGTGTCTTTAATCAGAAGAGCAGCTGTTTTTATACTCTCCAAGTAGGGTGGAAACAGGATGTGATATAGAGAGGGTGGAGTGAAAAGTGACTGGTGAAAATCAGAGTGTGACAAGGAGAGTATCAGGGTGTGACAAGGAGAGGGGGTGGAGCAGGTGAGAATTCTACCACTAAACCACCAATGCCCTGGAGGGAGTGCTTTATGTAAATGTAAAAGTGATTTATGTAAATAGACAAAAGCTTTGAATGGGATTAAATCTATCCCTATATAGGCATATGGTTAAGCAGAAGCCAGGGGGAGCTGGCATACTATTCAACAAAAACTGTATAGAGAAAAAGAGTAGAGGGTTTGGGAGACCTCTTCATAAGGAGGAAGGTGCCCATGGTGGATGGGTCTCAGAAAAATAATAAGATGAAAAAAAAAAAAAAAAGATCACAGTGCCTTTGTAAAACACGAGGCTGCAGAGAGCCAAATGGTGTATACTTATCAGGGAGATGGGCAGGTCAGGTCCTTGTTCAGGCTCCAGATGTTGGGTTTTGTCATGTGGGAGAGAACTCAGCTGGAGCCAACCTGGGCTGCTGCTTACTCAGGGACACGGGAGAAGAACCAGGGACTCATGGCTTAGCAGGAACACAATGCAATAATGCCTTTATTGATCAGAAAAAAACTGCCTTTATATCTTCTAAAACATAAGTGGCAGGTTGGAAAAGAAAAGGCTAGGAGAGGGGGTGGGGAGAGAAAAAAAAGAGCACGAAGGTAGCAAGCTTCCATATAACCAATGGGGATTAAACCAATGCCCTGCAGGCTGTGCAGGTCTCAGGCAAAGCAATGATTATGTAAATATACCACAGCATCAAGCAATGCAGCATGGAGCAGGGGGGAGCTGGTATAATGCCCAACACAAAGAGACTCTCACACCCCAAAGGATCTAAAACTCAGGGCTCAATTCACCTTCTCTGCCAAGCTGGGCAGCACTGCTGGTCCCTGTGGGTTTCTAAAAAAGTCATGTTGATAGTCTGCTGGTTCTGAGACAATAAATCACTAAGTTCCCATCAGGAGAAAGGCTCCCACCATACAGCCCCACCACTAGGCCACCAAGGTGTAGATCTTCTCCTGAGTTTCCTGGTTAGTTCTCTGTCCCCTGGTGTCAGCACTGGGCCTCTCCCCTGCTGCTCTAGCCTCTGAGGGCAGTATCAATGGAGACACAGCTGCATTTGGTGACTAATAGGGTTGTCCTCTCCTCCCTTCAGCGGTCTTTTTGTTGGTAAAACAGACTGGAGGTGGTGTCTCAACTGGTAAACTGCCGGACTGTTACCAGCCACTTAATCTTTCCCTAGGTTCCTCTCTGTCCACAAGCCACAGGTATTTGCACTCACTGGTAATTTGGTGGGTTCCTGAAGTAGTTCTAGTCCTGTCTTGTTGCATTCCCAGATGATCTCCTTTGGTATTCCTGGCTGACCTGGAAGAAGAGAGGAGAGAAACTCAGATGCTGGAAACTCAGCCCCACCTCCAGAAGTCCCCTCTCCCACCTTATAATTTAAATTTTATTGAGTACTTACTTGTACTTGCACAATAAAGATAATTAAATACATACATATGTATTTTATATATAAAATTTCATGTTAGCTGGAAAAAATTCTGCTAGTAGAAAGTAGAAGTTTCTCAGTTGTACAAAATTCTAATATGAATAGCATGATCCAAAGAATCAAGCACCTTCCACCTTAGGAGTCTTACATCTCTTGGCAACTCATTTTCTCCTGCTTAAATATCAGAAGTACAGCTAAGAGAAGAGTGGCAAACATACCCCTGACATGTTTCTGCTTTTGTTCCATTGATGAGAACTATTTTCACATCTACTATAAATGCAGAAGGAATTATCCTAACCAACTCAGCAATTACATGCCAGTTAAAAGTCTATGCTACAGCTGAGAAGTTCTGAACTTTGATTGATGGCTGACATCTCTATTTAACTACAAAGAAACACAAAAGTGCTATAACAAATGGTCTCTAAGACTTTGTGAGGTGGTCCTGAAAATGGCGCAATGGTAAAACTTTGGACTCTCAAGCATGAGGTCTTGAGTTTGATCCCTGGCAGCACATGTGCCAGAATGATGTCTGGTTCTTTCTCTCTCCTCCTATCTTTCTGATAAATAAATAAAATCTTATAAAAAAAAAGACTTTGTGAGAACTATAGAGATTATGAGGGCAGAAAGCTTTGAAGGTGGGTGTGGTTTGAAATTATCCCATAATATCCTTAATCATTACTAAATCACTAGTAAAATTGTTTAAAAGACAAATAATATGGGAGTCGGACAGTAGTGCAGCAGGTTAAACACAGGTGGCGCAAAGCTCCAGGACCAACATAAGGATCCCGGTTTGAGCCCCTGGAACTCCACCTGCAGTTGAGTCACTTCACAAGCAGTGAAGCAGGTCTGCAGGAGTCTATCTTTCTCTCCTCCTCTCTGTCTGTGACTCATCTCTCAATTTCTCTCTGTCCTAAGAACAAGGGCAACGAAAGGGAATAAATAAATAAATAAATAAATGCAAAAAAGTCATTTAAAAAAAGACAAATAATAATTTTTATCTTTGTGAAACATCTATAACATTGAGTTTTAGTAAGCACACTACTTTCAGTATGTATAAGTAATCTGAATTACATTGTGTAGTCTGCAAAAATGAGGAAACATCTGAATAAATCTGAATTTACTTTATTACTATACAAATGAACTAAAGAATTAAATATTTATCTGCAACAACCAAACAGTGCTAAATATCTAGAACTGTATTAAAAAGAAAGCATATTGGGGGCAGAATGGTGGCACGCATGTTACTATGTAGAAGGACTTTGATTAAAGTCCCTGTTCCCCACTTGCAATGGAGCAGCTTCACAAATGGAGAAATTCTCTACCTCTCCACTTCCTCCTCACATCTCAGTTTTTCTCTGTATCCAACAAATGAATGAATGAATGAATATGAAAAACAAAGGGTATCATAATAATTGTGGATGATTATTCACTTCAAGTAACTTCATATCCATGATATCTTTTTTTTTAATTTATTATTTATTTAAGAAAGATAAATTAACAAATCCATAGGGTAGGGGGGGTAGAACTCCACACAATTCCCACCAGCAAATCTCCATATCCCATCCCCTCCCCTGATAACTTTCCCATTCTCTATCCCTCTGGGAGCATGGACCCAGGGTCATTGTGGGTTTCAGAGGTGGAAGGTCTGGCTTCTGTAATTGCTTCCCCACTGAACATGGATGTTGACTGGTTGGTCCATACTCCCAGTCTGCCTCTCTCTTTCCCTAGTAGGGTGGGTCTCTGGGGAAGTGGAGCTATAGGACATATTGGTGGGGTCCTCAGTCTAGGGAAGCCTGGCCGGCATCCTGATGACATCTGGAATCTGGTGACTGAAAAGAGACTTAACATACAAAGCCAAACAAATTGTTGAGCAATCATGGATGCAAAGGTTGGAATAGTGGAGAGGAAGTGTTAGGGGGGTACGCACTGCAAACTCTACTGTACTTGTGCTTTCAGATATATATTTTGCACTAGTTTATGGATACCTGTGAACATATGCTCATTCTCACAGAACCTAGTTTATATCTAGGTTTTGGGACTTTGTTAGAAAGTGAACCACCTAGGATGGAATTAGAGAATGCTATGAAAGGGAAGGTCTCACACAAGTAATGAAGCTGAAGGGTTGTCATTCCACACCTGAAGTCTCTAGACACAGTCTGAGCTGAAGCATGTTGAGGTGGCAACCATTGCATTAATTACATTGCAATAAGCACACACAATATTATTTGATATGGATTGGGAGAGGCATGCTGGAAAGTGGGCCCTATCCTAAGGTTCCAGGACTGGGGGAAATATAGGCTCTGTAGTGGAGATGTGAGGTTCCTGCTGTCTTAGGGTTCAAAAAGACAATGGATAGTTAATATTATCATCACATTATTTGGTAAATGGGTTAACTTCGAAAAGTCCTTTTGTTAGGGTTTGCTGTATAGTACCCGGTATCTTGTATACAGCTGTGCCATTGGTTGCTTCTGATCTACTTGGTCTAGGCTTTTGAGAGAGTCTGCAAATCAAATAGCCTATATATTAAAAAGACTCAGTCTGTGTTTTAAAAACTTCAACACATACAATTAATTTCCCCCCTCTCATATTAATTAACTAGTGATTTATATGACTAGACTTTACTAGGAGTGTACATAAACACCAAATCCACCAACAAAAGACTGTGTCCAATCCCACCCACCCACCCACACCCCCAACCATCCCAGAAAGCTGCATGTCTACCCCTCACCACAGGGTTTTTACTTTGGTGCCCTACTTTCAATTTAGTCAGATCCTGCTTTTAGTTTCACTTTCAGATCTTCTTTCTCAACTTCTGTTGATGAGTGGGATCATCCCATACTCATCTTTATCTTTCTGACTAAGCTCACTTAACATAATTCCTTCTAGCTCTGTCCAAGATGGATCAGAGAAGGTGGGTTCATTGTTCTTGATATCTGTATAGTATTCCATTGTGTATATATACCACAGCTTTCTCAGCCACTCATCTGTTGTTGGGCACCTGGGTTGCTTCCAGGTTTTAGCTATTATGAATTGTGCTGCTATGAACATAGGAGTACACACCTCTTTTTGGTTGGGTGTTATGGAGTCCTTGGGGTATAAGCCCAGGAGAGGAATTCCTGGATCATGTGGAAGGTCCATGTCTAGCCTTCTGAGAGTTTTCCAGACTGCTCTCCACAGAGGCTGGACCAATTCACTTTCCCACCAGCAATGCAAAAGGGTTCCTCTGTCCCCACAACCTCTCCAGCACTTGTTGCTGCTGTCCTTTTTTATGTATGCCATTCATACAGGAGTCAGGTGGTATCTCAATGTTGTCTTAATTTGCATTTATCTGACAATCAGTGACCTAGAGCAGTTTTTCATAAATTTGGCAGCCTTTTGGATCTCCTCTGAGGTGAATGTTTTGTTCGTATCCTCTGCCCATTTTTGGATGGGGTCATTTGTTTTTTTGGTGCTAAGTTTGCTGAGCTGTTTATATATTTTGGTGATTAGTTTCTTGTCTGATGTCTGGCATGTGAAGATCTTCTCCCATTCTGTGAGGGGTCTCTTTGTGAGATGGTTTCTTTGGCTGTGAAGAAGCTTTTCAATTTGATGTAGTCCCATTGGTTTGTTTCTGCTTTAGTCTTTCTTGCAATTGGGTTTATTTCATCAAAGATGTCCTTGAGGTGTAGGTGGAAAGTGTTTTACTGACGTTTTCCTCTAAGTATTTGATTGTGTCTGGTCTGACATCCAGGTCTTTGTACCATTTGGAGTTGATTTTTGTTTCTTCTGAATATTACAACCCAGTTGTCCCAGCACCATTAATTGAAGAGAGTCCCCTTCTTCCATTTAATACTTTGGGCCCCCTTATCAAAGATTAGATGTTCATAGGTGTGGGAGTTTAGATCTGGGCTTTCAATTCTGTTCCACTGGTCTGTGTGCCTATTTTTGTTCCAGTACCAGGCTGTTTTGATGATGATGGCTTTATAATATAGTTTGAGATCTGGGAGTGTGATGCCTCCATTTCTGTTTCTTTTCCTCAAGACGTTTTGGCAATTCTAGGTGTTTTCAGGTTCCAGATAAATGATTGTAGTGTTTGTTCTATTCTCTTAAAGAAGCTTGGTGGAACTTTGATGGGTATTGCATTAAATTTGTATATGGCTCTGGGAGAATATTCATTTTGATGATATTTATTTTTCCAATCCATGAGCATGGGATGTCTTTCCATTTCTTGGTATCGGTTTCTATTTTCTTGAGTAGCAACTCATAGTTTTCAGCATACAAGTCTTTCACTTCTTTGGTCAACTTTATTCCTAGGTATTTGATTGATTTTGCTGAAACAGTAAATGGGAGTGATTTCTGGATGTCTTCTTCTTCAGATTTGGTGTTTGCATAAAGAAGTGCCATTGATTTTTGTACATTGATTTTGTAGCCTCACACCTTGCTATATTCCCTAATAACTTCTTGTAATTTTCTGCTGGATTGTTTTAAGTTTTTCTATGTATACTATCATATCATCTGCAAATAGTGAGAGCTTGACTTCTTCCCTTACAATCTGTATTCCTTTGATTGCTTTCTCTTTGCTGATTGCTATTGCAAGAACATCCAATACTATGTTGAAGAGTAATGGTGACAGTGGACAGCCCTGTCTAGTCCCCAGTATGAGGGGGAATGCTTTCAGCTTCTGTCCATTGAGTATGATGTTGGCTGTAGGTTTGCTATATATAGATTCCACTATCTTGAGGAATTTCCCATCTATTCCCATTTTTTTAGAGTTTTTAGCATGAATGAGTGTTGGATTTTGTCAAAGGCTTTCTCTGCATCTATTGAGATAATCATGTGGTTTTTGACATTGCTTTTATTGATGTGGTGAATGACATTGATTGACTTATGGATGTTGAACCAGGCTTGCATTCCTGGGATGAATCCCACTTGGTCGTGATGAACAATCTTTTTGATGTGCTGCTGTATCTGGCTGGCCAATATCTTGTTCAATATTTTGGCATCTATGTTCATCAGAGATATTGGTCTGTAGTTTTCCTTTTTTGTTGTGTCCCTATCTGCTTTTGTTATCAGGGTGATGTTGGTTTCATAGAAGGTGGAAGGGAGTATTCTTGTTTCTTCAATCTTATGGAAAAGCTTAAAAGTATGGGTACAATCTGTTTCCTGAAAGTTTTGTAGAATTCGTTTGTGAAGCCATCTGGTCCAGGACTTTTGTTGTTGGGGAGATTCTTAATAACAGTTTCAATTTCTTTGTCTGTGATTTGTGCATTTAGATTTTGTAGTTCTTCTTGGTTCAGTTTTGGAAGGGCATATGTTTCTAGGAATTGTAACATTTCTTCCAGATTCTCTAGCTTGCTGGCATATAGTTCTTCGTAGAAGTTTCTCATGATTTTCTGGATTTCTGTGGTGTCGGTTGTGATATCTCCTCCATCGTTTACAATTCTATTAATTTGAGTCTTCTCTCTTTTTTTGTTTGGTGAGTCTGGCTAGGGGTTTTTCAATTTTGTTTAATCTTTCAAAGAACCAACATTTGGCTTCATTGATTTTTTTTGTCTGGTTCTCTTATTTTCAATGTTGTTTATTTCTGCTCTAATTTTAGTGATTTCTGTCCTTCTGGTTGCTTTAGGGTTCCTTTGTTCCTCTTCCTCTAAGTCCTCAAGGTGATTCATTTGAGCTTTGTTTAATATGTGATTGTATGGCTATAAGTTTCCCTCTCAATACTGCTTTAGCTGTGTCCCAAATATTTTGATAGGTTGTGTCTTCATTTTCATTTGTTTCCAGGAACATTTGAATTTCTTGCTTGAGTGACTCTCTGACCCAGTTGTTCTTAAGGAGCATGTTGTTTAGTTTCCAAATTCTGTGACTTTTAATAATTTTCCATTTGTTGTTAAAAGTTAGTTTTACTCCACTGTGGTCTGAGAAGATACTTGGGATGATTTCAATGCTCTTGAATTTATTGATACTGTCTTTGTGGTGTAACATGTGGTCTATCCTTGAGTATGTATTATGTGGATTTGAAAACAATGTATATTCCCGTTTGGGTGGGTAAAGAACTCTGAAAATGTCCAAGAGGTCTAGTCTGTCAATCTCTTCATTTAATTCTCGTGTATCTTTGTTGATTCTCTGCTTTGTTGATCTGTATAAGTTTAAGAGTGGGGTATTAAAGTCTCTCACTATTATTGTATTACTATTGATGTATTTTTGAAACTCTTTCTGTAGGTGCTTGATGTATTTAGATGATCGCTCATTGGGTATATAGATGTTAATAATTGTTATGTCTTCTTTGCTGATTGATCCTCTAATAATTATGTAATGTCCTTGCCTATCTTTCATTACTTTCTTTAATTTAAAATCTATTGTGTCTGAGATGAGAATGTCTGTTCCTGCCTTTCTTTGTGGTCAATTAGCCTGTATGATAGTTTTCCATCCTTTCACTTTAAGTCTGTGTTTATCTTGTTGTGTCAGATGGAATTCTTGCAAGCAGCATAAAGTTGCATTATGTTTTCTGATCCATCCCCCCACTCTGTTCCTTTTGATAGGTGAGTTTAAGCCATTGACATTTATTGATATTATGGATTTAATGTATTTTAGTGCCATTGTTTAACAAATTTTTGTTTACTCTGATATACTGCAAGTATTATAGTGATGTTCTTGTTTATAAGTGGTCTTTTTTTAAAATATTTATTTTATTTATTTATTCCCTTTGTTGCCCTTGTTGTTTTATTGTTGTAGTTATTATTGTTGTTGTCGTTGTTGGATAGGACAGAGAGAAATGGAGAGAGGAGGGGAAGACAGATGGAGGAGAGAACCGGGATCCTTATGCCGGTCCTTGTGCTTTGAGCCACCTGTGCTTAACCCTCTGCTCTACAGCCCGACTCCCATAAGTGGTCTTTTAGAACCTCTTTCAGGGCCGGTTTGGTGATGGTTGCCTCCTTTAACTATTGTTTGTCTAAGAAGGTTTTGATCCCTCCATCTAGTTTGAAAGAACATCTAGCAGGATATATTATTCTTGGTTGATACCCTTTTTTATTCAGGGCTTGATATATCTGCTGATAGTCTTAAGGTTTTCCATTGTATGTGACTTTTTGTTTCTCTCTTGCAGTCTTTAGGATCCTTTCTATATCCTTACTTCTTCTCATTGTGACTATGATGTATCTTGGTGTCTTCAGGTCTGGGTTGATTCTGTTTGGTACTCTCTGGTCCTCTTGAATCTTGATGTCCTTTCTGTTATTCAAGTTTGGGAAGTTTTCTTCTATTATTTCTTCTATTATTTTGGGAAGTTTTCTTCTATTATTAGAATCTTTCCTTCCCCTTCCTCTCTTTCTTCCTCTGGCAGGCCAATTATACGAATGTTACTTCTTTTGAGATCATCCCATATTTCTCTGTTGTTGTTTTCAGTGTCTCTCAATCTCTTTTTGAGCTCTTTCACTTCTTTCTTAGTTTTTTCTAACTCATCCTCTGTCTGACTAATTCTGTTTTCTGCTTCTGTTAGTCTGCTTTCCCTTGCCTCAGCTTCTTTCCTCAGTTCAGCTATTTCAGCTTTCAGTTCTCTAATTGCCTCAAGATAATCAGTATTTTCCTTGGGGGTCTCAACTGTGGTTTCCCTAATACTGCCATTCCTTTCCTCCAATGTTGCTTTCATTTTTTTGATTAATAAATTTATTATTGCTTGCATACTTTTCTTATCTATGGTTACTTCTGGCTGATTTGTAGTTTCTTTTGGGCTCTTGTCTTCATTCATTGGAGTAGCAGTATTATTTGTTTTTGATCTATCCATTTTTTGGATTTATGTGTTTCTTATTTTTATCTTCTGTTGTTCCTCAGTTGTTGTGTTTTGAGTACAAGTAACACTGTACTAAATACCTTTATGACAAATGCAATCACCAACCTCAGGAATTACAATAGCAACTGAAACAAGGATTGAAGCAGTTTAATCACTACCAGTTAGCCAAACAATGTCTCCAGTCTGTGAAAAAATAGCAACCAAGTCCAAGTGAAGAAGAAAGAGAAAGGAAAGAAGGGATGGCAAGAATAGACAGTTATGCAAATCTACTATCCACTGTATATTCTAGGGGTAGCAAGAGGAGAAAGGGAAGTAGAGCAGAGATACACACATAGAGCTTCCACTCTGAGTCAGATTTATTCCCCAAAATAATTCACAAATGAATATCAGTGAATTCAGAAAGACAAAGAAGAAGGAAGAAATGGAAGACAAGCTATAAAAAGAGAAACAAGAGAGACAAAAGAAAAAAGATAAGAAAAAGAGCTGTAATAAGATAGCAGTGAAAGGAATGTTTTTTAATTGATTAATTTATTTTTTATTTTATTTTTTTAATTAGCTTGGAGGAGGAAGAAGGGGAGAGTCTGTAGAGGAGGTAGGAGTAGTGAGACAAGTTCCTCTCACAAGGGATAAGATTTCCAGTCCCTTAGCAATGAAAGATACCCTAAGAGTTAATTCTGGTCAACCTAAAGGAGTGGGTGAAAGAGATACATCTTTATATAATATTAATAATAAAATAGAGCCAGGTAAAAAAAAAACCTGTCCCAGTTTGCCTCAAGCCTCCTGAGCAGAGCAGCTGATTGTTAAGAAAGAGAAAAAAAAAAAAAAAACCTCAGGACTGGACACAAGTAGCAGGAATAGACAGTTATGCAAATCTACTATCCACTGTGTATTCTAGGGGTAGCTAAAGGAGAAAGGGAAGTAGAGCAGAGATACACGCAGAGAGAGTCCACTCTGAGTCAGATTTCTTCTGACTCAGTGTATCAGTGAATTCAGAAAGCTGAAGGAGGAAGGAAGAAAGAATGACAAGAATGAGAAAAAGAAAAAAAAAGAGAGAGAAAAAAAAGAAAAAGATAATAAAAAGTACAGTAATAAAAGAGCAGTGAAAGGAAAGAGTTATTTATTTATTTTTATTTTTTATTATTTAATTATCTATGTGGGGGGGAGGGAGAGAATGGGTAAGGGCGGTAGGAAAAGTGAAACAATTTATTTTAGCAGTGAATAAGACACCCAGTTCCCTAGCAATGGAAAATACACTAAGAGTTAATTCTGATCAACCTGAAGGAGAGGGGGAAAGGGGTACATGTTTATCTTGTATTGATAATAAAATAGAACAGAGTAAAAACCCTGTCCTGTCTTCAGCTTGGATGGCTCCAGATTGCCTCAAGCTCCCTGAGCAGAGGCAGCTGGTTGGCTACTTAGAAAGAAAAAAGGCCAAAGGTTTCAGAAGGGAATAGAATTAGAATGAATGACACCTCCTGGTGGGACAGGAATCTTGGTAAAAAAAGAAGCTCAGCAGGGAAGCCTACTAGGAGCATATCTCTGGTCCCCAGGGACTGGTTATGGGGGGAAGGGGGAAGGGGGTGCGCTTCAGGAATAATAATTTAAAAGAAAAAAATTTTTCCCTTTCTTTTTACTCTATTTTGTAACCCAAACTGAGTTATAGTCACCTGCTTGGTGTCACCGCTAGGACCACTTATTGACTGGTCTACTAAAGGCAAAAAATCCTACCGTTTCCAGTAGATGTGGTCGGAGTTCAAGCCACTAGCAGCTTCTCATTCCGCCATCTTCCCATCCATGATATCTTCCACTTATGCATGGATATGCATGTCTATCTAGTGGGCAAAGACATCAGACTCAAAGTTGCTTTCTCTACCTGTACTTTAGAAACAATAGTTAATGATACACTTTCATAAAATGGGGCTAGTAAACAGTGTGTTGTATTGCACAAAAGAAAGGACTCCAGGGAAAGAGGAGAAACAAGAAGCTCAGGAGGGCTTTGGTGTACATGATGCTGAAGGACCCAAGTTGATGATGAGAATTTTTTTTTTTGTAGTCACCTATCATACAGAGATGAGAAATTGTACTTACCTGTCAACAACTGCATTGTAAATCAATACCCTCTCCTAAATAGTTAATTTTAGCCACAGAATTTTTTTATAAGAATGGGAGCTACTCCCTGCCCTAATCCAATTTTCTAGCCCTTTACTCTAATACCATTCTCTCAGACAATATTCTTAGCCAGCCTCAGGCTAGCTACCAAACTCAAACAAAACAACTATAGTATGCCCCTGGGAACATGCCTAAAATGGTTCTCCTAGCTTTCTTCTACCCTAAAATCCATAATCTCATCTGCTCTCATCCTACTTTCTGGCTCCTGTTCATTAACCATCTTCTCTCAACTTAGGTCATGATAACTTCCAGACACTAGGCTGCAGATGTTACCATGACTCCACCCTGACTTTTCTGGGCAGATGACCTCACCAATGTCTCCTGGACCCTCGTATCTCCAGAGTTCTGGTCCACTAGGGAAAGATATAAACAGGCTGGGTGTATGGATTGACCTGTAAATGTCCATGCTTACCAGAAGCCAGAACTGGTACCTTTTGCTCCCCATAAACAGCTTTGATCCATACTCCCAGCAGGGGAGAAGTGATAGGATGAAGATAAGAGGACTCTGTACTCCAGCTCCTTCAGCACCCAGAGAGAGAGAAGGAAAAGGAGAGGGACATATGGAAGTAGTTATGATGTTGTGAGTGGAACAGAGGGAAAGAGAGGATTGAATCAGAAAAAGAAGGGACAACTATGTATAAATGTGGACAGATAGTTGTAGAGAAGATGTTTGGCCCATGTCTACAGCCTTAGAGGAACTGTGGTGGATTTCAATGGGGGGAGTGAAGGTTCAGAAGTCTGGTGGTGGGAATGGTGTGGATTCAAACCCCTGTCTACATATAACTTTGTAATATAAAAATAAAACAGAAAAATGAGAAAAAATTAAAAATAAAAAACCAACACCCTCCCCCAATAAAGCTTAAAAATGGAGTCAGGTGGTAGTGCACCTGACATACACTGCAGTTAGCACATACACTACAGTTCAGAAGAACTCCAGTTCAAGTTTTTGGTTGTACCTGTAGGGAGAAAGCTGCACAACAGTGAAACAATGCTATAGGTCTCTCTCTCTTTCTCTCTCCCTCTCTCTCTTCCCCAAACTGTCCCTTCCTTTTCAACTTCTCTCTGCCACTATCCAAAATAAGTAAAACATAAAATTATTTTTAAAGGCTAATAAAATATATAACAGAACTTCTGAATATGACATTAAATGTTATGCATTGAAACGTATTTATTGGATTAATATGAGTATTGAACCATTTGGAAACACTAGAATTTCATATAAAGTATACTCTGTATTGCTATAACAGAAGGCACTTTATTAACATGTGTGTTCAACTAGGTGCGCCACCACCCAGTCCCCCTTAATGGAGGGCACTTTATTAAAGATTTGTGTTCCAAGTTGTGTAACATAAAATGGAACCTAAAGCTCTGAGGTTATTTATGCAAGTGCCAACCCTAGGAACTTGAGTAGATTATAATTTGATGAACTTTCATATAAAAATCTACTTTTTATAGAAGACTTCTACTAGGATGACATCCATGAAGTGGGTCAAGTTTTAAAGTTCTACAAACTATGGAGGACAGGGAAAAAATGAAAATGTTATATAGAGAAGGCTCCAATGATTCTGTTCATATAACTTAGTAGCATCTGTGGTAGAGGAAGTGAAAGGTAAAAAGAGATATTTTGAAAGGTTGGCTGTCACCTCTAGATTATATACATTCTTATATATTCCATTTAAATATGCATTATAGACTTTTAATCTACCACTTGCTAAATTTCTCACCTGTGAAATCAAGTCTAATCTTGACTTCCTTCCATTTAGTGTTTTAGCAATAGACTTTACGTTTTGACTGCAATCCCCATCAAACTCAAACTGTTTTTAAAACTCAAGTAGCTTGTTGTGTGGGAGGCAAAAGTAGGTGAAAAACCTCTTAAAATAGCTATTTTCTTTTTTTTTTTGTTATTTACTTATTTATTTATTTTCTTGTCCACCTCGCACAAATTCAGAGATGGAACCAACCAGTTTATTTGACTAAATGGTTTCTGTTGTGGAGTCTGAGACCACCCACACAAAAAATATGTCTGTTTCAGTCCACATGATGTGCATGTGTAAGTGAACACTCATGAAAACACATTTAACACAATATACAATGTGTAATTGGATACAGGTACTGTGTTTCTTTGACTTGGTTTTTAATAGTAATGTGGAATGAACTGCTAATTCACTGAGTCAGAGACATTCCTGTAATTCAATAACCCTGTTGTACGGTTATATATATTTTTTCTTTCAAATCATGCCTTTTAAAATATAGTTTAAAAATCTTCTAGCAGATAATTTACTTTTTGTAGGAAGTGATACTTAACCAGAGGCCTGGTACAATAACTATGATTCTATAAGTTGAGAGATGTAGTCCAGGTCTACAATTGGAATCAAACAAAGCTTCCTTTCAGTGTGATGCCTTGTATGCCACATGTGACTACTGATAATGCAAAAGTGAAAATAAGAACAGTTGCTCCTAGTAGTATAATTTAACATTTTTTTTCTGTCTGAATTTGGAATTGTTAGATTGTTTTATTTAGCAGTTTGCTTTAAGTATCACTTCTTAACACAAGGATGAGTAATTTTGTATTTGATATTAGAAAAAATAAAAACTAAAATCTGTTTATTTCCTTAATCAGAAAACAGTGTTATTTAGTCCCCTTATCCAAGCCAAAGTTTTTTTATTTAATTGGTGGTATGATGGATTACCATATAATTGTTGACAAATGGATACCATTTCTTATTTTACATGATAGATCTCTGCAAAATATTAATCCATGAGGTAATTCTTTACTCATGAGGTTGTACAAAAGAAATACAATGAAATTTGTGGCATTTAACTTCTATCAACAGCAGTGTCTAAGAGTACATTAGACTAACTTGAACATGTTTAGGAAATTGGTAGGTAGACACTCCTGAAGTCTTTTGAGTGGGACAGGTAAACCCAAAAGAGTATTCATCCTGATGAAAAGGGACAATGAGCTTAATAGTAATTCTTTTCTACAAGTGATGAGAGATGCTTCTAAATAAATACAGAGCCTCCTCCTAGCATTTCAGCCCTGCTGCTTTCTTATCTAGGACAGGGGCATATTACACCAATGCAAAGGACTCTGGGGAAGAAGTAAAAATGGTAGTATGAAGGAACACTGGGATCCTCTCCTAGATACCAATAAAGGTGAAATGAGTGGTTGTACCAGTGTATAAAAGACTATATTGTAAACCATTAATGCCCCAATAAAATTTTAAAAAGTCAAAGGAGCATATTTCTTACATTTTAGACAAGATATAAGGAGCAGCACTTCTTTTGTGATCAAGAAATCATTTCTGTTTTTGGTGTCATTGATGTTTTGTTTTTGTCATATATAGGACTGATTTCTTTTTCAGATAGAGAAAAGTACACAGAGAGAACAACATAGCACTAAAGCTTTGACCAGTGTAGTAGGGACCAGACTCAAACCTTGGTTGTGCGCATGGCAAAGTGGGTACACTATTCTAGTGAGTTATTTTGTCAGTAATCATTTTCATAAGACTGTTCAGGAGAAACCTGAACAACTTTAATTCTTCATTCATCTCATGGGTATTAGAAGGAGTGGATAAGGCACCCAGAAATCTTGTGTTATGACTGAGAAATTTACCAAGTCATCTGGTGTCAGGCAGTCTGGGGCAGAGTAAGTTCCTAAGAAAACCAGAGAGTCTCTTTCAAGAGGTTTGAGGTCTTATACCAGCAAACAGGTGCAAGAACAAGTATATCACACTGTAGGTGATTACCTGTGCATATGTCTGGGTTATGCCTGAGGAACCACTGAAAATAGAAAGGAATATCATCTTTCAAATAGCTACTTGTTAATTTTTAATTTATGTCTAGTACTCTAATAAGAACTTTCTCTGAAATAGGATGTGAAATTTTTCAAGTGATATTGCCACATAGTTTTTTTTCCCCTCAAAAATAAAAAGGGATGTGAAAAACTTTGCTAAAACACACACTGAACATATCATGGGAACTCTTTCAAGAGCAGAAATATCTACTGATTTTATTCATTAAACTTGATACCACATCTAAGATGTCAAGCAATTTATTATTTTCATTAATAAGAAATTGAGTGAAAAGCCAAAAAATATACAAGGACTTTTGAAATTATTTGAAAAATAAGTCTTTAAATGTTTCCTTACTTTATCTTTCCCCTTTGAAGTGATATGATAAAAAGAGAAAGGCGTGGGTCCATAGAATCTGATAATTTATTATCTTTCTCCTTAGAAAATTATTGAACCTCACTATATAAAATGTAATTGAAAAATTAGATAATATATACACAGCACCCCAGGGCCTGGCATATTCAGCAAAAATAGTCAATTTTTTCCACCTTTTCAATTCCCTACAGTTCTATATCCCCCTCCAAACACACATTTCTATTTGAAATATTTAGAGGGACTACAACAAAATGAACAAAATGCTTCAATATTGGTATGCATTCTGTTGCCACAAGAAATATAATGTCTTGAGATCTATTTTCTTATCTATCAAATGTAGGTTAGAGCACCTTCCAAATAGATTTACTTTTGAAAAAGAGTGAGAAACAGAGAGAGAGGGAAGGAGGGAAGGAGAAGGATACCGAGATAAAGAGGAGCGACACCTGTAACACTGCCATGCCAATGATGGAGTGAAGGTGGTGAGTAAGGGATTGAATCCAGGAAATGTTAATGTATGTGTTCTACCACATGCACCACTACCTACACCTCCCAGTAGATCTTTATGGTATTTAAGAGAGCTAAGTTATTTGAAATGCCTGTAAAACTGACTACTGGAAAGTAGTCCCAATGAAAGTATTTTGATCTCTGTCTTATACCCCCAGCACATAGACTAGTGTCTATAAAATAGTTGGCAAAGAATATATACATGCAATAAGTGAATAAATACAGTCTAATTGCTTTCCTTTGCCCAGCCCACACAATTCTTTTACAAAGTATGTGAACAAACTATGTAGGAATGTTCAGGGTATGAGGATTTAAACACTGAATCCCACATAGAAATGAGGTAATTTCCCCATGATTTCTTTCACTTAAACTGTATTTTTTCACAACTCATTATCACATCTCTCTGATAAATATACATGTCCTATCCTGTGCAGGATGTAAATGAGGGTTACACTGTTGGGAACATATGTACATGCCTACATACCCCCTCTTATCTTCTATTCAAAACAAGAGATTGGAGGCTGCTGAAAAGCAGTTTAGTTCTGATAGTATGTTTTTCCAGGTAAACCTAAACATGAAGTGAATAATTCAACTTACACAATGCCTTTTGTATAACTGTTAACACAGTAGATTTTTCTTTTTCCTTTTTACAAATTCTGAGTATTTTCTGAGCTCTTACTGGTATTATATGTTCCAAAACAGATAATATGATAAGAGAGTAGGGTGTTTCTAAATGATAATCTTTGATCCAGCATCCTAGAAGATAGGATATATATATATATTTATATTAATACAAATCCAACATACTATGAATATGTAACTCCTAACTGTGTTCCAGGAAAATCTTTGAGACTCTAATAGAGTAGATGTTGTGTTGTCATTGTCCCTAAATATTTTAAGTACAGCCCCTTAGTATTAAGCAAACTAAAATACTCAGTCTCTAGGAAGTTAAACTCTATTCGAGTAGTGGTCTAACAACTTCACTTATTATGCTTTGAGAAGATAGGTATGCTGAGGGTGGCTTTTAAAATACATGGTGTTTTGGTGAATTGCTAACCAAAAGAAACCCGGCTCTTCCAATCTCATTGTGTTCTGCTCTGTTTTCTACTTTTTTTGTGATGAACCAGCTGAAAGTTTATTATGGGAATCACTGAGCATGGCAAATAATACTTGCTGAGTGAAAAAAGCCAGATCAGCAGACAGGAGAGTGTGAAAACTAAGCAGTGTGTGGATAGTTGGAGTTTTGCACTTAGGGCTCCTCTCTCCAAGCCAACTGTGGGGAGACATTTATGAAAGGAAACAAATCCTTGTTTGAGAATATTTATTCTTAGAAAATTCAATTAGCTATTTTCCGTTGCTTTGATCCCTTCTACACTGCAAAGTGCTTAATGAGGACTTTTGTAGGATAATCATTTTCTCCTTGAAGCAGACCAAATAAAAGATTTTACAGTTCCTCAATTTAGCATTCAAAGAAGTCTATTGTGACTCAAGCATGAGTCACTTTCTGTACCCTTCTGATAAATGTATCAAGTATTTACTCTATACTGCAAGAGTCAGTAGATGTTTAAGAACTTGTGCAACAAATTATCTTATTGACAATTGTATCTATAGATGTGTATTAAACCCCAAGAAGCCAAACAGTTTTAGTATTTTTTCAGGATTGCAGTAAAAGATATTCTTTTTTTGAAAATTAGTGGTGGTATGATATTTAAGCATCTTTAAACATACTCTGAATCAGCCTGGCAATCTTATAACTCCATGATCTTAAACTTTCAATTCACTTCCTAAGTAAAAACATATTCCAGTTTGTAAGTGCTTACATTTAAAGTGAACAGGAGAACCCCTTCTCCAAAATGAGAGCCTTAGGACTTACTTTTTAATTCTAACTTGTCATATCCCACCAAAGGGTCTATTGAAAGGTTTATTGCTACACATGCAGTCCCATGCATAGACACACAGAAACAGTAATTGGGTCCTATTATAATAAATTTCATATAGCTTTCATTTAAAATATCACACAGTATATTTGAAGTAATATTAAAGATAAGTCCTTCAATCATCAATCCAGGTGTAACAAACTAAGGATACACTGATGTCTCAGTAGGTCAACTCCAACTTGTAAGCTAGAGAGATCAAGCAATGATTCTTCACTTCCCCTACAGAACAGATCAGAATTGAGAAGATCATCAATATTCTGGACATCCTACTAGAAAATACGTAAATATATACCCACAACATAAAAATTCACTTGGTCTGGGCTATAGTTTAAGAATGTCTTAACAAGTACCTAAAGAAGTCCTTTGTTTCAGTGGGTCTCACAAAAAGAGCCATGATCTGTACCAATGATTGCTAATGTATCAATGTCAAAGTTTTGTGAAATGCAAAATATCATATACCAATTGGTGAATTGCCATTTTAACTTTGTGATAATTTTTATTTTTTACTTTTTATTAATTATTTAATATCAATTTATAAAACTGTAAGGTATATAATTATAACAGGGGCGTAGTTACACAGAGTCCTCACCAGAATTCTGTATCCCATTCCCTCCATTGAAAACTTCCCTATTGTTTATCCCTCTGTGAGTATGGACCAAAATTCTTTTGGGGGTTCTGACTTCTGCAGTTGCTTCTCTACTGGACATAGGCATTAGCAGGTTGATCTATAACCCAATTTGTTTCTATCTTTACCTAGTGGGATAGAGCTCTGGAGAAGTGAGGTTCCAGGAAGCATTAGAGGGGTCATCTTCCCAGAGAAGTCATGATGGAATCACAGTAGCATCTGCAACTTGGTGGCTAAAATGCTGTCAGATGGAAAGAAGGGTAAAATGTTTAATAAACAGAAGCCATAAAATAGGAATAGATAAGATGAAAGTAGGGACATTAGGGTAAAAGGAAGCTAGGAAAACTATTTTAGGAATGTTCCTAGGAGCCTATTTCTTAATAAACTTTGCTTCAGCCTGATAGATAACATGAGGATGGATAAGAAATATTACCTGAGAAGGTGGTGTCAGGGTTGATTGAGAGTAGAACTAAAAAGCAGGATTAGGGCAGAGAGTTGCTTGCAAACTTGAGAAGATATGTCAATGCAATTAACTGTATACCACAATGATTTAACCCAGGGCTCATATCTATTCATATTCATCACAGGAGCTTATTCAACCTCTGAGTCCCTGTAAGACTGAGCTCAGAGTCCATAGTCACAGCTGGGAACATTCTAGGCTGCTCTCATTTCAGAACAAGTCTTACTCAAGTTGCAAAGTAAGAAGACCCAGACTCCCTTCAGAGAGTGGGGCAGTCCCTACCATTATTACCATACTGAGTCATGAAGAAGCCTACAAATGGCTTATGATGATATTCCCAAAGGGTGTGACCCATGATGGTAGTGAGAGAGATATACCAGAAGTCTAGGTCCAAGTCTTGGAGGTGGCATAGTGGTTGAGCACTGGATTTGGAAGCAAGAAGTCTAGGTCCCTGTAATCTCTGGGGAAATCCAAGAATTGCCTGTCTAGGGCCCCAGGGTGGCCTGATAGTAATCAAACAGCCATCATTAAATGAGTCACTCCCTTGCCCTTATTCAGTTTTGTAGTTCCTTTTTTATTTGAGGAGCTTAGACTTTCTCCAAACAAGTAATAGGTTTATGGCATCTGGCCTAATGTTAGAAAGGAAATAGACCTAGAATTTCAGTGGGTTCTTAGCTGGCTTCAAGTTTTTTTTGCATTTACTTTCTGATAATGACTCTAATAAATGTTGTCATATGGGCAATAATGTCCTTTACTTGATATATACTTTTTGCCAGTATAATTCTTGGCTAGTTGTATAGTGTTTTTAAAGCTTATCAAGGGGTAACAATGATGCTGATGCTCTGTCAAATGAGATTTAAAGAGATAGAAAAACATGGTATTTAGTTCCATTTGTATAGTTCATTGAGTAGATAGAGTGATTGAAGGAAGTGAAGGGGTAGGAGAGGAGGGTGTTTAGGCCTAAGTATGAAACTGACTAAGGGAGCATCATTCAACAACTGAAGTCAAACAAGGTGAGTTTTTGTTGGCAGTCTATTTTCTGGATGAAAACTCTGGATGAAAATGACCTAAATAAATTCATCTGTGGACTGATGTATTCCAAGAATGGCTACTTAAATTTCAAAATATGGTTTATGTGCTCATGACTAGTTGCCTTTTTATTTAATATCCTTTTTTGTAAGTTCTGCAAGTGGTCAAGATTTAAAATACAGAGTATTTATATGGGGGTGAGAAGTGAAGTGTTGAAATATTTTATTGGTTTGGATTCAGTTTGGTAATGTTCTGTCTTTTTATAGTTGAACAGCAGAAATGAAAAGAATAAGGTTTATAAAAATGTCTTTTGGGGAGAAGCAATGTAATTGAATATTTGCTCCAACATTCACTGTACTTTAAAAATGAATATTTTAAATTAAACAACTTAATTGTTAAGCATTACCTATCTAGTACTGATCACCCAATTTCTTTTTTTTAAGATTTTATTAATTTTCATGAAGATAATAGGTGAAGGGAGAGAAAGAACCAGATATCACTCTGCTACATGTGCTGGCAGAGATTGAATTTGAGACCTTTTGCTTGAGAGTCCAATGCTTTATCCACTGCACAACCTCTCAGATCACATGATTATCTACTTTCTTAATCTCCATCAGCTAATTCATTTTTAGGAAATGTTATCTTAATAGTGACATCTACAAAAGAGAAAAAATAATTGCCATAAAAATGATAAAACTGAACTTTATTTTACTAACTGAATCCTTCTGACTTGATTCCCATATTGGCTAGAATAAGATTAATAGGCTTTTGTTAACTTAACTTCCATAAATACTTAGGGCTTGTAATAAACCTACCTCTTAGGCAAATGCTCAGTATTTTTATAGACAAGTGTAGTCCTTACATGCACCTGGCATATGAGTCTATAAGTAACTGGTATCTCATAGAAACACTTATGTGTCATAATACTTTATTTGGAATATTTCAGTATTATTTACTTTTGATACATTGGACTGCCAAACTATAATTTGGCTTTCCCCATTGATTCTATTATAAGTAATTCAACTGTACATTATATTCCTTTCAAAATGTCGTCTACCTCGTTTATTTGTCCTTTGTCATTACTTTTATTGCCTTGTGAACTCTGTAATTCATTGATTGAGTCCCTTTATATATCAGAAGATAGAGCTGAAATTAGGTGATTAGTCTGTTAGGATTCTATAGAGATAACATGTAATTAGTAGACAAGTAGTTAAGTGACAAAGATAAAATATTTCCAAGATATTAAATTGGCCAATAATATTGTTTTAGGTTATCTGGTTGTGATTTATGCAATAGGCTCTACAACAAACCAGATATTAACAAAATTTTACCTCGAACTATTTATGTCCTAAGGATTTCCTTATTGAAACATGAAGCACACTTCTCACAAATCTGTAAGATACTGAGGAAACAATAAAGACAAATGCATATGCAGCATCAAAATATTTAAGCAATCAAGATTTGAGACTTTCTCAATTAGTGAAGTGTGGTACTCTTGTTTTCACAGATGTCCTACTGACATAAAGTACTCTGGTCCCAAATCAAGTAAAAAGTTCTCTCTGTGTGGTCAGTTGTTAAGCAATTCTTCAAAAAGCGTAGACCATATTTGTGGTTATCATAACAATCACTAGTTCTTCTCATGTTTATGCTGAACATAGTAAGTGAAAAAAATTTAATACAACATGACCATTCTACCCATGGTAAGAGAAATTTCTCTATAAAGTAAGGAAATGACAGCCAAGATCTTCAGGTGGGAAAGAACATAAAATCATACAAGTTACACAGAAAAATTATCCTAGTGAGTAATATACAAATTATGGGAACCTTTGCTTAGGATTCACAGTCTTCAAATTGAGAATTCTAGGAATCTGAGGATAAATCACTATTAGAGCAGGGAATTCTCTGATACTGACCAGAGTGAGGATAATCTGAAAGTACAATACTGCCGTCAAAATTACAGTTTTGTCATTTATTGCCATAAATATAATAGAATTTTCTACTTTGTTTTTTTAATAATTCTGTACAAGAAACAATTTAAGTTGTATCATTTCTTCACATATTTATTTACAGAAAGAATGACAATTTAATTCATCTGAGCAAATATTAGTTTCCATAGTAAAACACTTAAAATTGTTGTTTTCTAAACAGTATGGTAATACCTCAAAAAATATCATATGATCATGAAATACTGCTCCTAGGAAAATATTCAAAGGACATATGCCATCCAAAATTATCAAAATAGTGAATCATTGTAAATACCATTAACAAATGACTCAGTAAAGAATATTTATATTCAATGAAATATTACTTTGCTATTAAAGATATCATTGTGTCATTTGAGGGGAAAATGGATAAAACTGGAGGTGCTATGCAAAGTGAAATAAGCACCACCATAAACCAGAGCTGAGCAGTGATCTTGTAAAAAAAAAAAAAAGAAGTAAATTCTTTTTTTTATATTTATTTTATTTATTTTTTTCCCTTTTGTTGCCCTTGTTGTTTTATTGTTGTAGTTATTATTGTTGTTGTTGTTGTTGGATAGGACAGAGAGAAATGTAGAGAGGGAGGGGAAGACAGAGAGGAGGAGAGAAAGATAGACACCTGCAGACCTGCTTCACCACCTGTGAAGCGACTCCCCTGCAGGTGAGGAGCCGGGGTTCGAACGGGGATCCTTATGCCGATCTTTGTGCTTTGTGCCACCTGCGCTTAGCCCGCTGCACTACAGCCCGACTCCCAGAAGTAAATTCTTAAAAGTACAGTACAACTGTGTGATTATTTCATTCATATATAATATAAACAACTGACCACACCTATGAACATCTAATCTTTGATAAGGGGGCCCAAAGGATTAAATGGAAAAAGGAGGCTCTCTTCAACAAATGGTGCTGAGAAAACTGGGTTGTAACATGCAGAAGAATGAAATTGAACCACCTTATCTCACCAGAAACAAAAATCAACTACAAATGGATCAAAGACCTAGATGTCAGACCAGAAACAATCAAATACTTAGAGGAAAACATTGGTAAAACACTTTCCCACTTAGACCTCAAGGACATCTTTGATGAATCAAACCCAATTGCAAGGAAGACCAAAGCAGAAACAAACCAATGGGACTACATCAAATTGAAAAGCTTCTGCACATCCAAAGAAACTATTAAACAAACAAAGAGACCCCTCACAGAATGGGAGAAGATCCTCACATGCCATACATCAGACAAGAAACTAATCACCAAAATATATAAAGAGCTCAGCAAACTTAGCCGCAAAAAAGCAAATGACCCCATCCAAAAATGGGCAGAGGATATGAACAAAACATTCACTACAGAGGAGATCCAAAAGGCTAACAAACATATGAAAAACTGCTCTAGGTCACTGATTGTCAGAGAAATGCAAATTAAGACAACACTAAGATATCACCTCACTCCTGTAAGAATGGCATACATCAAAAAGGACAGCAGCAACAAATGCTGGAGAGGTTGTGGGGACAGAGGAACCCTTTTACATTGCTGGGGAGAATGTAAATTGGTCCAGCCTCTGTGGAGAGCAGTCTGGAAAACTCTCAGAAGGCTAGACATGGACCTTCCATATGATCCAGTAATTCCTCTCCTGGCCTTATACCCCAAGGACTCCATAACACCCAACCAAAAAGAGGTGTGTACTCCTATGTTCATAGCAGCACAATTCATAATAGCTAAAGCCTGGAAGCAACCTAGGTGCTCAACAACAGATGAGTGGCTGAGAAAGCTGTGGTATATCCTCGAAGTTTTTCAAAACACAAACTGAATCTTTGCAATATATGGGCTGTGTATTTGATATGCGGACTCTCTCAAAAGCCTAGACCAAGTAGATCAGAAGCAACCAATAGCACAGCTGTATACAAAATACTGGGTACTGTACAGCAAACCCTAACAAAAGGACTTTTCAAAGGTAACCCAATTACCAATTAATGTGATGATAACATTAACTATCTATTGTCTTTTTGAACGCTAAGACAGCAGGAACCTCACATCTCCACTATAGAGCCTCTACTTCCCCCAGTACTGGAACCCTTGGATAGGGACCACTTTCCCGTATGCCTCTCCCAATCCATATCAAATAATATTGCATCTGCCTATCACAACCTAAACAACACAACGATTGCCACCTCAACATGCTTCACTTCAGACTGTGTCCAGAGACTTCACATGTGAAATGACAACTCTTCAGCTTCATTACTCGGGTGAGACCTTTCCTTTCATAGTATACTCTAATTCCATCTCAGGTGGTTCACTTTCTAACAAAGTCTCAAAACCTAGATATACACCAGTTTCTGTGAGAGAGAGCATATGTTCACACCTATCTGTAAACTACTGCAAAATATATATCTGAAAGCAGAAGTACACTAGAGTTTGCAGTGAGTACCCCCGTAACACTTCCTCTCCACTATTGCAAGCTTTGGGTCCATGATTCCTCAACAATTTGTGTGGCTTCGTATGTTAGCTCTCTTTTCAGTCACCAGGTTCCAGATGTCATCAGGATGCCGGCCAGGCTTCCCTAGACTGAAAACCCCACCAATGTGTCCTGGAGCTCCGCTTCCCCAGAGACCCACACTACTAGAGAACGAGAGAGGCAGACTGGGAGTATGCACGGACCAGTCAATGCCCATGTTCAGCGGGGAAGCAATTACAGAAGCCAGACCTTCCACCTTCTGCAACCCACAATGACCCTGGGTCCATGCTCCCAGACGGATAGAGAATGGGAAAGCTATCAGGGAAGGGGGTGGGATATGGAGATTGGGTGGTGGAAATTGTGTGGAATTGTACCCCTCCTACCCTATGGTTTTGTTAATTAATACTTTCTTAAATAAAAAAAAGAACTTAAAAAAAAGAATATAAACAACTGAAAGAATAAGAAAGAAAGAAAGAAAGAAAGAAAGAAAGAAAGAAAGAAAGAAAGAAAGAAAAGAAAGAAAGAAAGAAAATAAATGAACTGACTCAGCCTCTGTGAAAACTGTGGCAGTGGTCATAGAGTTTGGTGAAGGTAAAGTGGGATTAGGTGGACAGTCCCACATTTGTTGTGATGACAAATGAAGTTTGGTGGTGTATACATGTGTGTGCATGTGTATGTGTGTGCATGTATGTGTAATGCTCTAAAATCTTACAGTACTGTAACCGATGATAAAACAAGACAAAAAACAGTAAATTGCATTCTAGTGCATTCATTTCCAACTTGACAGAGAAGCTTTTATAATGAAGAGAATTCTGAAAGAGGAAGACATTTAAATCATCTGACTTGTTCAATATGTAAATGACACTTTAGATCTGTTCTAAAATACTGTGTTTGTTTGTTTTTTACTTCATTTCTGGGTATAACTTCATTTCAAACTTGAATACAAAAATGTTCATAAGTAGAATCAAGTAAGTTGGCCATGAGCTGGTCAAGATGTATCCCACACTTTCAAATAAAACAGCATTGACCAGTTACAATCAGATTTCTATCAACCCACCATATAAGATTTCTACATTCCTCATGCTAAAAATCCTGGGTTTACACTAACGTTTGAAATATAAGAATACAACCTCACTTTCTGATGACATTGTCCTTGGCAATCTAAATAGACACATGTGTGCATTGGGACATAAACAACTAATATGATATCAAAATACTTTCTAAATATAACATATAAAATTGCTTTCTGTGAAATGGAAACTTCTGTGAAATATGAAAATATAATATCCAGTAATGGAAATAGTAATGGACCAGCAAAATAGCTCACTTAGATAGTGGGCTGCTTTGCCATGTGAGCAATTCAGGTTCAAACCTGACCCCCATTGCACTGAAGGAAACTTCAGTGCTGTGTTTCTTTTCATCTTCTCTCTCTCTCTCTCTTCAGCCCCTCTGTCTCTGACTATAAAAAAATAGAAAAAACAACAATAAAAGATACTAAAAACCTAAAGGCTGGAATAGTGCTTGGCTTTGTATGTTAATTCTCTTTTCAGCCACCAGGTTCCAGATATTAGCATGATGCTGATCAGACTTTCCTGGAGAGACAACTCCACCAATGTTTCCTGGAGCTCCACATCCCCAGAGCCCCACCCTACTAGGGAAAGAGAGAGGCAGTCTGGGAGTATGTTTCAAACTGTCAATGCCCATGCTCAGTGGAGAAGCAATTATAGAAGCCAGACCTTCCACCTTCTGCATCCCACAATGACCTTGGGTCCATACTCCCAAAGGGATAAAGAATAGGAAAGCTATCAGGGGAGGGGATGGGATATGGAGATCTGGTAGTGGGAATTGTGTGTAGTTGTACCCCTTTTATTTTATGGTTTTGTTAATGTCTCATTTTTTAAATAAATTTTAAAAAAATACTAAAAACAACTTAGTACATAATAGTATCTCACTGAAGAAATGGCAAACATATGTTAGAGGATCACTCAGTAAGTATTTTATAAACCTAGTCTAGCATATTTAGTGGATAGGAAACAAATATAAATACTGTTTAAGCATCTATCTCTTGAGGATTATGATTTCATGACTATATTATTTACAAAAGTAATAATTACCACCTATATTTCATATTATTTACAAAAATAATATGAAAAAATAATATTTCATATTATTTACAAAAGTCTCTAATAATTACCACCTACACTAGAATATACCATTTTCTTCTATTTAAACCAGTGTAACATGATGGAAAAATATAAGAAAATGAGTACATAATGCCCAGGCTCACAAAAAAAAATGTGTATCTTTATAATTTTTTATTATTGTTTCAGTTCTAGCAATCTAACTTCTGTTTCTAAATTTCCACTATAATTTTTTGGTTTACAGAGTCAGCTGATGACTCATCTATTCTTTTTTCTTGAGAAAAAAATGGTTTGCTGCTGTGGATCACAATATTTTTCCTCTACTTTCTATATGCCTTTTAATTTTAAACTACTAGGTTTTCACTCTACTATTGTTCCCTGTCAAAGGAATATTTTTCCAAAATTCTCTCTCATATTTCTGAGGTATTTTTTAAAATATGATCTATATAATAGGTTAGTTAAGCCTATATCTAGAAATATATATATATATATATATATATATATATATATATGTATGTATATAATTAGGCCTTTACTCACAGTATAAAATATTTTCCAGGTCAGCAGTTTGTCTCCCGTGATAAGTTACTATTTGAAATCTTCAAAAACAAAAACTTGGGAGTCAGGCGGTAGCACAACAGGTTAAGCGCATGTGCACAAAGTACAAGGACCTGCAGAAGGATCCTGGTTTGAGCCCCTGGCTCCCCACCTGCAGGGGGGGTTGCTTCACAAATGGTGCAGCAGGTCTGCAGGTGTCTGTCTTTCTCTCCCCCTCTCTGTCTTCCCCTCCTCTCTCCATTTCTCTCTGTTCTATCCAACAATGATGACAACAACAATAGTTACAACAATAATAAAACAACAAGGGCAACAAAAGGGAAAATTTTTAAAAAACTTAAATAATGTATTATCTAGGTCTGAAGTCTATGATTATATGTTAAAGACAAAAATGCAGATCTCGCAAAGAAAAATTAGCTATTGTATATGTCCATTGAGGGTTAAGAGTGGATGAAGAGAAGATTGAAAATAAAATATTGTTTGGACTATTATAAAATATGTAGCTAAGATTTTACGATAACCCATGAAGCACTGTCATAAGGCAATGTCACATCAATTAGCACACAATAATTCTCAATATTCAGAGAATAAAGGAAGCTCATAGAGTAGCAAATGTGATCAAAATGGATTTATGAAGAAATAGCTCTTGAAGGATGTATAGGTGTTGGGCTGAGCTTCACTGAAGGGAGACAGACGACCAGGGACTCATGGTTGAGCTGTACGCAGTATCTCTTTATTCATGCAGGACACAGCGCAATCTATACTAAGCCAGACTAAACTAACAACTAACTAAAACGAACAATATTGTCTTTATATATACTTCCCAAGTAGGGTGTGAACAGGATGTGACACAGAGAGGGTGGAGAGAAAAGTGACTGGTGAAAATCAGGGTGTGACAAGGAGAGGGGGTGGAGCAGGTGAGAATTCTACCACTAAACCACCAATGCCCTGGAGGGAAGGTGGTGCTTTATGTAAATGTAAAAGTGATTTATGTAAATAGACGGCAGTGGTTATGTAAATAGAATACAGTGGTTATGTAAATAGAATGCAGTGTTAAGCAGGGGGGATTTAAACCAAATGAAACAGGAGGGGTTTTTAAAAGCAGAATTAGAAGATACCAACAATTCCCCCTTTCTTTTTAACTAATGGCCATAGTATCGGGATTGCAGGGCACTTTGTGAGGCAAGGAGACTGATCAGAGGCACACCTTTTTGGGGTTCTACTGTCCCTCCTTGCTCAGTCTCTCCGTGGAGAGAGAGACTAACAGGATTGACACACCCCTCAAGCTCAAGCCCTTCCAAGCTCAACCACATCCTCACAATTCCAAAACATCTCTCTCTTACTTTATGGCCATATATAACTGGGTCAATGTCTATAAAAGGCTTCATCTCTGTCAGGGGAATAGCAGTGTAGGGTGAACAGAAACCTATATCATACAGGCATTTTCAAAAGAACTGGCATAAGACATGGAAAACAAAATAGGTGAGCAGCAATAACCAGTGTGATGCCAAGGGGAGGTCTGAGGGGGTATTTTCTGCCTCAAAGGGCAAGGCCTAGCAGGCAAAAGGGCATTTCTTGCCTCTGGGGGTATCAATTGCCTCTGAGGGCGCTTCATGCCTCTGTGGGCAACTCTTGCCTCAAAGAGCGTTTCCTACCTCTGTGGGCATAACCTAATAAGGAGGAGGGAGTTTTCTTACTCTGGGGACAGAACCTGCAGGCGAGGGGACATGGCCTATAAAGTCCCAAGGCTCTGGCTGAAGTTAATCTTTGAGAAACACAGCAACGTGTACCAGTAAGTCTGATGGAAGTGTCAGTTCAAAGTAGATGACCATGGAAGAAAATGCCAAGGGATGAAATGCTCCATGTCTGTCTCGATGGGGAATGTCGGCCACCAGAATTCTGCTTTTCTGTAGAGAGTGAGCTTTGGAGTCTGTGAATCTGTTTCTTCAGGTCGTGCCAGGTCACATCATTGGTTTCCGGGGGTGTGTTGTAGTCATTCCATCTTGTGAGCGATGTCAGAGAACAGGGGTCCAAATGCATTTCCAGAAATTTTCATTTGAGTAGATGCTTTTTCATGTGAATACTTGACAGCTGAAATTCATTTACTTGTCAAACAAAACTTGTAGCAGATTAGAAGTTTACTATAATTGATAACTCCATTATAATTGGAAGTCCTTTCTAGTATGATTTTAAGGTTGTTTAAACAGTTTAAACTCAATAAAATGTGGAAAGGTAAACGGAAGAACCACGGTATAAGCCTTAGGCATGAGAATAATTAACATAATCATTGCACTATCTGCGCCACCCATAACTCATACCGTTTCAGGATTAA
This sequence comes from Erinaceus europaeus, assembly GCF_950295315.1. Taxonomy (NCBI): domain Eukaryota; kingdom Metazoa; phylum Chordata; class Mammalia; order Eulipotyphla; family Erinaceidae; genus Erinaceus; species Erinaceus europaeus. The sequence continues at coordinate 35,845,729 of NC_080169.1, forward strand.
ACATTTCAGATTTATGCCAAGACTTAAAAAAAGAAATCAAAGGAGGAAAAAACAATTTTTTGGATTATTTCTGGATGTCTCTAGAAATCATGGCTGCCTCTAGCCTTTTTTTTTTAAGTCAATTTCATACAAAAATTCAGTCATTCAAATCACTCTCTTATGATACGCAACTTGAACCAGATTATCAAGATCTCACCATGTAGTATCATGAGTCCCCGGAGGGCGTCCTAGTCCAAAAAGCTCCTCAAAATTCCATTTAGGGTGCTTCTGACTGTTCCTGCCGGATTGCTTCAGGCACCCATTTTTAAAAGTATTTTCCCATCGAAGAAAGAATCCAATCAGGGAGGGAGAGGAAGATGGTGGACTGAGAAGTCGCTAACAGCGAGCGCTCTGATCGCATCGTCGGCAACAGTAGGAGTTTCTGCCTTTAGCAGGCCAGTTAATAAGGGGTGACACCAAAAAGTGAGTACAATTTAATTTGGGTTAAGAATTAGAGTAAAGGTGACACGGACTAGCGGGGTTCCAGAATTCCCAGGGCGCCGGGCAAGGCGAGTGCGCCGGGCATTGTCCTCCGCCCGCCCAGGAAGGCGGCTCCTCCGCTGGTTGCAGAGCGCGGCGGGCAGAGGACCCGGAGAGAGCACTTTAGCTCAGGGGCTGTCTCTTGGGAGTCTCCAGGGTCCACCGTGACCCTGAGGGTGGATCCAAAGGCTTCTTGAGTATAGCTCTCATTGGATCAAAGGAATTGGAGCTAGTTTTCATTTTTGAGAAATCCTTTAAAAAGGTCTGGAGGGGGGGGGGGTTTCCTGGAAGATGTCGGACTGAGAAGCGGCTAGCCTTTGAGCTCCGGACACATCTCATGTAAACAATAGGATTTTCTGCCTTTAGCAGGCCAGCCAATAAGGGGCCATAGCGATGACACCAAGGAGGTGTCTATAACTTAATTTGGGTTAAGAATTAGAGTAGGGGAAAAAAATTCTTTTTCCTTCCTTTTAATTTTCAAGCATACATCCTTCCTGCCGCCCCCACCCCCACCCCCATAAGCAGTGCCTGGGACCAGCTACTAGCAGGATACCCCATACCACCAAACAGGGTTTTTTTTGTTTTTTTTTTTTAATTCACTGATACACGTTTGGGAAGTTCCTCGCACTGCTCTTTAATTACAACCCTTCTTCTTATCTTCTCCATTTTCTCTCTCTTATCTCTCTCTATCTCTTTTTTTTTTATCTTGTCATACACTTCTTTCTTCTTTGCCTTTCTGAATTTGTGAATTACTTTGGGGAAGAAATCTGACCCAGAGTGGACTCTCTATGTGTGCATCTCTGCTCTAGTTCCCTTTACACTCTTGTTACCCCTAGAATATACACTGGATAGTAGATTTGCATAACTGTCTATTCTTGCTATCCTCTCTTTCTTTTCTCTTTCTTCACTGGGATTTGGTTACTATTTTTTCACGGACTGGAGAAATTTTTTGGCTAACTGGTAACGATTAAACTCCTTCAATACTTACTTCAGTTGCTACTGTAATTCTGGAGGTTGGTGAGTGCAATTGTCATAAAGGTATTTAGTACAGTGTTACTTGTGCTCAAAACACAACAACTGAGGAACAACAGAGCATTAAAAAAAAAAGAGAGAGATAAACACAAAAATAAAAAAAAGTGGGTAGATTAAAAACAAACAAAACTGCTACCCCAATGAATGAAGACAAGAGCCCAGAAGAAACCACAAATCAGTCAGAAGTAACCATAGATAAGAAAAGTATGCAAGCAATAATAAACTTATTAATCACAGAAATGAAAACAACATTGGAGGAAAGGAATGGCAGTATTAGGGAATCAACAGTTGAGACCCCCAAGGAAAATACTGATTATCTTGAGACAATTAGAGAACTGAAAGCTGAAATAGCTGTAATGAAGAAAGAAGCTGAGGCAAGGGAAAGCAGACTAACAGAAGCAGAAAACAGAATTATTCAGACAGAGGATGAGTTAGAGAAAACTAAGAAAGAGGTGAAAGAGCTTAAAAAGAGATTGAGAGACACTGAAAACAACAACAGAGACATATGGGATGATCTCAAAAGAAGTAACATTCGTATAATTGGCCTGCCAGAGGAAGAAAGAGTGGAAGGGGAAGCAAACATTCTAGAGGAAATAATACAAGAAAATTTCCCAGACCTGAATAACAGAAAGGATATCAAGGTGCAAGAGGCCCAGAGAGTACCAAACAGAATCAACCCAGACCTGAAAACACCAAGATACATCATAGTCACAATGAGAAGGAGTAAGGATAAAGAAAGGATCCTAAAGGCTGCAAGAGAGAAACAAAAAGTCACATACAGGGGAAAACCCATAAGACTTTCTGCAGATTTCTCAACTCAAACTCTAAAAGCCAGAAGGGAGTGGCAAGATATCTATCGAGCCCTGAATGAAAAAGGGTTTCAACCAAGGATAATATATCCTGCTAGACTTTCATTCAAGCTAGATGGAGGGATCAAAAACTTCTTAGACAAACAACAGTTAAAGGAGGCAACTATCACCAAGCCGGCCCTGAAAGAGGTACTAAAAGACCTCTTATAAACAAGAACATCACTATAATACTTGTAATATATCAGAGTAAACAAATTGTTTTTTAGAACAATGGCACTACAATACATTAAATCCATAATATCAATAAATGTCAATGGCTTAAATTCACCCATCAAAAGGCACAGGGTGGGGGGATGGATCAGAAAACATAACCCAACCATATGCTGCTTGCAAGAATCCCATCTGTCACAACAAGATAAACACAGACTTAAAGTGAAAGGATGGAAAACTATCATACAGGCTAACGGACCACAAAAAAGGGCAGGAACAGCCATTCTCATCTCAGACACGATAGATTTTAAATTAAATAAAGTAATAAAAGATAGGCAAGGACATTACATAATGATTAGAGGATCAATCAGCCAAGAAGACTTAACAATTATTAACATCTATGCACCCAACGAGGGACCATCTAAATACATTAAACACCTATTGAAAGAATTTCAAAAATACATCAATAGTAATACAATAATAGTGGGAGACTTCAATACCCCACTCTCACACTTAGACAGATCAACAAAGCAGAGAACCAATAAAGATACAAGAGAATTGAATGAAGAGATTGACAGACTAGACCTCTTGGACATTTTCAGACTCCTCCACCCTAAAAAACAGGAATACACCTTCTTTTCAAATCCACAAAACACATACTCAAGGATAGACCACATGTTAGGCCACAAAGACAGCATCAATAAATTCAAGAGCATTGAAATCATCCCAAGTATCTTCTCAGACCACAGTGGAGTAAAACTAACTTTTAACAACAAATGGAAAATTATTAAAAGACATAGAATTTGGAAACCAAAAAACATGCTCCTTAAGAACCACTGGATCAGAGACTCACTCAAACAGGAAATTCAAACGTTCCTGGAAACAAATGAAAATGAAGACACAACCTATCAAAATATTTGGGACACAGCGAAAGCAGTACTGAGAGGGAAACTTATAGCCATACAATCACATATTAAACACCAAGAAGAAGCCCAAATGAATGACCTTATTACACACCTCAAGGACTTAGAGGAAGAGGAACAAAGGAACCCTAAAGCAACCAGGACAGAAATCACTAAAGTTAGAGCAGAAATAAACAACATCGAAAATAAAAGAACCATACAAAAGATCAATGAAGCCAAATGTTGGTTCTTTGAAAGATTAAACAAAATTGATAAACCCCTAGCCAGACTCACCAAAAAAAAAGAGAGAAGACTCAAATTAATAGAATTGTAAACGATGCAGGAGATATCACAACTGACACCACAGAAATCCAGAGAATTCTGCGAAACTTCTATAAAGAACTATATGCCACCAAGCTAGAGAATCTGGAAGAAATGGAACAATTCCTAGAAACCTATGCACTTCCAAAACTGAACCAAGAAGAACTACAAAATCTAAATGCACCAACACAGACAAAGAAATTGAAACCGTTATTAAGAATTTCCCCAACAACAAAAGTCCTGGACCAGATGGCTTCACAAATGAATTCTACAAAACTTTCAGGAAACAGTTAATACCCATACTTCTTAAGCTATTCCATAAGATTGAAGAAACAGGAATACTCCCTTCCACCTTTTATGAAGCCTACATCACCCTGATACCAAAAGCTGATAGGGACAGAACAAAAAAGGAAAACTACAGACCAATATCTCTGATGAACATAGATGCCAAAATATTAAACTAGATCTTGGCCAACCGGATTCAGCAACACATCAAAAAGATTGTTCATCATGACCAACTGGGATTCATCCCAGGAATGCAAGGCTGGTTCAACATCCGTAAATCAATCAATGTCATTCATCACATCAATAAAAGCAAAGCCAAAAACCACATGATTATCTCAATAGATGCAGAGAAAGCCTTTGACAAAATCCAACACCCATTCATGATCAAAACTCTACAAAAAATGGGAATAGATGGGAAATTCCTCAAGATAGTGGAGTCTATATATAGCAAACCTACAGCCAACATCATACTCAATGGACAGAAGCTGAAAGCATTCCCCCTCAGATCGGGGACTAGACAGGGCTGTCCACTGTCACCGTTACTGTTCAACATAGTATTGGAAGTTCTTGCCATAGCAATCAGGCAAGAGAAAGAAATCAAAGGGATACAGATTGGAAGGGAAGAAGTCAAGCTCTCACTATTTGCAGATGATATGATAGTATACATAGAAAGACCTAAAGAATCCAGTAGAAAATTACTGGAAGTTGTTAGGCAATATAGCAAGGTATCAGGCTACAAAATCAATGTACAAAAATCAGTCGCATTTCTTTATGCAAACACTAAATCTGAAGAAGACATCCAGAAATCACTCCCATTTACTGTTTCAGCAAAATCAATCAAATACCTAGGAATAAAGTTGACCAAAGAAGTGAAAGACTTGTATACTGAAAACTATGAGTTGCTACTCAAGGAGATAGAAACTGATACCAAGAAATGGAAAGATATCCCATGCTCATGGATTGGAAGAATAAATATCATCTAAATGAATATTCTCCCCAGACCCATATACAAATTTAATGCAATACCCATCAAAGTTCCACCAGGCTTTTTTAAGAGAATAGAACAAACACTACAATCATTTATCTGGAACCTGAAAACACCTAGAATTGCCAAAACCATCTTAAGGAAAACAAACAGAAATGGAGGCATCACACTCCCAGACCTTAAACTATATTATAAAGCCATCATCAAAACAGCATGGTACTGGAACAAAAATAGGCATACAGACCAGTGGAACAGAATTGAAAGCCCAGAAGTAAATCCCAACACCTATGGGCATCTATTCTTTGATAAGGGGCCCCAAAGGATTAAATGGAAAAAGGAGGCTCTCTTCAATAAATGGTGCTGGGAAAACTGGGTTGAAACATGCAGAAGAATGAAATTGAACCACTTTATCTCACCAGAAACAAAAATCAACTCCAAATGGATCAAAGACCTAGATGTCAGACCAGAAACAATCAAATACGTAGAGGAAAACATTGGTAAAACACTTTCCCACTTAGACCTCAAGGACATCTTTGATGAATCAAACCCAATTGCAAGGAAGACCAAAGCAGAAACAAACCAATGGGACTACATCAAATTGAAAAGCTTCTGCACATCCAAAGAAACTATTAAACAAACAGAGAGACCCCTCACAGAATGGGAGAAGATCTTCACATGCCAGACATCAGACAAGAAACTAATCACCAAAATATATAAAGAGCTCAGCAAACTTAGCCGCAAAAAAGCAAATGACCCCATACAAAAATGGGCAGAGGAAATGAACAATACATTCACCACAGAGGAGATCCAAAAGGCTAACAAACATATGAAAAACTGCTCTAGGTCACTGATTATCAGAGAGATGCAAATCAAGACAACACTAAGATACCACCTCACTCCTGTAAGAATGGCATACATCAAAAAGGACAGCAGCAACAAATGCTGGAGAGGGTGTGGGGACAGAGGAGCCCTTTTACATTGCTGGTGGGAATGTAAATTGGTACAGCCTCTGTGGAGAGCAGTCTGGAGAACTCTCAGAAGGCTAGACATGGACCTTCCATATGACCCAATAATTCCTCTCCTGGGGTTATACCCCAAGGACTCCATAACACCCAACCAAAAAGAGGTGTGTACTCCTATGTTCATAGCAGCACAATTCATAATAGCTAAAACCTGGAAGCAACCCAGGTGCCCAACACCAGATGAGTGGCTGAGAAAACTGTGGTATATATACACAATGGAATACTATGCAGCTATCAAGAACAATGAACCCACCTTCTCTGACCCATCTTGGACAGAGCTAGAAGGAACTAAGTCAGAAAGATAAAGATGAGTATGGGATGATCCCACTCATCAACAGAAGCTGACTAAGAAGATCTGAAAGGGAAACTAAAAGCAGGACCTGATCAAATTGTAAGTAGGGCACCAAAGTAAAAACCCAGTGGTGAGGGGTCAGCATGTAGCTTCCTGGGCCAGTGGGGGGTGGGAGTGTGCGGGAGGGATGGGTCACAGTCCCTTGGTGGTGGGAATGGTGTTTATGTACACTCCTAGCAAAATGTAGACATATAAATCAGTAGCTAATTAATATGAGAGGGGGAAATCAATTGTATGTCTCAAAGTTTCTCAAAAGACAAACTGAATCTTTTTAATATATACGCTATGTATTTGATATGCGGACTCTCTCAAAAGCCTAGACCAAGTAGATTAGAAGCTTCCAATAGCACAGCTATATACAATATACTGGGTACTGTCCAGCAAACCATAACAAAGGGACTTTTCAAAGTTAACCCAGTTAACAAATAAGGGGATGATAATATTAACTATTGATTGTCTTTTTGAACCCTAAGACAGCAGGAACCTCACATCTTCACTATAGAGCCCCTACTTCCCCCAGTCCTGGAACCCTTGGATAGGGCCCACTTTCCCGTATGCATCTCCCAATCCAAACCAAATAACATTGCATCTGCCGATCACAACCTAACCAAAGCAATGATTGCTACCTCAACATGCTTCACCTCAGAATGTATCCAGAGACTTCACGTGTGGAATGACAACCGTTCAGCTTCATCACTCGGGTGAGACCTTTCCTTTAATAGTACACTCTAATTTCATCTCAGGTAGTTCACTTTCTAACAAAGTCCCATAACCTAGATATACACCAGTTTCTGTGAGAGAGAGCTTATGTGCACACGTATCCATAAACTACTGCAAAATATATACCTGAAAGCAGGACTACACTAGAGTTTGCAGTGAGTACCTCCCTAACACTTCCTCTCCACTATTCCAAGCTTGGGATCCATGATCGCTCAACAAATTGTTTGGCTTCATATGTTAACTCTCTTTTCAATCACCAGGTTCCAGATGCCACCAGGATGCTGGCTAGGCTTCCCTGGATTGAAGACCCCACCAATGTGTCCTGGAGCTCAGCTTCCCCAGAGTCACACCCTACTAGGGAAAGAGAGAGGCAGACTGGGGGCATGGACCGACCAGTCAACGCCCATGTTCAGCGGGGAAGCAATTACAGAAGCCAGACCTTCTACCTTCTGCAACCCTCAACGATCCTGGGTCCATGCTCCCAGAGGGATAGAGAATGGGAAAGCTACCATGGGAGGCGGTGGGTTATGGGGATTGTGTGTTGGGAATTGTGTGGAGTTGTACCCCTCCTACCTTATGCTTTTGTTCACTAATCCTTTCTTAAATAAAAAATTAAAAAAAAAAAAAAAGAATCCAATCAGGAAAGTAGAACTAACCACGTGTCTCCATTTTTGGGGACTGCCAGGGTACTGGAGAATGCTCCTCAAATTAGAGTAGTCCTTCTCCATGGGAAACATGCGAGAAGAAGTCCAGAAAGTCCCAGTGGAAATCCCCATGCATATCCCAAGGTCTACGATCACGTTCATAAAGAACCAAATTGTGGCCGGGAGCAAAATGTAGTCCTTCTCCTTGGGAAACATGGGAGAGGGAATCCAGAAAGTCCAAGGAGAAATCTCCGTGCATCTCCCAAGCTCTATGATCCTGGTCATAAGAAACCAAAGTTCCCAGTCAGGGAACCGAAGTGTGGCCCAGAGTAAAATGTTCCAGAGACAGAGAAACTGTCTCATAATGAAACAGTAGAGGCTTTGGCAAACCTCTTCATAAGTAGAAAGGCAACCCATGGTGGATGGGTAGCCAAGTTTCCTTATCTGGGCGATGGGCGGTTAGGTCCCACGTCAGTGCCGGTCTCTGTTTCAGGGCTTATGTCAGTCCTTTGTTCGGGCGCCATATGTTGTTTTCATTTGGGAGCTCCAGCAGGCCGGGCTAGCTTCACTGAAGTGAACAGACGACCAGGGACTCATGGCTGGGTTGTACACAGTATCTCTTTATTCATGCAGGACGCAGCACAATCTAAGCCAAGCTAAGCTAAACTAAACTAAAACAAACAATGTTGTCTTTATATATACTTCCCAAGTAGGGTGTGAACAGGATGTGACGCAGAGAGGGTGGAGAGAAAAGTGACTGGTGAAAATCAGGGTGTGACAAGGAGAGGATGAGGGTGTGACAAGGAGAGGGGGTGGAGCAGGTGAGAATTCTACCACTAAACCACCAATGCCCTGGAGGGAAGGTGGTGCTTTATGTAAATGTAAAAGTGATTTATGTAAATAGATGGCAGTGGTTATGTAAATAGAATACAGTGGTTATGTAAATAGAATGAAGTGTTAAGCAGGGGGGATTTAAACCAAATGAAACAGAAGGGGTTTTTAAAAGCAGAATTAGAAGATACCAACATATAGGAATTAAAACTTTTTCTTAATATTAAATGTAGCATGGGTGTAAATAATTCAGAAAGTGGAAAATTGCAAAGCAAGCACTCATGACCATCTTCCACTCTGCCTCAGAATTAATCTTCATGGTCTTTCCTTGACTCAGACAATAGCAGTTAGTCCACTGTTTGATAGCAATCACAGCCTTGTTTTGCATTAGAGTTTTGTTATTTGAGTATGCACTTCTAAGAAACAGAGTTGATTTTTGCTTATTTGTATTTTTACAAAATTGAAAACTAGCAGTATGTATTCTGTGTTTGATTTCTTTTGGCCAACACAGTGATTTTAATATTTATCCATGTGATCCATGGAGATTTTTCATTCACGATAAGTGCCTGTATTCCGTTATGTGACTATAAAATTGATCAACTCATTCTTTCTTTGAATGTTTCTGAGGTTTTTCCAGTTATTTTTTCCATAATAAACCATGCTATTTTGAATATTTCTGTGGTTGAATTCTGGCCAATTGAATAAAATATATTTAATTGCTAATTGAGCATTTGTGTACATAATTAACCTTAAAAAATAATGATAATTTTACTGACTGTTCTTTTTTACTTGATGAGTAAATTTTTCATGGTTCATATTCCTACTAATGTTTTTTATGCCATTTCTTAATTTTAAGAAGTCTTCTAAATTTCTAAAATTTATTTCATCTTGGGATTTCTTGAGTATTCTTCACTATGGTTTTTATTAGTAACTCCATAATTTCTGATAAAGTGTTATGTTGGTTTTTTTTTTACATTTATTAGCCATTTGGATTCTCTCCTTTGTGAAAAAGCTCATCATTTTTCTTTTTTTCTGTTGTTTTAAATCTATATCTGAATATCCTTTTTTCCTTATGTTTTAAAAGTTCTTTACAAATATTGCTAAACCTTTTTTGAATCTATGTATTTCAGGAAATATAGAGTTTCTTTTCATTCTCTCAACAGGAGAAGAGTAGAAGATAAATTTGGGGCTTACCTAAAGTCCTCAGGCATCAAGTAAAATGTCTGAACTTTATCCTTTAGAAAAATTTCCAGGCAAAATTCTGAGTTAGGAAGATAAAAGGTCAAGAGAGTTTTTTTCAAGAGAGAAACCTTATGGTGTTAAGAATTTTTTAAAAGATAGATACAGAGAGGCATAAAAGGTAAGAGAAGAGAGAGGGAGAGTAAAGGGGAGAGAGGGAGGTCAGGGGAGAGGGAGAAAGAGAGGGAGGTGCCACAACACAGATGATTTCTTCAACATGAGTAAGTAATATCAATAAATGCCAATGGCTTAAACTCACCTATCAAAAGGCACAGAGTGGGAGGATGGATCAGAAAACATAACCCAACCATCTGCTGCTTGCAAGAATCCCACCTGACCCAACAAGACAAACACAGACTTAAAGTGAAAGGATGGAAAACTATCATACAGGCCAATAGACAACACACAAAAAAGGCAGGAACAGCCTTTCTCATCTCTGACACCATAAACTTTAAATTAAATAAAATAATAAAATATAGGCAAGGCCATTATATAATGATTAGAGGATCAATCAACCAAGAGATTTAACAATTTTTAGCATCTATGCTCCCAATGAGGGACCATCTAAATACATAAAACACCTACTGAAAGATCTACAAAAATATATCAATAGTAATACAATAATAGTGGGAGACTTCAACACCCCACTCTCACACTTAGATCAACGAAGCAGAGAATCAACAAAAAACCTAGAGAATTAAATGAAGAGATGGACACACTAGACCTCCTGGACATTTTCAGAGTCCTTCACCCCAAAAAACTGGAATACACATTCTTATCAAATACACACAGCACATACACAAGTATAGACCACATGTTAGGCCACAAAGACAGCATCAACAAATTCAAGAGCACTGAAATCATCCAAAGTATCTGCTCAGACCACAGTGGAGTATAGTTAACATTAAACAACAAACAGAAAATTACTAAAAGACACAGAATTTGGAAACTAAACAACATACTGCTTAAGAATCACTGGGTCAGAGAGGCACTCAAGCAAGAAATTCAAATGTTCCTGTAAACAAATGATATAATAGCTTGTGTAGACACAAGCTATTTTGATAGCTTGTGTCTACAAGCTATCAAAATAGTTGGGGCACAGCTATAGCAGTACCAAAAGGGAAACTCATAGTAATACAATCACATATTTAAAAAAACAGGAAAAAGCTCAAATATACGACCTCACTGCACACCTTAAAGACTTAGAGGAAGAGGAACAAAGGAACCGTAAAGCAACCAAAAGGACAGAAATCACTAAAATTAGAGCAGAAATAAACAACATAAAATTAGAGCAGAAATAAACAACATAACCATACAAAAGATCAATGAAGAAAATGTTGGTCCTTTGAAAAATTAAACAAAATTGACAAACCCCTAGCCAGACTCACTAAAAAAAGGGAGAGGACTAAAATTAATAGAACTAGAAATGATAGAGATATGACAACTGACACCAAAGAAATACAGAAAATCATACAAAATGCTATGAAGAACTATATGCCAACAAACTAGAGAATCTGGAAGAAATTAAAGAATTCTTAGAAACATTGCCCTTCCAAAACTGAACCAAGAAGAACTATAAAACTTAAATGCACCAGTCACAGACAAAGAAATCAAAATAGTTATTATGAATCTCCCCAACAACAAAAGTCCTGGACCAAATGGCTTCACAAATTAATTTTACAAAACTTTCAGGAAACAGTTAATACCTATATTTCTAAAGTTTTTCTACAAGATTGAAGAAATAGAAACACTCCCTTATACCTTCTATAAAGCCAATATCACCCTGATACCAAAAGCAGATAAGGACACAACAAAAAAGGAAAACTACAGACCAATATCTCTGATAACATAGATGCCAAAATATTAAACAAGATCCTGGCCAACCAAATACAGCAGTATATCAAAAAGATCGTTCATCACAACCAAGTGGGATTTATCCCAGGAATGCAAGGCTGGTTCAACATCCGTAAGTCAATCAATGTCATTCACCACATCAATAAAAGCAAAGCCAAAAACCACATGATTATCTCAATAGATGCAGAGAAAGCCTTTGACAAAATCCAACATCTATTCATGCTCAGAACACTACAAAAAATCAGAATAGATGGGAAACTACTCATGATAGTGGAATCCATATATAGCAAACATACAGCCAACATCATACTCAATGGACAGAAGCTGAAAGCATTCCCCCTCAGACAGGGGACTAGACAGGGCTGTCCACTATCACCATTACTCTTTAACATAATATAGGAAGTTCTTGCCATTGCAATCAGGCAAGAGAAAGAAATTAAAGGAAAACAAATTGGAAGGGAAGAAGTCAAGTTCTTACTATTTGCAGATGATATGATTGTATAAATAGAAAAACCTGAAGAATCCAGCTGAAAACTACTGAAAGTTATTACAAAATATAGCATGTTCAGTGGGGAAGCAATTACAGAAACAAGAGCTTCACCTTCTGCATCCTACAATGATCTTGGGTCCATACTCCCAGAGGGTTAAAGAATAGGAAAGCTATCAGGGGAGGGGATGGGATATGGAGGACTGTTGGTGGGAATTGTGCAAAGGTGTACCCCTCTTATCCTATCATTTTGTCAATGTTTCCTTTTTATAAATAAAAAAATTTTTTTAAAGAAAAAATCTTTATACTGAAAATTATTAATCATTATTAAACAAAATAGAAAGACACAAAGAAATGGAAAGGTATTCCATGTTCATGGGTTGGAAGAATTAACATCATCAAAATGAATATACTGCCCAGAGCCATATACATATTTAATTCAATCCCCATCAAAATCCAAACAATGTTTTTTAGGAGAATAGAACAAAAGCTACAAATGTTTATCTAAAAGCAGGAAATACCTATAATTGCCAAAATGATCTTGAGAAGAAAGAACAGAACTGGAGACATCACACTCCCATATCTCAAACTGTGTTACAGGGTCACCACTGTAATCTAAACTGTTTGATAACTGAACATAGTAGACACATTGACTAGTGAAATAGAAGTGAGAGCCCAGAAATAAGCCCCCAAACCTGTGGTAATTTAGTCTTTGACAAAGGTTCCCTGATTATTAAATGGGGAAAGGAGAGCCTCTTCAACAATAATGTTGGAAGAGTAGGGCTGAAATATACAGAAGAATGAAACTGAACCACCACATTTCACCAAACACAAAAGTAAATCCCAAGTAGATCAAGGATCCACTTGAATGGATGTTAGACCAGAGACTATCAGATACTTAAATGAATATATTGTCAGAACCCTTTTCATCTAAATTTTAAAGACATCTTCAATGAAACGAGTCCAATTACAAAGAGGACTAAAACAAAAATAAAACTTTGGGTGGAGCTACACCAAATTGAAAAGCTTGTACACATCAAAAGAAAGCGCCACTCAAAATAATACCTTAAAGAATAGGAAAAGATATTTTCATGTTACACAACAGACAAGAGGCTAATAAACAAAATATATAACAATCTCACCAAACTCAGCAATAAGAAAACAAATGACTTCATCCAAAAATGAGGAGAGAGAGCACCTGGTGTGACAGCAACAAGACAGGACTAGAACTACTTTCGGAACCTACCAAATCACCAGAGCATCCAAGGCCACAACTCTGCTAGGACCTCCTGCTATAACCAGTTGAGAAACTTCTCTAAAGAACAAGGAATATCAAAGACCATCTAAGACTGCAATAAGATGAGACTGAGACTACTTTGGGAACACACCATGTCACCAGAGTGAGTAATTATGCTAAAAAAAAATAAATAAATTGTTCATAGCAGCACAATTCATAATAGCTAAAACCTGGAAGCAACCCAGGTGCCCAACAACAGATGAGTGGCTGAGAAAGCTGTGGTATATATACACAATGGAATACTATGCAGCTATCAAGAACAATAAACCCACCTTCTCTGACCCATCTTGGACAGAGCTAGAAGGAATTATGTTAAGTGAGCTTAGTCAGAAAGATAAAGATGAGTATGGGATGATCCCACTCATCAACAGAAGTTGAGTAAGAAGATCTGAAAGGGAAACTAAAAGCAGGACCTGACCAAATTGTAAGTAGGGCACCAAAGTAAAAACCCTGTGGTGAGGGGTAGACATGCAGCTTCCTGGGCCAGTGGGGGGTGGGAGTGGGTGGGAGAGATGGGTCACAGACTTTTGGTGGTGGGAATGGTGTTTATGTACACTCCTAGCAAAATGTAGACATATAACTCACTAGTTAATTAATATGAGGGGGGAAAATCAATTGTATGTCTCGAAGTTTTTCAAAACACAAACTGAATCTTTGCAATATATGGGCTGTGTACTTGATATGCGGACTCTCTCAAAAGCCTAGACCAAGTAGATCAGAAGCATCCAATAGCACAGCTATATACAAGTTACTGGGTACTGTACAGCAAACCATAACAAAAGGACTTTTCAAAGTTAACCCAATTACCAAATAATGTGATGATAACATTAACTATCAATTATCTTTTTGAACCCTAAGACATCAGGAACCTCACATCTCCACTATAGAGCCTCTACTTCCCCCAGTCCTGGAACCCTTGGATAGGGCCCACTTTCCCGTATGCCTCTCCCAATCCATATCAAATAATATTGCATCTGCCGATCACAACCTAACCAACACAACGATTGCCACCTCAATATGCTTCACTTCAGACTGTGTCCAGAGACTTTATGTGTGGAATGACAACCCTTCAACTTCATTACTCTGGTGGGACCTTTCCTTTCATAGTATACTCTAATTCCATCTCAGGTGGTTCACTTTCTAACAAAGTCCCAAAACCTAGATATACACCAGTTTCTGTGAGAGAGAGCATATGTTTACATGTATCTATAAACTACTGCAAAATATATACCTGAAAGCAGAAGTACACTAGAGTTTGCAGTGAGTACCTCCCTAACACTTCCTCTCCACTATTCCAAGCTTTGGGTCCATGATAGTTCAACAATTTGTTTGGCTTCCTATGTTAACTCTCTTTTCAGTCACCAGGTTCCAGATGCCATCAGGATGCTGGCCAGGCTTCCCTGGATTGAAGACCCCACCAATGTGTCCTGGAGCTCAGCTTCCCCAGAGACACACCCTACTAGGGAAAGAGAGAGGCAGACTGGGAGTATGGACTGACTAGTCAACGTCCATGTTCAGCGGGGAAGCAATTACAGAAGCCAGACCTTCTACCTTCTGCAACCCACAATGACCCTGGGTCCATGCTCCCAGAGGGATAGAGAATGGGAAAGCTATCAGGGAAGGGGGTGGGAAATGGAGATTGGGTGGTAGGAATTGTGTGGAGTTGTACCCCTCCTACCCTATGGTTTTGTTAATTAATCCTTTCTTAAATAAAAAAAATTCAAATGTGTCAAAATGGAACCCCAGAAAAAAATAAAAGAAACTAAAATAAAAAAACCTACTTAGAGGTAAAAAGCCATCAGGCTGCCCTAGCCTACAGGGAAGAAAAGAACAAAAGAGGCTTTAACAACCTTCAAATCAGAGATTGAGAACTTTGAAACAACTGTTAATTTCCACAACTGTGAACGCTTTAAGTACCTGACTTAGACACAAGTCAACCCAGGCACGAGTGATCAGTGGACTGAAAAGTACTGAGAGAAGGATCTCATAGTACACTATAATAATGGTTAAACCAAGGAGAAACATTGAAGAAATAAACCAGGACAAAACTCCAGCTAAAAGCCTCCCAATGGTAGAAACAGAAGAATGAGATCAATATCCAAATGCTAGCTAAGGAATTAATCACAGGAGTGAGGAGAGAGGTTGAGAGAATTGTCAACAGAAATGCAGAAGCAACAAATGAGTCTATGAAAGAAAGCACTATTTACCTCAGGGTAATGAGAGAGCTGAAAGTTGAAATAGCTGATCTAAGAGCACAACTAGCTAAAAAAGCTAAGTATCAGAACAGGGGAACAAAATAGCAGAGCTACAGAGAACAACAGATGGGAGAGAGAATTGAACATATGAGGCAGAAAACAGAATTAGCAAGATCAAGGATGGATTAGAGAAAAATTAAAAAGAAGAGATCTCAAATATAGATTAAAAGATACTGAAAACAACTATAGGGTCATATAGGATGACTTCAAAAGAAATAATATATTGCATTATACGATTACCAGAGTAAGAGAGAGAGGGGAAGAAAATATTCTTCAGGACATAAGCTGAAAACTTCTCTAGTCTAGATACCATAAAAGACATAGAGGTTCAAGAAGCCCAGAGGGTCCCAAACAGAATTAACCCAGACTTAAAAACACCAAGACACATCATATTTAGAATGAAAAGAAATAAGTATTAAAAAAGGATCCTGAAGGCTACAAAAGAAATACAAAGAGTCACTTACAGAGGAATACCCATAAAATTAGCAGCAGACTTCACACAAACACTACATGCCAGAAGAGAATGACAAAATATCTATCAAGTGCTCAGTGAGAAAGACTTTCTGCAAAGACTACTGTAGACTTTCTGTCAAGACTACTGTATCCTGCTAGACTGTCATTCAGACTAGATGGAGGCATAAAAACCTCAGAGAAGCAGCAGTTGAAAGAATCAACTATCACCAAGCCTGCCCTGAAAGAAGTTCTAAAAGTTCTCCTATAAATAGACCACCATAATCATGCCATATATAAGTACACTCTAAAACTCTACAATAATGGCATTAAAATATCTTCACTCTATGATATCAATAAATGTCAATGACCTGAATTCACCTATTAAAAGACACAGAGTACGAAGATGGATCAGAAAACACAACCCAACCATATATTGCCTTCAGGAATCCCACCTAACTCAACAAGTCAAACACAGACTCTAAGTGAAAGGATGAAAAACTACCATACAAGTCAATGGCCCACAAAAAGGTCAGGAAAAGCTATTCTCATACCTGACACAATAGACTTTAAAATAAATAAAATTTAAAAAGATAGGGATGGGCATTACTTAGTGCTGAAAGAATCAATCAATCAAGAGGAGTTAATGATTATCAGCATCTATGCACACAAGGAGAGACCATCTAAATACATTATACATCTACTGAAAGAGCTAGAGCAATATCTTTTTTAAATTTTTTTTTAGATTTTTTTTATTTAAGAAAGGAGACATTAACAAAATCATAGAATAAGAGGGGTACAGTTCCACACAATTCACATAACCTGATCTCCATATCCCATCCCCTCCCCTGATAGCCTTCCCATTCTCTATCTCTCTGGGAGTATGGATCCAGGGTCATTGTGGGTTGCAGAGGGTGGAAGGTCTGGCTTCTGTAATTGCTTCCCAGCTGAAGATGGGTGTCGATCCATACTCCCAGTCTGCCTCTCTCTTTCCCTAGTAGGGTGGGGCTCTGGGGAAGCAGGGCTCCAGTACACAAAGATGGGGTCCTCTGTCCAGGGAAGTCTGGTCAGCATCTTGTTGGCATCCAGAACCTGATGGCTGAAGAGAGAGTTAACATACAAAGCCAAACAAACTATTGAGCAATCATGGACCTAAAGACTGGAATAGTGCAAATGAAGTGCTAGGGGATATCCCCTGCATGCTCTTGTGTACTTTTGTTTTCAGGTATATATTTTTCCCCTAGTATATGGGCATGTGTGAACATATGCTATATCTCAGGGGACCTGGACTATATTTAGTTTTGGGGACTTTGTTGGGGAGTGGACCGCCTGGAATGGAATTAGAGAATCCTATGAAAGGAAAGGTCTCACCCGAGTGATGAAGCTGAAGGGTTGTCATTCCACACGTGAAGTCTCTGGTCACAGTCTGAAGTGAAGCATGCTGGGTTGGCACTCATTGCATTGATTAGATTGCTATCTGTGGATGCAATATTATTTGATTTGAATTGAGAGCAGCATATAGGAAAGTGGGCCCCACCCTAAGGTTCCAGGACTGGTGGAAATATAGGCTCTATAGTGGAAATGTGAGGTTCCTGTTGTCTTAGGTTTCAAGAAGACAATGGATAGTTATTGTTATCATCACAGTATTTGGTGATTGGATTAACTTTGGAAAGTCCCTTTGTTAGGCTTTGGGATATAATACCCAGCATCTTGTACAATACCTAGCTACAAGATGTATTACACATCTTGTATAATACCCAGCTGTGCAACCGATGCTTCTGTTCTCCCTGGTCTAGGATTTGAGAGAGTCCACATATCAAAGACTCAGCCTATGTATTAAAAAGACTCTGTGTTATAAGAAGTTCTAGACATATGATCAATTTTTTCTCTCATACTAAATAAACAATGGTTTATATGTTTACTGGGTCATATGGAAGGTCTATGTCTAGCCTTGTGAGAGTTCTCCAGACTGCTCTCCACAGAGGCTGGACCAGTTTACATTCCCACCAGCAGTGTAGAAGGGTTCCTCTGTCCCCACAGCCTCTCCAACATTTGTTGCTGCTGTCCTTTTTGATGTATGCCATTCTCACAGGACTGAGGTGGTATCTCAATGTCGTCTTTATCTGCATTTCTCTGACAATCAACGACCTGGAGCAGTTTTTCCTATGTTTGTTATCCTTTTGGATCTCCTCTGAAGTGAATGTCTTGTGCATATCCTATGCCCATTTTTGTATGGGGTCATTTGCTTTTCTGGTGCTAATTTTGCAGAGTTCTTTGTATATTTTGGTGATTAGTCTCTTGTCTGATGTTTGACATATGAAGATCTTCTCCCATTCTGTGAGGGCATCTCTTTGCTTGTGTGATAGTTTCTTTGGCTGTGCAGAAGCTTTTCAACTTGATGTAGTCCCATTGGTTTCTTTCTGCTTTAGTCTTCCTTGACTAAAGCAGATGCTGTTGACTGGCAACGGAAGAAGGGCAAACGCTAGAAGAAAAAGTCTTCCTTGCAGTTGGGTTTGTTTCATCAAAGATGTCCTTGAGGTTTAGGTGGGAAAGTGTTTCACCAATGTTTTCCTCTAAGTATTTGACAGTTTCTGGTCTGACATCCAGGTCTTTGATCAATTTGGACTTGATTTTTGTTTCTGTTGAGATAAGGTGGTTCAATTTCATTCTTCTGCATGTTACAACCCAGTTTCCCAGCAATATTTATTGAATAGAGTCTCCTTCTTCCATTTAATCCTTTGGGCCCCCTTATCAAAGATTAGATGTCCATAGGTGTGGGAGTTTAGATCTGGGCATTCAATTCTGTTCCACTGGTCTGTGTGCCTATTTTTGTTCCAGTACCAGCATGTTTTGGTGATGATGGCCTTATAATATAGTTTGAGATCTGGGAGTGTGACGCCTCTGTTTCTGTTTCTTTCCTCAAGATGGTTTTGGCAATTCTAGGTGTTTTCTGGTTCCAGATAAATGAATGTAGTTTTTGTTCTCTTTTCTTAAAGAAGCTTGGTGGAACTTTGATGGGTATCACATTAAAGTCGTATATGGCTCTGGGGAGAATATTCATTTTGATGATATTTATTCTTCCAATCCATGAACATGGGATGTATTTCCATTTCTTGGTATCAGTTTCTATTTCCTTGAAGAGTGACTCATAGTTTTCAGTAGACAAGTCTTTCACTTCTTTGGTCAGCTTTACTCCTAGGTATTTTATTGATTTTGTTGCAACAGTGAATGGGAGTGATTTCTGGATGTCTTCTTCTTCAGTTTTAGTGTTTGCATAGAGAAATGCCACTGATTTTTATACATTGATTTTGTCGCCTGACGCCTTGCTATATTGCCTAATAATTTCCAGTAGTTTTCTACTGGATTCTTTAGGTTTTACTATGTATACTATCATATCATCTGCAAATACTGAGAGTTTGACTTCTTCCCTTCTAATATGTGTAACTTTGATTTCTTATCTTGCCTGATTGCTATGGCAAGAACTTCCAATACTATGTTGAAGAGTAATGGAGATAGGTCTAGTCCCTGATCTCAGGGGACACACTTTCAGCTTCTGTCCATTAAGTATGATGTTGGCTGTAGGTTTGCTATATATGGATTCCACTATCTTGAGGAATTTCCCATCTATTCCCATTTTTTGTAGAGTTTTGAGCATGAATGGGTGTTGAATTTTGTCAAAGGCATTCTCTGCATCTATTGAGATAATCATGTGGTTTTTGGATTTGCTTTTATTAATGTGGTGAATGACATTGATAGACTTATGTATTTGCACAATTGTCTATTCCTGCTATCCCTTTTTTCCTTTCTCTTTCTTTTTCATTTATATTTGGTTGCTATTTTTTCTTGAACTGGAGACATTGTAGGACTAACTGTTATTGGTTAAACTGCTTCAGTCATTCCTTTAGTTACTATTGTAATTTCAGAGGGTGGTGATTGCATTTGGCATAAAGGTATTCAGTATAGTGTGGCTTGTACATAAAACAAAGCAACAGAGGAACAACAGAACGTAAAAATAAAAAACATATTTTAAAAATGGGTAGATCAAGAGCAAGTAAAACTGCTACTACAATGAATGAAGACAAGAGCACAGAAGAAACTACAAATCATCCAGAAGTAACCATAGATAAGCATGCAAGCAATAATAGATTTACTAATCACAGAATGAAAACAACTTTGGAGGAAAGGAATAGTAGTATTAGGGAAGCAACAGATGAGACCCTCAAGGAAAATACTAACTACCTTGAGGAAATTAGAGAATTGAATGCGGAAATAGCTGAAATGAAGAAAGCAGCTGAGGGAAGGGAAAGCAGAGTAGCAGAAGCAGAAAACAGAATTAGCCAGACAGAGGATGAGTTAGAGAAAACTAAGAAAGAGGTGAAAGAGCTCAAAAAGAGATTGAGAGACACTGAAAACAATAGCAGAGACATATGGGATGATCTCAAAAGAAGTAACATTTGTATAACTGGCCTGCCAGAGGAAGAAAGAGAGGAAGGGGAAGCAAACGTTTTAGAGGAAATCATAGAAGAAAACTTCCCAGACCTGAACAACAGAAAGGACATTAAGATTCAAGAGGATCAGAGAGTCCCAAACAGAATCAACCCAGACCTGAAGACACCAAGACACATCATAGTCTCAATGAAAAGAAGTAAGGATAAAGAAAGGATCCTAAAGGCTGCAAGAAAAAAAATAAATAACATACAGGGGAAATCCCATAAGACTATCATCAGACTTCTCCAGCCAAACTCTAAAGGCCAGAAGAGAATGGCAAGATATCTTTTGAGCCCTGAATAAAAAAGGGTTTCAACCAAGGATAATATATCCCGCTAGACTTTCATTCAAACTAGATGGAGTCATCAAAACCTCAGACAAACAACAGTTAAAGGAAGCAACTATCACCAAACCAGCCCTGAAAGAGGTTCTAAAGATCGCTTATAAAAAACAACATCACTATAATACTTGCAACATATCAAATAAAAACTTGTTGAACAATGGCACTACAACACATTAAATCCATGTTATCAGTAAATGTCAATGGCTTAAACTCACCCATCAAAAGGCACAGAGTGGGAGGATGGATTAGAAAACAGAACCCAACCATATGCTGCTTGCAAGATCCCACTTGACCCAACAAGATCAACACAGACTTAAAGTGAAAGGATAGAAAACTATCCTGCAGGCTAATGGACCACAAAAAAGGCAGGAACAGCCATTCTCATCTCAGATACAATAGATTTTAAACTAAATAAAGTAATAAAAGACAGGCAAGGTCATTATATAATGATTAAAGGATCAATCAACCATGAAGAAATAACAATTATTAACATCTATGCACCCAATGAGGGACTATATAAATACAAGAAACACCTTGTCAAAGAACTTCAAAAATACATCAATAGTAATACAATAATAGTGGGAGATTTTAACACCCCACTCTCACACTTAGACAGATAAACAAAGCACAGAACCAACAAAGAAACAAGAGAATTAAATGAAGAGATGGACAGACTAGACCTCTTGGACATTTTCAGAGGTCCTCACCCAAAAAAATTGGAATACACAGTCTTTTCAAATACACAAAACACATACTCAAGGATAGACCACATGTTAGCACACAAAGACAGCATCAATAAATTCAAGAGCATTGAAATCATCCTTGGTATCTTCTCAGACCACAGTAGAGTTAAACTAACATTTAACAACAAACACAAAATTATTAAAAGTCACAGAATCTGGAAACTAAACAATGTACTGCTTAAGAACTACTGGGTCAGAGAGACACTCAAGCAGGAAATACAAATGTTCCTGGAAACAAATGAAAATCAAACTATCAAAATATTTGGGACACAACTAAAGCAGTATGGAGAGGGAAACTCATAGCCATGTAATCACATATTAAACAACAAGAAAAAACCCAAATAAACAACCTTACTGCACACCTTAAGGACTTAGAGGAAGAGGAACAAAGGAACCCTAAAGCAACCAGAAGGACGTAAATCACTAAAATTAGAACAGAAATAAACAACATTGAAAATAAGAGAACCATACAGAAGATCAATGAAGCCAAATGTTGTTTCTTTGAAAAACTAAACAAGATTGACAAACCCCTAGCCAGACTCACTAAACAAAAAAGGGAGAAGACTCAAATTCATAGAATTGTAAATGATAGAGGAGATATCACAACTGACACCACAGAAATCCAGAAAATCATGTGAGACTTCTATGAAGAACTATACACCACCAAGCTAGAAATTCTGGAAGAAATGGAAGAATTCCTAGAAGCATATGCCCTTCCAAAATTGAGCCAAGAAGAACTACAAAAACTAAATGCACCAATCACAGACAAAGACATCGAAACTGTTATTAAGAATCTCCCCAACAACAAAAGTCCTGGACCAGATGGCTTCACAAACGAATTCTACAAAACCTTCAGGAAACAGTTAATACGCATACTTCTAAAGCTTTTCCATAAGATCAAAGAAACAGGGACACTCCCTTCCACCTTCCTTGAAGCCAACATCACTCTGATACCAAAAGCAGATAGAGACACAACAAAAAAGGAAAACTACAGACCAATATCTCTGATGAACATAGATGCCAAAATATTAAACAAGATCTTGGACAACCAGATACAGGAGCATATCAAAAAAATTGTTCATCACGACCAAGTGGGATTCATCCCAGGAATGCAAGGCTAGTAGAACATATGTAAGTCTATCAATGTCATTCACCACATCAATAAAAACTAAGCCCAAAACCACATGCTTATCTCAATAGATGCAGAGAAAGCCTTTGACAAAATCCAACACCCATTCATGCTCAAAACTCTACAAAAAATGGGAATAGATGGGAAATTCCTCAAGATAGTGGAATCCATATATAGCAAACCTACAGTTAGCATTATACTCAATGGACAGAAGTTGAAAGCATTTCTTCTAAGATAAGGGACTAGATATGGCTGTCCACTATCACCATTACACTTCAACATAGTATTGGAAGTTCTTGCCATAGCAATCAGGCAAGATAAGAAATCAAAGGAATAAAGATTGGAATGGAATAAGTCAAACTCTCACTATTTGCAGATGACATGATAGTATACATAGAAAAACCTAAAGAATCCAGTAGAAAACTACTGGAAGATATTAGGCAATATAGCAAGGTATCAGGCTACAAAATCAATGTATAAAAATCAGTGGCATTTCTCTATGCAAACACTAAAACTGAAGAAGAAGACATCCAGAAATCACTCCCATTCACTGTTGCAACAAAACCAATAAAATACCTAGGAGTAAAGCTGACCAAAGAAGTGAAAGACTTGTCTACTGAAAACTATGAGTCACTCTTCAAGGAAATAGAAACTGATACCAAGAAATGGAAATACATCCCATGTTCATGGATTGGAAGAATAAATATCATCAAAATGAATATTCTCCCCAGAGCCATATACGACTTTAATGTGATACCCATCAAAGTTCCACCAAGCTTCTTTAAGAAAAGAGAACAAAAACTACATTCATTTATCTGGAACCAGAAAACACCTAGAATTGCCAAAACCATCTTGAGGAAAGAAACAGAAACAGAGGCATCACACTCCCAGATCTCAAACTATATTATAAGGCCATCATCACCAAAACATGCTGGTACTGGAACAAAAATAGGCACACAGACCAGTGGAACAGAATTGAATGCCCAGATCTAAACTCCCACACCTATGGACATCTAATCTTTGATAAGGGGGCCCAAAGGATTAAATGGAAGAAGGAGACTCTATTCAATAAATATTGCTGGGAAACTGGGTTGTAACATGCAGAAGAATGAAATTGAACCACCTTATCTCAACAGAAACAAAAATCAAGTCCAAATTGATCAAAGACCTGGATGTCAGACCAGAAACTGTCAAATACTTAGAGGAAAACATTGGTGAAACACTTTCCCACCTAAACCTCAAGGACATCTTTGATGAAACAAACCCAACTGTAAGGAAGACTAAAGCAGAAACAAACCAATGGGACTACATCAAGTTGAAAAGCTTCTGCACAGCCAAAGAAACTATCACACAAACAAAGAGATGCCCTCAAAGAATGGGAGAAGATCTTCACATGCCAAACATCAGACAAGAGACTAATCACCAAAATATATAAAGAACTCAGCAAACTTAGCACCTAAAAAGCAAATGACCCCATACAAAAATGGGCATAGGATATGCACAAGACATTCACTTCAGAGGAGATCCAAAAGGGTAACAAACATAGGAAAAACTGCTCCAGGTCGCTGATTGTCAAAGTGATGAAAATAAAGACAACATTGAGATACCACCTCACTCCTTTGAGAATGGCATACATCAAAAAGGACAGCAGCAACAAATGTTGGAGAGGCTGTGGGGACAGAGGAACCCTTCTACACTGCTGGTGGGAATGTAAACTGGTCCAGCCTCTGTGGTGAGCAGTCTGGAGAACTCTCAGAAGGCTAGATATAGACCTTCCATATGACCCAGTAATTCTTCTCCTGGGTATAGACCCCAAGGATTCCATAATCCCCAACCAAAAAGATGTGTGTATATCTATGTTCATAGCAGCACAATTCATAATAGCTAAAACCTGGACGCAACCCAGGTGCCCAACAGCAGATGAGTGGCTGAGAAAGCTGTGGTACATATACACAATGGAATACTATGCAGCTATTAAGAACAATGAGCCCACCTTATCTGGCCCATCTTGGACAGAGCTAGAAGGAATTATGTTAAGTGAGCTAAGTCATAAAGATAAAGATGAGTATGGGATGTCCCCACTCATCCACAGAAGTTGAGAAAGAAGAACAGAATAGGAAACTAAACGCAGGATCTGATTAAATCGAGAGCAGGGCACCAATGTAAAAACACTGTGGTGAAGGGGAGGGTAGCCATTGAGCTTTCCAACACGGTGGGGGGTGGGCGGGCAGGGTGGGTGGTGGTGATGGGACACAGTCTTTTGGTGCTGGGAGTGGTGTTTTTGTACAACCCTACTAAAGTGTGAACATATAAAGCACTATTTAATTAATATGTAAGGCGAAAAACTGATGATTTGTCTAGAACTTCTTATAACACAGACTGAGTCTTTTTAATACATAGGCTGAGTCTTTGATATGTTGTCTCTCCCAAAAGCCTAGACCAGGGAGAACAGAAGCAACCCGTAGCACAGATATACAAGATGCTGGGTATTATACAGCAAACCCTATCAAAAGGATTTTCCAAAGTTAACCCTATCACCAAATAATGTGATGATAACAATAACTACCCACTATCTTCTTGAACCCTTAGACAACAGGAACCACACATTTCCACAATAGAGCCTATATTTCCCCCAGTCCTGGAACCTTAGGTGGGGCCCACTTTTCTGCATGCTGCTCTCAATTCAAATCAAATAATATTGCATCCGCAGATAGCAACCTAATCAACGCAACAAGTGCCACCCCAGCATGCTTCACTTCAGACTGTGACCAGAGACTTCACGTGTGGAATGACAACCCTTCAGCTTCATCACTCAGGTGAGACCTTTCCTTTCATAGGATTCTCTAATTCCATTCCAGGTAGTCCACTTCCCAATTAAGTCCCCAAAATTAAATATAGTCCAGGTCCCCTGAGATATAGCATATGTTCACATGTGCCTATGAACTAAGAGAAAAATATATACCTGAAAGCAGAAGTACACAAGAGCATGCAGGGAATAGTCCCCAACACTTCATTTGCACTATTCCAGTCTTTAGGTCCATGATTGTTCAACAGTTTGTTTGGCTTTGTATGTTAACTCACTCTTCAGCCGCCAGGTTCCGGATGCCAGCATGATGCCAACCAGACTTCCCTGGACTGACGACCCCACCAATTTGTCCTGGAGCCCCGCTTCCCCAGAGACCCACCTTACTAGGGAAAGAGAGAGGCAGACTGGGTGTATGGATCGACCAGTCAACGCCCATGTTCAGCGGGGAAGCAATTACAGAAGCCAGACCTTCCATCCTCTGCAACCCACAATGACCCTGGATCGATATTCCCAGAGAGATAGAGAATGGGAAGGCTATCAGGGATGGGATATGGAGATCAGGTTATGGGAATTGTGCAGAACTGTATCCCTCTTATTCTATGGTTTTGTTAATGTCTCCTTTCTTAAATTAAAAAAAAGAAATATATATACTGCATGTATAGGACTAAGTCTCCTCTGTGCATGGTATCAGCAATCTAATTTGCTTTGATCTTATTGTTCTACCATTCCAACAAGAGAACATATCACCACTCAAGCCAGAAGAATAATGTTAGGTGCTATCCTGATAATCAAATGCCATAGTTTAAAAGTGACATAGGCGATGGGTTTTTCTCACTATGTTGGGGTAGAATGTAATCCTCTATTATTCACAACAAAGAGAATGCTAGGCAGAAACTAGAGAACAATAGGTTTCACATGATAAACGAGAGGGAGTTATTAAGAAATTTGAGGGGAGAGAATAAAATCTTGTGAAGCTACTATTTCTTTGAAGGCCTACTATATGCCAAAGGTATTTGTATTCATCTCTTATTTAGCCTCATAAAAATCTTATGATTAAAATATTATGTCTTGAAAATTAAAGAAGCTAAGAAATGTATCCGGGGAACTAGAGAGATATGGATATAGCTCACTAGTAGAGTATGCAGTTTATAATTCATACGCCCTGGACCAGAGCTCAAACACAACATGGAACCATTGTACCATAGAAATGTCGACAGACTGACCAGTCAACGCCCATGTTCAGTGGGGAAGCAATTACAGAAGCCTGACCTTCTAGCTTCTGCAACCCACAATGACCCTGGGTCCATGCTCCCAGAGGGATAGAGAATGGGAAAGCTA
The DNA here is from genome assembly GCF_950295315.1 of Erinaceus europaeus. Classification (NCBI taxonomy): domain Eukaryota; kingdom Metazoa; phylum Chordata; class Mammalia; order Eulipotyphla; family Erinaceidae; genus Erinaceus; species Erinaceus europaeus. The sequence goes on from NC_080169.1 coordinate 35,872,790, forward strand.
TCAGGGGAGGGGGTGGGAAATGGAGATTGGGTGGTGGAAATTGTATGTAATTGTACCCCTCCTACCCTATGGTTTTGTTAATTAATCCTTTCTTAAATAAAAAAAAGGTCCACAGATAGTGCAGAGGTTATATATATATATATATATATATATATATATATATATATATCCATATATCATCTATCTGTATCATCTGTCTGTCTATCATCTACCTATCTACATCTATTTGAAATTTGTCTGAAGAAAGAAAATGTCAGCAAAGTATCAGTGAATGTCTGAGGTCCAGATACCACAAAAATAAAAATAAAGAATAAAAAATGAAATGAAGCCAAGGTCACACAAGTCATAGCTACTAAATGGTAGCAGTCAAATGTCAATTGCCTTTTCTGTTTTCAGTTTGTGTTCTTTCTGTAACAATCTTCTATTATTACTGAAAACATGAATATTAACTTGGTAGAAACACATAGGAAGGACTAAAACATAAAAAAATGATAGCTCTCTGTATTTGATGTTAAAAAATCTAAAGTAAATCATCTGGAATATGTTCTTGTTTTATCATGTGTACTACACAGTTTGGGTGTTGGTGCTGTGGTATATTTCCCACTCTTCCTCTCTCTGAAAAAAAAAAGTTGACTTGGAGGAGTGAAGTAATAGTGACAACAACAAAAATCTAAAGCAAAATAAGCTTACAACTTATTTTCCAGAGTACATGCCTTACCATGTGGGAGGAACAGGTTTTAAGACCTGACACCACATGATAGCAATGTGAATGGTACTCAGAAAGCTCAGTAGATAGTAGGATAGTACTGTAGTGTCATACTTCTGTATCTTCCACCTCTTCCCTCTTTCTGTCTCTCTTTGTCTGTCTATTTCAATCTGTCTCTCTGTTTCTCTCTCTCTCTCTCAATAAAGAATAGGTAAAAACTCAAAAATAAAGTTACAGCATATAAGTAGAGAATGCTGAAATTATCACAATTTAAGGAAATGTTAAAGATATTTAGTATCTAATTTAGTGGGTGATAGTGATAGTATAAAGAGGTCTTCTATTTTTCCACACAATTCTAGAGGACTAGTGGTAATATATAAGAATAAATGTATTTATAGGAAAAAATCACATATTCAGTTTCAGATATTTGGGATAAATAAAGCATCTAAGCTATCTAACAGTCCACATTTCTGGAGAGAGATATTGAATATATTCATTTGAATTTCCCTTTGAATTTTTCTTCTCAACAATAAGAATGAGATGACTTCTAAAAATCACCACAAGTATATGCATATTTAGTCTTCACTTTGCATAAAAGTACTTACTGTAAAAATATTTTTCAAAGATTCTATAATGAATACTGTAAATTCCCAACTGGAAAGTTTCCACAGTTCTCATCATCTACAGATATAATAACCTCCTAAATCCTACTCTTCACTACCTTGCCTTTGTTCACTTGCTTTACTCACCTTAAGATACTTTCTAAGCTAGTTGTAGTGCCTGCTCTCAGGTTGAATGTGCCATGTAGTACCTGAATGAGTAATCTGAAATTCTTAAATTTTCCCCAACACGATTTAAAAAAAGAAGTTACAGCACTAGTCATTTAAGTATTCTGATTTTACCTTATTTATTATGACTGCCAGCAGGAATGTATAAATAACATGTAAAAACTTAATGTAAGCAAATATAATTTACTTTATATGAATGTCTTCATGAATAACCTCAAAGTAGTAAAGATTATGTCTGAACTATTAAGATTAAATATATGTACTATGTAAGTGAAATAGCATCACTATTCTTTTCTCCTAACTCCATAGCAATGAAAAGCAGTTATGTTATTATGAGGCAAACCCTGTTAGTTTATGAACCCAGAAGACAAAGATCAGAAGTCTTTAGGTAGTGAGATGGTGATCTGTAATCTGGAAACCTATCCACTCACTTCCTACCAGACCATAATTTTTTCCACCTGTACTTATCTTGAAAATATATTTTTATATATTTTATAGACATATTAGTCATTTTTTTATATTACTACCATACCAAAATTACACATAGCAACTGGAGACAGCAGTATATTAAGAAGAATGTACACCATGACCAAATGGGACTTATTTTAAGGATGCAAGACTGGTTCAATATTAGTAAATGAATGCATAAATGAGAATCACAACAAAAGAAAAAAAATCACATTAACATTTCAGGAGATGCACAGAGAGCCTTTAACAAGATGCAACATCTTTTCATGACCAAAACATAATGAAGAATTGGGATAGGTGGGATTTCTCAAAATCAGTTGAGTCACTATGTGGCAAATATAAAGTCAACATCGCTAAAACTAACACTTAGCTTCATTGGTCTTTTGTATGGTTATTTTATTTTCTATTTAATTCTGCCCTAATTTTAATTATTTCACTCCTCCTGTTTGCTTTAGGGTTCCTTTGTTCTTCTTCAAGTCCTTAAGGTGTGTTTCAAGATTATTTGACTTTTTATTGTCTCCTAATGTGTACCTATATGGCTATGAATTTTGCTCTCAGTACTGCTTTAGCTGTGTCCCAAATATTTTGATGGTTTGTGTCTTTATTTTCATTTGGTACTAGGAACATTTAATTTCTTACTTAATTTCCTCTTTGACCCAGCACTATACCACTGAGTTTCCATATTTTGAGACTTTTACTGATTTTCTATTTGTTGTTACATGTTAGTTTAATTCCACTATAGTCTAAGAAGACACTTGAGATTATTTCAATGCTCTTGAATTATGATGCAAAGTTTTATATAGTCATCCTTACATCATGCAACAGAGCTGAAAAATAAATCACTGATAATTTGTACAGATTTATGTGATATGTGGTACTCTTTGAGATTCAAGTTGTTTCATGAGCGAAAGTAGTTCAAAGATAGGAGAAAATGATTCCATTCCCTCAATGCACCACTAATCTGTTTCCATTTAGCATTCAAGCAAATATGGAAAATTCCTGATATATAATACAACGTATAAAAACAACATTCTAAGGTAAATTAAAATTAAAGAAGTATCAACTATGTCTTAAAAGCCAGGAAGAGTTCATTTAAGGGTAAGGAGTTGCAGAATATTATAAAAATCCAAAACACAGAAGGAAAGGCTACTTCTTTTTTTTCCCCTGCAAGACACAAGCTCTGATAAAATTATGTCATGTAGTGGAAAAATGCAAGCATATGGGCCATGTAAAGACATATCCATAATGATATGTTTATAGTTACCAAGCAAACAAATGGCTACACTGTGGTTTAGCCTAGGAGTTCTCTCCATATTCTCTTTTTGCCTGACATATGAATGGACAAGAAGAAACCTTAGAGCCAAATGGGAAATACAAATAGGCAGCAATGCCATTTGTGCTTGTCTATTTCTGGCAAGGAGAAAGCACATGGTGATTGAGAGGATACCAACAGATACAGCTGTAAATAGTTATCCTAAATTAGTGTGTGCTAAGACCAAAAAATAGAAGTTGTCATCTGGCTTGGTGCTGGGCTCCTTTCAGATGAGAGAATGGATTGTAAGTCTATTACTTTTTACTGGGAAGCACTCTTGACCAACTGTCCAATAACAAACACATCTATTCCACTTGTTTGAAAGCTTTTAAAGAAATCATTAACTCAGAACATCTTTGTAATTGATACACATCTGCAGACCATAATGTAGCTGAGACTTAATGACTACATTGAAATAGGAATCAAGTATCAAAATCAAAGAGTATACCTTGAGAGTCTGAACATTATAAATATAATCCATATCTTGTCCTTTGAAAAGTCAGAGAAAATGTACTTGCCTACTCACCCGCTATAAGATTTTACAAAAATTTTTTCATAAAAAGAAAAATCTTTAAGTGATGGCATAACATTAAAAACAATTTTTAAAAAGGATTGTTTTCATTCCACATAGAAGGAAAATGTTCGTGTGCTAGGGGTAAAAAAAGACCAACAGAGCAAAGAGACTAATACTTTTTACTTCTTAGTGAGAAAGTATGTAACTTCTCTTGGCCATTAGAACTCTAGTTTCACTCTAATTTTGTTAAAAGGCTAGTTGCAAGTCTGGGAAAGATTGTTCAATAAAGGAAAGAAGTTGGCCTAGTCTAGATTCTATACACATGTGTTAAAGTCTTCTATGTATTTCTTCAACAAATATTTAAGGAACTATTAAGCATTATACTAGGATATGGGGAATAAGACAAAGTACCTGCTTATATTTTAGTAAAGAAAGGGAAAGTCATAATGAATAGATAAAATCATTGAATAGAAATATAAAAGCTCTCATGGCTGGAAAGTTGGCTTAGTTAAAGAACACAGGCTTTGTAAATATGAATTTCTGAGGTCAATTCCTGTTGCTTCATATGCTATAGTGATGTTTCTGCTTCCCTTCTTGCATTAAATAATAAATATTTACAAAATAGATCTCTGGGCAAAATTAACTTAAAAATGTTAAGATTGATTAAAGAAAAGAAAAAACTCTGTAATATTCAGTGTGGGCCAGGTTTTCTACATTGACAAGCCAAAAGTTTAAATGGTGTAAAAAAAAATAATAAAAAAAACATTCTTCTCTCAAGTACAAGTCTTTCGGGGTATCTCTCTCCCTCTCCGGCGGGGTGGTCTCCAGGGGAAAGGTAATGGGCTGGTTCTTTCTCGCTCACAACAGAGGTGACATGAAGTAAAAGATACCAGGGGACTCTTAGCATGCCTAGAATCTGAGTCCTAGAATCCCAGAATCCTAGAGTCCGTTTATTATCAAAGTGGACATGAGTTAAATAGAAAAACAATGAAGTTAATTATTATTGAAATATGACAGAAATTACAGGTTTCTTAATGGTCAGCATGCCCCTAAGGTAGGGGGCTGGTATGACAGGAATTGATGAAATACAAGACAGTTATTCTCCATGACACACGCAGCTTAATTATCCAAGGGTATTTGAGAGAAGCATAGGGGTTAAACCCGTAGGATGAGACAGAAAGAAGATGGATATCAAAAAGCCAAATTCCAAACTATCATATAGTTTGGAATTTCTCTTGTCTGGGGTCTGAGGTGTGTGATGAAGTTTGTGATAAGGTGTGTTCTTCTGTGATCAGAAGGTGACTTTGAATAAGTGAATCTGTGGCCATGTGGCCTGCAGTTAATGGAGGGAAGTATTAGAGTTACTGTGGGCCTGAGAGTCAAGAAGGAAAGAACCAAGTCTGAGCTTCCCCCCTTATGCTCACCTCGGTTGAGAGAGACTTACCAAGAGGTTATCTTCTCAGACCTCCATCCAAGAATGGGGGTAGTTCTCCCTAAGCTCTATCAGGCTTACACATGGTCCCAACACAAGTCCATCATGGTTTCAATGTGAGATTGAATTACGTGTTCTCTTTCACTGATTTAAGATGAGAAAAACTTCACTGCCAAATATCACTGAATATAGTGACATAGGTAGAAACATGTTGCAAAATCTATAATGCTAGCTTACAAGTACTTCTACCTAACAGTATAAGGTCATATGGACTCAAATTTAATTGGCAAATACAAGTCACATGACTATCATTGAAGTAAAGGAGATAGTAAAATAGAACCCTATTGAATACCTAGTAGAAAGAAAACTAGAAATATCGCTGAAAGCAATAATAATTGTCACAATCTACTTTACTTGGATTTATCACAAGTCGATTGTATTTAAACAAATATCTGAATGATGAAGAGCTAGTAATCAATGGATCAGCAAAAAGTAAGTAAAATATTTAATGAGGAATCAGTGATGCTGAGGCACAGTTCCAACTTGAAAATTTTAGGACTAGAATTATGAAGGAATAAAGAACAACATTATAGTAGTCTCTCTCTTTTTTCTCTCTCTCTCTTTCTCTCTCTCTCTCTCTCCAAGCTTTTCTCTGTGGCTCAGAGATAACACAATCACTCCAGTACTTCTGGCAGAACTTTTTATTTCAGTCTTCTTTTGATACAGGGTGAGAAAAAAGAGAAAGAGATGGAGAGAAAGAGAGACACCTGCTGCAATGTTTCGCTGCTTATGAAGCTTCTCCCATGAAGGTAAGGAGCTTAAACCCGGGTCCACATACATAAGAACATGTGTATGCCACCACCCAACCCCTATAGCAGATACCAATAGTTAATAGTAATAAATCTACACTTTATATTGTAATGAAAGTCTATTATAATTTGATAAGACTAAAATACAAAGAGATCAAGCATAATTTATTTATATATTTATTTAAGAAAGGATACATTAACAAATAGTAGGGGTACAACTCCACACAATTCCCACCACCCGATCTTCATATCCCATCCCGTCCCCTGATAACTTTCCCATTCTCTATCCCTCTGGGAGTATGGATCCAGGGTCGTTGTGGGTTGCAGAAGGTGGAAGGTCTGGTTTCTATAGAACATGGGCGTTGACTGAACATGGGCGTTGACTGGTCGATCCATATTCCCAGTCTGCCTCTCTCTTTCCCTAGTAGGGTGGGTCTCTGGGGAAGCGGAGCTCCAGGACAAATTGGTGGGGTCGTCAGTCCAGGGAAGTCTGGTTGGCATCATGCTGGCATCCGGAACCTGGTGGCTAAAGAGAGAGTTAACATACAAAGCCAAATAAATTGTTCAACACTCACGGACCTAAAGGCTGGAGTAGTGCAGATGCAGTGTTGGGGGGCGTATTCCCTGCATGCTCTTGTATACTTCTGCTTTCAGGTATATATATTGCCCTGGTTTATGGACACCTGTGAACATATCCTCTATCTCAGGGGACCTGGTCTATATCTAGTTTTGGGGACTTAATTGGGAAGTGGACCACCTGGAATGAAATTAGAGAATCCTATGAAAGTAAAGGTCTCACCTGAGTGATGAAGCTGAGAGGTTGTCCTTCCACACCTGAAGTCTCTGGACACAGTCTGAAGTGAAGCACGCTGGGGTGGCACTCGTTGCGTTGATTAGGTTGCGATCAGCGGATGCAATATTATTTGATATGAATTGAGAAAAGCATGCAGGAAAGTGGGCCCCACCCTAAGGTTCCAGGACTGGGGGAAATATAGGCTCTATTGTGGAAATGTGAGGTTCCTGCTGTCTTAGGGTTTAAGAAGACAATGGATAGTTATTGTTATCATCAAATTATTTGGTAATTGGGTTAACTTTGAAAAGTCAGTCCCTTTGTTAGGGTTTGCTGTATAATACCCAGCATCTTTTATGTAGCTGTGCCACTAGTTGCTTCTGTTCTACCTGGTCTAGACTTCTGAAAGAGTCAGCATATTGAAGACTCAGCCTATGTATTAAAAAGACTCAGTCTGTGTTTTAAAAAGTTCGAGACATACTGCAGAGGCCTGTGGATTGTGGGATGTCACGGTAATCTCAACCTCAGCACCTGAGGCGACGGCCTCTTGGTTGCAGGAAAGGGAGCAGGAAGAGACCGGCTGGCCAGGGTCTCGCTCCCGAACTAGTGTGGGGTGTGCCATACCACACTAGTACTGGGTAATTCCTGAGACTGAAGTCTGAAAGACTGTGAGTAGGAGGACGGAAGTCAGGAGTCAGGTGCCAGTATAGCCAGGCCAGACGTGGGGGCTGAGCCCAGGCCTGCACAGTCAGAGGACTGGGGTTTGGTGCTGGTTCGACGGTTTTGCAGCCGCCAACAAGGGCTGCGAAGGGGACCCGCACCACCCTGGGGGTCTAGGGGCTTTTTGTGGCAAGATTAGCTCCTACTGTCTGGCCCCACTGCCGGCAGCAGCCCCAGGGGGGGAGCTGTCGTGGCAGGACTGGCTCTCCTTCTCTGTGGTTGTCACTCTCTCTCTCTCTACTGTCTGTTTGTGGCTACTGCTCTTCTCTACACTTTGGTGATTCGCGAAGAAATTGATCTTGCCAGCGTAACTGACAGAGTCTGGCCATAGCTACTCTCCGGTGATTCCCGAAGGCCTGGCTTGTGATGTCCTAGTAGCGGCGGCTGGTCAGGTAATCACCCACTCTTGACTGAATGGTCTGTTGTGAACATTTGTGTGCGTGTTGTGTGCCTCACTGTCTATAGACTACAAGGCTTGATTGGGCTCTAACCTGCGTGTCTGTGGAGTCATTTCAGCTCAGTGGGGATTCTCAACCTTGTTGAGACTGAGGCCGGGGATCATACGGCTACCCCTAAGCTAAGATCCCTTAAGGCTCCGCGAGGGGCCTGGCCAGGCGAGTACAGTTGATTGCCTGTCCCCTGTGGGGACAGTTCTTTTTCCAGTCTCTAATAAACAATTTTGAACCTGTGTCTGTGTGTCCATGTAGTCAAGCGACAAGCAAACTGGAGTCCTCATCAACCGAGGCTCTGTGTAACCCCAGTGGAGGAGAAGGTCCTAGGTGGACACCCTTTGGGTTAGTTGGGGAAGTGCAGGAGAGTGAAGGAGGTAGTGAAATTGTGTGAGAGTGAGAGAACGGTATGCCAGCCGGCTATAAGAGGAAGTGTGAAAGGAGCCCTTGGAATCCAGGCCACCGTGACGTGGAATCCGGGGTGAACTAAGGGCCCTGAGGACCTCGATGTGGAATCCGGGGTGTTAGGTATTGTCTAGACATTTGTTAATATCAGATTGATTAAACGCGCTTGTCTGTCTGTGTGGGTCTTGTCTGTTTGTCGGTCTGTGTTTCATGTTCACTTACTTTCACTTTGCAGGAATGGGCCAGGTGGCATCTACCCCACTGAACCTGGTTACTGGGCACATGGGTGAAGTTAAGGCCCGAGCTCATAGTTTGGGGGTAGGAGTGTGTAGATATTCTCGTTGTTCTCCTCTTCCATTAGGGTTTGGTTTCTGACACTCCCTAGCTGGGAGAACAGGCTCCTTGGTAATTTTAGCTTTTCTCTTTGGAGTACCTAATTCCTGGCCTTTTGCTGTTTTGGTCTGGACCTAGCCTGATCTTCAGCACTGACTGATAAGCTATGCTTTGTGGGTGAGTGTTCCAAATGACTGAATTCTTTGGTGTGTGACCCATTTTGGAGGGTACTTGGTCAGGGTAACTCTTAAGATGGGCACAGCAAGAGTTTTTGTGAAGATGAGCTGACTGGAGATGTCTGGAAACTGTCCTTGGTCCTCTTGGGCTTCTCATGGAGAGAAGCAGAAAGAATTTGTTTCTTCCTCCTTGTTTTTTTTTCTACGGCTAGTTAAGGTTGTCCTAAGAGTTGTTGGTTAAAAAAAAATCTTAGTGTATAAATATGAGATGTTTCATCTTGAAAACTGTGTGAGTGCAGATCTGAATTTGTGTTCTACCAGATATGCTGCTAAAATGTGTCTGTACTGGTTAAAAGCTGTTCTTTTCCCCTAAACAGTCATCCCCAGATATCTAAATGATAAAAAAAGGTGACTATGATGTCTTGATAATAAAGGTTTTTCTCCTCTTGTGTGTTATAGACTACATGCTTATATGCGTGTTTTAGGTTTGCTTTTATGGCCTGAGAAACGTTAATCTTAAGGTTAAAAGTGTAAGTAATTTTAAAGCTACATTCTTATCAGAGTATTTTTAAGAAAAAGAGTTTTCAGCACAGTTTTTATGTGGTAAAAATAATGGTAAAAATTAATTTGCTAAGGCAGCTAAATATTTAAAGTCTTAAGTATTTAATGTGACAATTCATCTTCTCCAAATTGATATGCAAATTATCTATGTATTTCCACAGCAGATTTGGCATTTGTCTGACACTGGAGATGGTTTGAGAAGTCACTAGTATGTGTTAACTCTCTAAGTAATTAGAGTTTGTTTAAAGTTTAAAAAAAAATTAGTTAAACTGAATTTGGTGTAGAGATCCTGGTTATGGGGATTGCTACAGGAGGTGAAAAAGATAACTTTTAAATGCATGCTCTTGAAAATTCAAACAGAGCCTCTCAAGTTAGGTATCACACACTGAAGATGTGTCTCTATCTCCTGTGTGGAAAATGACAGAAAGGTTATTGACATGTAAAAGTTTTAAAATACCTTCTCAACTAAAAAAGTAGAACTGGCTTAGGTGAGTGAAAAATAACACAGTGGTTATATTAATGATTTTCTAGCCTGAGGCTTTTGCTCTGGTTTTCCTCTTTATATCTTTCTGTTTTTAAAAATTATCTGGTTTGTTTTAAGATGCTGTCAGAGATATATTCTTGGCAAATGGTGTTTTTGGTCTGATAGAAGATTTGTTTTGGCAAATCCTGATTTAACAAAATTATTGTTTTGAATATTTAAGTTATGAGGTTTATTTTAGCCTTTTAAGTTGCCATATTAGAGTTCTAAGGGGCAAAATCTATTAAGAGTTTTATATCTATGTTTACTCATGATAACTTTGTGATGAGTAAATACTATTATAACTTAATAAACTAAGTTATAATAGTGTACTTAAACTGTCTAAGCAGTTTAAGATAATGCTAAAAAATGGTAATCATTTTATCATGTCAACACATTGGGTATTGACTTTATATACTATACTGGTATATCTGTTTGTTAAAAAGGCCTTCTAAAATTATATAGAGATGTATAGGCCAACTCTGGTCAATAGCTTGTCAATTTTGGTAAACTCCTAATTTGGTTTTGTGTACGTCTTACTGGTTAAAAATGTATCACAGACCCCTGCAAGCGTCAACCCGGCTTTGACCTAGCACGTTATGATTGGGCCCTCCTCAATCGCTATCGAACAGGCCATGGCCGGTGGGCCGCTATGTTCCATTGCTGGGGAGCCAGAGACGATCCGAACTGCCCCTGCCACTACAGACAGACTATGACCCACACAGTCAATGACTGCCACCTCTCCAGATTCAAAGGAGGTCTCGAAACTTTACATCAGGCTCAACCTGACGCTGTTGACTGGCTATGGAAGAAGGGCAAATGCTAGAAGAAGAAGAATGTATGACTGCAGCAGTGATACCCCTTCAATCATACCACCAGGTTCTCTTAGGGGGTTTCCAAGGGGCAGTAAAATGGCCCACAAATCTCTCTAAGGTAAATAGAATGGCACTAAATTTGGCCTTTTGTTGCTCAAATCTGCCCCTGATGTTAGAAAAAAAAGTTACAGAAGACAGAAAGATTTAAAGAAAAGCTGAGAGATTGCTCAGAGGGTTTTTAAGAAGTTGGTAAATGTTTTGACATTAGACTTTAAAAAGAAAGAAAGAGAAAGTTGGGGCAGTGCCCAGAGGGAAAAGAAAAGTCAGAAAGATGGGGCTAAGGGTAGAGAAAGATCAGTGATGTTACTACAAAGAGAAAAGGACACTGGAAGAAAGGCTGTTTTATCAACAAGCCATTTAGACTGCTTGTGGATGAACTTAAAGGCATAAGCCGGGGAGTGCTGACCCAAAAATTTGGGCCATGGCACAGACCCATTGCCTATTTGTCAAATATTGGGCCCAGTGGCTGCTGGATGGACAAAAATGCCTAAGGACAATAGCACCTGTGGCACAACTGTTAAGGAAAGCAGATAAGCCATCACTGGGGCAAGTCCAATGCCCACCTAACCTGCTACCAAGTTCTGTTCCTAGACCAGCCATGAGTGAAATTCAGTGTTGCCACTGGCCTGAACTCTGCCACCCTGATGTTGGAGACGGATCCTGAAGCTCCCCGCAAAAGCATGACTACCAAGAGGTATGCCTTGGCTACATGACATGTGCATGAAGCACATGGAGAAGAAAAATTCCTGACCTCCACTGGGAAGAAGATCCAGCACAAGGCTACTAGAGGCCACATGGACCCTGGAAGAAGTAGCTGTGATCCATTGTTCCGGACATCAGAAAAGAAACTGGAGGGCAGATGAAGCCACTTGTGCAGCTACACAGCAAACAGGGCCAGGCTTGGCATTGATTCTACTAGACTCCCTGCTTCCAAAGGACCCTGGATACAGTAAGGAGAAATATAAGATGGGCAAGAGATTAGGACTAGAGAATAAATAGATTTTACAGAAGTAAAGTCAGAGGCTTTTGGGTTTAAGTACTTGCTGATATTTATAGACACATTTTCAGGTTGGGTAGAGGTTTACCCAATAAAGTCTTGGGGGGGCATAGATGGTGAGCAAGAAAATTTTAGATAAAACAGTGCCCAGGCGGAGAGTTCCCTCTCACCATTGGTTCTGGTGAGCTGACATTCACTGTTTTTGTGCCTCAGTTAGTGGCCTGAGTAATGGGAACAAATTGGAAATTTCATTGTGCTAATGGACCCCATAGCTCTGGCAGAGAGAGATAAATTAGACCCTGAAGGAGACTTTAACTAAATTAACCCTTGAAACTGGTGGGGGGTGTGTACCACTGCTGCCCCGGCCCTTCTGAGAGTGCACTGTTTCCCATTTGTAAACAAACTGTCTCCCTTTGAAATGGCTTTTGGCAGACTGCTGCTGTCATGATCTGTGATTCTCTTGTCTCTGATCCATCCCACAACTGTTACCAAGTTCTTACAGATCTCCAGCCTATACTGCAGGACAGATTAGAATGTTGTGCTACGAGCCTTTGGGAAAGACCTTATATCGTGATCCTGAGTACACCAACTGCTGCAAAGGTTGCCAGAAAGTGCCACTAGATTCATCACACTCATTTGAAGAGGGCAGTTGCTGAGCCCACTGAAACAGAGGACTCTTAAGATAATGGTTCTTAGAACCAGGTATGCTGAGGCTTCAACAGAAGGAGAAGAAGAGGAAGATGAATCAAAGATTTGATTCTTAGCTAAGACTAGTGGGGAATGTTAGAAGCAGTAGCTTTAGAATTGTTTTAAGTATAGTTTTAAGTGTAATTGCTTTTCTGCTTGCAGTGTGAGATGGAAAATTCCTTGCCCTTTCCCCTTGAAAAACAGACCTAATCAATGAATGCCATCGGTTGTTTTGCAAGTTGCTTGAAAGACCCTGCAAACAGGCAAGGCTTATCAGGGCCTTTGCACAAGGAAATTATTTTCCAGGAAGGGGCAGTTGATGGCGAGAAGATGTGGTGACCCTACCTGGCTAGATTCTATTGGTTGTGTGACTTTGCAATGTTTGAAACTAGCCCGTGCTTTGCTTTGAGTGGATCACGCTTTTTGCTAGGTTTGAAATGACTGGATTTTGCGTTTTCTATAGCATGTTATTGGATATAGGTTGATAAGGTGATGTGTTCCCCCTCCCTGAGGGTAGTCGGAATTCCTATAAATTGTGTGGTTTGAGCCTTGTTCAGGGTCGAGCTGGTAGACTACTGCCAGTCGCCTCTCGGCCCAGATTTGAATTCGTGAATAAACATCTTTTGCTTCCTTGCAGTGGATGGTGGTTTGATTTCCACTCACTAACACATATGATCAATTTTTCTCCTCTCATATTAATTAAAAAGTGGAAGCCGAATGTCCACCCTCCCCCCTCGCCACAGGGTTTTTACTTTGGTGCCTTACTCTCAATTTAATCCAATCCTGCTTTGAGTTTCCCTCTCTGCTCTTCTTTCTCAACTTCTGTTGATGAGTAGGATCATCCCATACTCATCTTTATCTTTCTGACTTTGCTCACTTAACATAATTCCTTCTAGCTCTGTCCAAGGTGGGTCAGATAAGGTGGGTTCATTGTTCTTAATAGCTGCATAGTACTCCATCGTGTATATATACCACAGCTTTCTCAGCCACTCATCTGCTATTGGGCACCTGGGTTGCTTCCAGGTTTTAGCTATTATGAATTGTGCTTCTATGAACATAGGTGTACACATATCTTTTTGGTTGGGCATTATGGAATCCTTGGGGTATATCTCCAGGAAAGGAATTACTGGGTCATATGGAAGGTCTATGTCTAGCCTTGTGAGAGTTCTCCAGACTGCTCTCCACAGAGACTGGACCAATTTACATTCCCACCAGCAGTGTAGAAGGGTTCCTCTGTCCCCACAGCCTCTCCAACATTTGTTGCTGCTGTCCTTTTTGATGTATGTCATTCTCAAAGGAGTGAGGTGGTATCTCAATGTTGTCTTTATTTGCTTAATTTCACCTTCTGCGTAAGAAAGAGAATGCAAAAGTAGTGTTTCATCATTCTAGAGTTCTCATTTTGTTTTTGCTGTTCTCATACAGGAGTGGGGAATCAAACCTTATGTTTACAATTCAGGTGCTCTATTGCTGAGCCATCCATCTTTTCTCCCCAAATGTGTGTTTTTGTTATTAAAAGACACTCAATATTTAAAGCAAACACTCTAGCATAACTTAAAAACCAAGCCAGCCAGCGAATACTATATTTTAGGAATAAAATTATTAATTGCAAATATACTAAATTTGGAAATGTCTACTCCAACTACCTATTCTAGTAACTCACAAAGAGAAAAAAAGTAATTGGATGGTTTGAAGTCCTCTTGGAAATAATTACTTTTATAGGTAGTTATTCTGTTTTAAGCCACTGTGAAACTTTGAGAGCTGACCTGAAAGTGATGATCCCACAGCTTTCCCTAACTCACTCTAGTATTTTCTTTTGTTTTCTATTTCATGACTTTTCCTTCACTTCAGGAAACATAATGCTAGTATTTTTTTAAATTAGTGATTTAATATGATTTACAAAATTATGAGATGACAGAGGTATAATTTAGTACCATTCCCACCAAAATGGTGTTTTAAGCCACCAATTATCTAAACTATCATGAAGAGCTTTATTTTAAAAAATTCAATTCTTTCTCTAAGCTAAAGAATGTACTTGTTTCATTTTCCTGCATTAGAATACATTTTAGTTGTAATATCTAAAGTTTGTGCGTTTTGTTATTAAAGGACATATAAATTAAATTTAACTGCAGTCAGATAAAAGCCATGATTTTTCCCTTGCTACATAAACAATTGAATTTATATTCTCATATGATATTGATTCCAAGAGATAGGAATAAAAAAATAATACCAACTGTAACAAAAGATTTGATTAGAGATGACAGTTGTATGGGAGTTTATTTTTGTAGGACAAAGGCAAATTTTTAAGTGTTTATTTTAAGGTTAGAGAGTTTACAGTATGTAGGTATTCATATCTCTATTTCTTTCATTTTGCTGTGACACATTTCCTGGATATTTCAAACTACCTTGTTTTGGAAGAATATTTTGTGCTCAGAAGAGATTTCCTGCTCAGTTTAGTTCCATCAACTGATTGCCATGGAAACTCTTGATATCCTTTTCTCCTCCTGGAATGAGAAATTGGCTCTGCTATTAATAGATCTGTTTTTTTTTTTTTTTCCTTTTCTTGGCACGGAGAGTCAGGAAATAGTGTGTTTCATAAACTAGATGTATTGTCAATGAAGCAGTATTCTTTAGGGTGACAAAATAGATGGAGAAAAGCCATCAACACATCACTACTGGATAGCTGGCAAAGTCCAGATTATAATAAGGTGATACTTGACTGATTTTCTGATATTATTGAGAAAGAAATTGAAATCAATCATTTGTTGTATGTCTACAGAGAAAAAAAATCAAAGACAGAACAACCAATCCTGGAATTTTATATGATGGAGTCAGTCTTAATTTTTCAGGGACATCTCAAGACTTTAATTTAGAAAACATCCACAGTTGGGCTGTAAACAGTAATTTATATAATAAAATTAGCACAAAGACTTCCATTTTTGCCATGAACTTTTATTATAAAAGGAAAAATTTAGAAACATTTTTAAATTTCATTTTTAGTATATTTTTTGTAATAGAAAGACATTGCAAGATATAAAAGGAGAGACACTTGCAGCACTGCTTCATGGCTCATATAGGGACCAAGGGCTTGAACTGGGGTCTTTGTGTACGATAATGTTTGTGCTCAACAGGATGTACCACCACTTGATTCCTGAAAGTAAAGCTTTTGAGTAATGGCAAAAAAATAAATTGTACAATTCTATTATGCCCTGTGTGTTGAGACTCAAATCATAGTTTAGAGTTATTCACTGCACTTCACTATGATTATTTGTGCAGTTTAGGAGGTAGAGTCAGTTATAATTATAAGGAAGAAAGCTACGTCTAGTATGTTTACTTTTTAAATATACACAGATTTAATTGTGGGACTGTATATGGAAGTGAATATATATGAATTATATTTGTATATTTCATATAAATATGGCTGTCAGGAGAAGTAATGACAAAAGAGGTCAATATTGAGAGGAGAAAAGTTCTTTCTGATACAGATGACTGTAGCAGAGTCTATAAAGTAAGTTGCATTACATTATTATTTCTTACAATAGCTAAGCTTCATAGTTCCTTCACAGAAACTGACTTAAGGGCCAAAATGTGGCCCACTTGATAGAGTGCCCATTGTGTCATATATGTATGTACAGTGGAGCAGTGCTGCAGGCATTATTCTCTTCCTTCTCTTTTGCCCTCTCTCCCTCTCTTTTTCTGTTTCTATGGTTAAGAAGATAGGAAGGAAGGAGGAAAGGAAGAAAGGAATGAGAAAGACAGATGTCTGCCAGCAGTAGAGTTGCTGTGCAGGCACCAAGTTCTAGCAATAATCCTGTCGGCAAAAACCAATCAAGTCATGGTTAAAAATCTATGTATGTGAGGCATACTTAATTTATTTTTATTATTAGTGATAGTACTATGTTACAAAATTGTAAGATTACGGTGTATAGTTGTACATCACACTCACCACCAAAGTTCTGTATCCACACTCACCTCCCAAAGATAACCACCATAATTCTCACAAGTCTTAGAAACAGTTTATTTGGGCAAAGCATACTTTTGCAGTATCTTACTTTTATTACTGTTGATAATAGAGCAGTTTCCCAAGTGTAAATTATATTCATACCTGCTCTTAGACTAGCTTGTTCAACAGAATTTTTATTCACCTTGCACAGAAAATTTGACAGTATATGAAAGAATACCCAATGGAAATTTCTGACCTGCTTTTCCTGTCCTGAGATATTTGGAGAGCAACAATTAAGATGTATGTATTGACATCATGATGGAAAATTTCAACTTTCTGGGCCACTTAACTAAAATTAAATTATTTAAATTTGTTTTCTGTTTTGGATTTTTGCTTATACTAACAAATTTTTTACATTTTAAAAAAATAACTTGACTTAACTACTATATGAATTGTGAAGAGGTAGGGGACTTTTCTATGGCTCATTTCTGTTCTTTGAACCTTGGTCAGCAACTTTTGTAGACATTATTGTTGTATTTGTAAAATGCAGTAACATTATTACCACATAAAATACAGATATGATCCCTAGATTGATCCAAAGGAAACACCTACCAGAAGAGATTTATGTATGCCCACGTTCATAGCACAATTTGTAACTGCAAAACTTGGAAGCATCCAAGATGTCCTCCAACACATGAGTGGCAAAAACAACAACAACAAAAAGCAAACAACAACTGTGGTATATACACATGATGGAATACTATTCAGCTGTTAAAAACAATGTTGTCTCCTTTGTTTCATTGTGAATGAAATTGGAAGATGTCCCCTTTAAATGAGATCAGCCAAAGAGAGCAGGATAAATACCGAATGATCTTAAGTATAAGTGGGACCTAGTAATTAGAAACAGGAGTGGTCCGGGAGGTGGCGCAGTGGATAAAGTGCTGGACTCTCAAGCGTGAGGTCCTGAGTTCGAGCCCCGGCAGCACATGTACCAGAGTGATGTCTGGTTCTTTCTCTCCTCCTATCTTTCTCATCAATAAATAAATAAAATCTTTAAAAAAAAAAAAAAAGAAAGAAACAGGAAGAAAACAAAGTGAAACATGAAATGGGCATGGTGTACAGCATCAAAGCAAGGAACTCTAGGGAAAGATACTGCAAAGATATGCTTTACCCAAGAAAATTGGTTCTCAGAATTGTGAAAACTATGGTGGTTATCTTGGGAGGTGGGAGAATGTGAATACAGAACTTTGGTGGTGGGTGTGAAGAGGAACTATACAATGTAATATTACAATGTTGTAACTTTTAGCTGGGAATTAAACCTGGGACCTCAGAGTCTCAGGCATGAAAGTCTTTTGCTTAAGCATTAAGATATCTCCCCAGCCTTAAAGTCACAATATTTTAAAATATTTATTTTTATTGGAGAGAGACAGAGAGGAGGAGGAGACAGAAAGAAGGAAATAAATACCGGCAGCCCTACTTCACCATTTGTGAAGATTTCCACCTGCAGCAGGGGTTGGTGGGTGGGTAGGGTAAGGGGTCACCAAGGACATGAATTCAGGTTTTTGTACATTGTAAGGTATACACTTAACCAAGTGTGCCACTGCCTGTCTCCCTGAATCACACATTTTTAACAGGCACACCAATATATACATACATTTGTTGTTACAAAGTTGTAATTTTAAATGTTTTTAAATGAGAGAAAGATATAAAGAGTGCAGAGCACTGCTCAACCATAGCTTATGGTAGTGCTGGGGACTGAACAAGGGACTTCTGAGTTTCAGGCATGAGAATCATTTGAATGACCAAACTGTGATTTTTGTGAGTTACAGTTCCCAAATTATAATTTTAATGAATATATTCTGAGTAAACTTTAGAAGTTGTTCTATGTATGGGAAACAATGTATATTACTAATCCATACAACACTGATGTTATTTTAATTTTTAGGAAATACAGGTATTATATTATGAGTAGTTCAAAAGAATATATAACTCTTGTGTCTACTTTTGTGGGTTAAAATTATGCTTTATCACCCCCACACCTATGGACATCTAGTCTTTGATAAGGGGGCCCAAAGTATTAAATGGAAGAAGGAGGCTCTCTTCAATAAATGGTGCTGGGAAAAATGGGTTATAACGTGCAGAAGAAGGAAACTGAACAACTTTATCTCGCCAGAAACAAAAATCAACTCCAAATGGATCAAAGACCTGGATGTTAGACCGGAAACTATCAAATACTTAGAGAAAGACATTGGTGGAACACTTACCCACCTACACCTCAAGGGCATCTTTGATGAAACAAACCCAACTACAAGGAAGACTAAAACAGAAAAAAACAATGGGACTACATCAAATTGAAAAGCTTCTGCACAGCCAAAGAAACTATCACACAAACAAAGAGATGCCCTCACAGAATGGGAGAAGATCTTCATATGCCAAACATCAGACAAGAGACTAATCACCAAAATATACAAAGAACTTTGCAAAATTAGCACCAAAAAAGCAAATGACTCCATCCAAAAATGGGCATAGGATATGCACAAGACATTCACTTCAGAGGAGATCCAAAAGGGTAACAAACATAGGAAAAACTGCGCCAGGTCACTGATTGTCAGAGAAATGCAGATAAAGATGACATTGAGATACCACCTCACTCCTGTGAGAATGGCATACATCAAAAAGGACAGCAGCAAGAAATGTTGGAGAGGCTGTGGGGACAGAGGAACCCTTCTACACTGCTAGTGGGAATGTAAACTGGTCCAGCCTCTGTGGAGAGCAGTCTGGAGAACTCTCACAAGGCTAGACATAGACCTTCCATATGACCCAGTAATTCCTCTCCTGGAGATATACCCCAAGGATTCCATAATGCCCAACCAAAAAGATATGTGTACACCTATGTTCATAGCAGCATAATGCATAATAGCTAAAACCTGGAAGCAACCCAGGTGCCCAATAGCAGATGAGTGGCTGAGAAAGCTGTGGTGTATATATACACAATGGAGTACTATGCAGCTATTAAGAACAATGAACCCACCTTATCCTACCCACCTTGGACAGAGCTAGAAGGAATTATGTGAAGTGAGCTAAGTCAGAAAGATAAAGATGTGTATGGGATGATCCTACTCATCAACAGAAGCTGAGAAAGAAGAGCAGAGAGGGAAACTCAAATCAGGATTGGATTAAATCAAGAGTAGGTCAACAAAGTAAAAACCCTGTGGCGAGGGGGAAGGGTGGACATTCGGCTTCTACTTTTTAATTAATATGAGAGGGAAAACTTGATCGTATGTCTCGAACTTTTGAAAACACAGACTGAATCTTTTTAATACATAGGCTGAGTCTTCAATATGCTGACTCTTTCAGAAGTCTAGACCAGGTAGAACAGAAGCAACCAGTGGCACAGCTACATACAAGATGCTGGGTATTATACAGCAAACCCTAACAAAGGGACTGACTTTTCAAAGTTAACCCAATTACCAAATAATGTGATGATAACAATAACTATCCACTGTCTTCTTAAACCCTGAGACAGCAGGAACCTCACATTTCCACAATAGAGCCTATATTTCCCCCAGTCCTGGAACCTTAGGGTGGAGCCCACTTTCCTGCATGCTTTTCTCAATTCATATCAAATAATATTGCATCCGCTGATCGCAACCTAATCAAAGCAAAGAGTGCCACCTCAGCATGCTTCACTTCAGACTGTGTCCAGAGACTTCAGGTGTGGAAGGACAACCTCTCAGCTTCATCACTCAGGTGAAACCTTTCCTTTCATAGGATTCTCTAATTCCATTCCAGGTAGTCCACTTCCCAATTAAGTCCCCAAAACTAGATATAGACCAGGTCCCCTGAGATAGAGGATATGTTCACAGGTGTACATAAACCAGGGCAATATATATACCTGAAAGCAGAAGTACACAAGAGTCTTCAGTGAGTACCACCCCCCCCCCAACTCTGCATCTGTACTACTCCAGCCTTTAGGTCCATGATTGTTGAACAATTTTTTTGGCTTTGTATGTTAACTCTCTCTTTAGCCACCAGGTTCCGGATGCCAGCATGATGCAACCAGACTTCCCTGGACTGACGACCCCACCAATTTGTCCTGGAGCCCCGCTTCCCCAGAGACCCACCCTACTAGGGAAAGAGGGAGGCAGACTGGGAGTATGGATTGACCAGTCAATGCCCATGTTCAGCGGGGAAGCAATTACAGAAGCCAGACCTTCTGCCTTCTGCAACCCACAATGACCCTGGATCCATACTCCCAGAGGGATAGAGAATGGGAAAGTTATCAGGGGAGGGGATGGGATATGGAGATCAGGTGGTGGGAATTGTGTGGTGTTGTACCCCTCCTATCCTATGGTTTTGTTAATGTATCCTTTCTTAAATAAATAAATAAATAAATAAATAAATAAATAAATAAATAAATAAAAAAGGTGAAATTAAAAAACTGGCCTGGCATATGGCTCAGCCATATATCAAATGCTTGAAACTTTGAGTTTGATCTCTTCTATGACATTAAACCACTAGGGAGCCTGTGTCCTAAGCATACTGACCTCATAAAGTTAACAGAAATCTGGATCTTCTGATCATTAGCCATCAGGTTCAATTGGTTATCTTTCCCAACTTTTTGTTTTGTTTTGTTTGTTGTTTTGGTGTGTGTGTGTGTGTTTGTGTATGTGTGTGTGTGTTTCCCTAATCCCATTTCCCTGTCCATATAACTGTTCTCACCAATGTTAATATATTACAAAATCTCATAAATGCAAACCTAAAAATTTTTAAGAGTTGGAGAAAAAATATATAATGGTTATGTAAAAGATTTTCATGCCTGAAGCTCCAAGTTTGTAGGTTCAATTCCAGTCACTACCTTAAGTCAGAGCTGAATAGTGTTCTGGTAAAATAAAAAAATAAATATATAAAATAAAAATAAGAAATTAAAAATAATTTTCTTTTTTAAAGCAGTTTATTTTTTAATATTTATTTATTATTTATTCCCTTTTGTTGCCCTTGTTATTTTATTGTTGTCGTCATGATTGATGTCATTGCTGTTGGATAGGACAGAGAGAAATGGAGAGAGGAGGGGAAGACAGAGAGGGGAAGAGAAAGGCACCTGCAGACCTGCTACGCCACTTGTGAAGTGACTTCCCTGCAGGTGGGGAGACAGAAGCTGGAACCAGGATCCTTATGGTGGTCCTTGCACTTTGCGCTACCTGCGCTTAATTCTCTGCACTACCGCCCAACTCCCCTAAAGATGATTTTCATGATTGAAAAAGTTATTTTCTTTCTATTCTAGGTAAAAACAAAGCAAGAGATAGAGAGAAAGCTTTCTTAATTTGGGTTTTTAGACAAAGACAAGAGTTTGAGAGCAAGTGGTTTATTTAGGAAACGATCCCAGGAAGAATAGTGAAAGAATAAGGAAGTAAAACAAAGAGAAGAAACCCATGCACAATGTGTTAAGAAGCACTTCAGAAGGAATTTGGGTTCTGCCCATGGAAGATGACTTACGAAGTTGTGCAGAAAATTCCTTACAAAGATCCCAGAAGTGGCAGGAAAGCTAGGACATTTAGACATTGACTTGCATCCTACCCTTTGAGTTCACACCTAAAATATTAATTCCCTCACATCTCCAAGTCTCCAGTGTGTACCTCTTGGTGTATACTCCAGGATGCCATCATGCACTCAAGGTCCCTCTGTCTCTCTGTCTCTCTGTCTCTCTCTCTCTCTGTCTCTCTCTCTCTCTGTCATTGCCACTAGTGTTATTGCTGCGGCTCAGTGCTAGCACTACTGAATCTACCACTCCCAGAGGCCATTTTTTTCTTTTTCTTTTTATTGTTTTATTTCATTTTACTTGACAGGAAAGAGAGAAATTGAAAATGAAAGGAATATCTCTAACTCTGGTCCTTCCCGTTGTCTCTTGATTCTTGCTTTCTAACTATCTTCATTTGAACTGCTACATTCTAGCATTTATGTTCCTGTATGGGAACACATCAGAGTGACAGCTTCTTTGCTGCAAGGCTCTTAATAATAACTCAAGAGAAATATGTCTTAATCTGTTACTGTGAAAAATGCAGGATCTTACTCAACACTATTCCTGAAGAGGTGACTTTTCTTTAATTATATTTTTTCAAAATACATGTGCCTACTTTAACAGTAACAATCTTTTATTCTCATAGCATTGCAAGTTTAAACTCTTGTCTTTCTGAAATAGCTCAAGATGTATCATGGAAAATAATTATTTCCTACTTTGGTTTTCACTGGAAAAGGAAATTTCCCAACACTTTATCTCCATCTTCAGTTTTTTTGGGTTTTGTTTGCTTGTTGGTTTTTGTTTTGCCTCCAGGGTTATTGCTGGGGGTTGGTGTCTGCACCACAAATCCACTGCTCCTGGAGGCCGTCCCTTCCCGTTTTGTTGCCCTTGTTGTTGTCTTTTGATCATTGTTGCCATTGATGTTGTTGTTGTTGGATAGGATAGAGAGAAATCGAGAGAGGAGGAGAGACAGAGAGGCAGATAGAAAGATAGACACTTGTTGAGTTGGGCAGTAGCGCAGCAGGTTAAGCACAGGTGGTTCAAAGTGCAAAGATAGACACTTGCAGACCTGTTTCACCACTCATGACGTGACCCCGGGGCAGGTGGGGAGCCAGAAGCTCAATTAACCCACTGCACTACTGCCCAAGCCCCTAGAAATATATTTTGTTTTTAATTCTGGGATATTTCCTGTGATTCACTCATCTATATCTTCCAATTTCTTTGTAGTTGGTTTCATGAGGCCTTACTGTTTAACAACCTCATGCTCACTGATATGTAAATAAAGGTAGCATTAAATAAAAGAGATGAAAGTTGGTTTTACTTGTTTGGGCCTATCAAAAATCAGGACTTGACCTTTATTGATAATTAATACCTAAGACTAGCACAGATTTAAACAGTAGTTATATAGGACTGCTTTTCAAAGGAATTGAATGGAAAAGGACTTGAACAAATTTGTGACTCTGTAGTGACTGATCTTAACTAGCTTGTCTGATTCACAAGGAAAGAACCGTCATCTAATTCACAAATGAGAAAATATCAACAAAGTGTCCCTTAACAGTTCACATTACAGGTTTTCGGCAAATATTAACTCCTTTTTCCATTTTTCTAAAGTTTCAGTTACATATGAGCTGAGGGAGCATAAGTTTAATGTGGAGTTGAATTAGAATGAACTTGAGTACTTTTTCATGTTGTGGTAGATCACTGAAAATGTATCCTCATGACATATTCTGTTTGAGAACAAAGTAAAATTCCCCTTCCCACTCATCAGTGAAACCATTCTTGTTTCCAAATAAGTGAATCTTAAATCTCTTTCTAAGATATGTAACTCACACAGATTAAAAATCTGGATGCAGTCTCAAAGGATATGTTGATTGGGCTTAAGATAGTTACAAAAGAAAATTGAAAATAAATTATTTTGAAAATAAAATGACTATACATTGAAGTTAGAAAATCTTAGCTAGAAAACCAGTTAGCTTTGTTACCAGCAACTGGCTTATTTCTTTCCATGCTCACTTTATGAGATTTGACACATTGTTAAAAGACATGCTTGGAATACATGCTTGGAAAAAAAAATAAATGAAGTCAAATAGAAGTCATGCTTCATTTTTCTCTTTGAGTATTTCATTCCAGGGCTTAATGGACAGGTTTAGAGCATGAACAGCTCAATCAATTCATGTCTGTGCTAGTAGTCTGGAAGATATCAGGTAAAACATATTATTTTTTCAAAAAAAGAGAAAAAATATCACTATGTGTTGGCTCAACCAGCAGAGCACACACTTTATAACACACCAGGAAGAGGGTTCAAATCCTGGTCCCACCTATAGGGAGGTGCTTCCTGAGCAATGAAGCAGTTCTTCAGGTGTCTCTCTTCCTCTCTCCCTCTCTACCTCACCTTACCTTCTCAATTTATCTCGCTCTAACAAATAATATAATATATAGAACTGATGAGTCAGTACAGCAAAGAAGTTGTAAAAGAGAATTCCAGAGAGGCAATTTTTTTTCCCATAGAGGCAAATATTTCAGGTTATGAGAAACTAAATAAATTTACTGGAGTCACAACATTAGTGAGAGACAAAAACAAAGATTTTAATAAGTTCTGTTTAGTTTGGAAAATGAATGCACTTATGTAGCTTGAGTTTAATATGTACCAGTCACTATATTCAGAAAATGACCTATATAATTTAGACTCCCCACCACAATTTTGTATGGTAGATATCATTATTTATCTTTTATAATAAAAAATAAACAATGACCTTCCCATTATCCCCAACCTAATTTATTGTCTGTCTACATCAAAATATATGAGTTGCCAAATCCTATTTTCACCCATTGCACTATTTTTCTACCTAAGAACAACCTAGATGATAGTTTATATCAGAAACTCCCAAATTTCATTTAGCTGATTCTTCAAGTAACATCATTATTTCATTTTATTATGTTAATACTTTCATGTTGAATTTACTCTGAATCTCTCATTTTTGATGAGGTAGAAAATGAAAAAAGTATAAAGTCTTATCTTTATACAAAGATAATGTGGAGTAGTAAAAAAAAAAGTAACTATGGTTATTTCCAATTCTGACTTTCACTAGTGAAAGGTAATTATGACATTATCCATGTAAATGTGATCAATTATTAACATCATATTCTGCTTGCAAATAACTTATAGAAAAAGGAATGACCTGAGTATATAGGCAGAGATGTAGATGAGCACAAAATCAATACAAAATGATGATGATTCAAAATAATTAACAATTTAAGCTTTAATTTTCACTACTCAACTCTGGAGCCTACTACAGTCAGGAAGATTATTTATAAAAAGTTATGACTTACAATAAAAAACTTTTTTTGCTTTTTTATTGTTTTTGTTATGACAAAACAATAAAAAAGCATAGAACACAGACAAAGTTTTTCACAGTTTAAGTTGCACATAGAGACAAGTAATAGTTCAATACTCCATGCAAGTTTAAATCCAAAACTTGGAGTATAAAAGCTTGACTGTCCCTATTAAAATCAATAATGTTCAAGAAATAGCTTCATTATAATTATACAATTTACATTCTGAATACAAAACACTAACTGAAAAAGGTATGTGCAGCTCTGTGTTCATGCATCATAAGTTACAATAGTCAAGATATTAAATCAATCAAAAGTATCTATTAGTGGCTGAATGAATAAACAATATGGAAAGTGTGTATATGTACATTTACATTGATGTATGCAGTGGGATACTATGTATCTGTGAAACATATGAAATCTTGCCATTTATAAGAATATGGGGAGTCGGGCTGTAGCGCAGCGGGTTAAGCGCAGGTGGCGCAAAGCACAAGGACCGGCATAAGGATCCCGGTTCGAACCCCGGCTCCCCACCTGCAGGGGAGTCGCTTCACAGGCGGTGAAGCAGGTCTGCAGGTGTCTATCTTTCTCTCCTCCTCTCTGTCTTCCCCTCCTCTCTCCATTTCTCTCTGTCCTATCCAACAACGACAACAACAATAATAACTGCAACAATAAAACAACAAGGGCAACAAAAGGGAATAAATAAATAAAATAAATAAATAAAAAAGAATATGGACTATGTTTAGTGAAGCTAATCATATTGATAAAGGTATCTATTCTGTTTCACACACATATGAATATAAAGAAATACTATAATGAGGAAACAAAATTAAGCCAGAACAAAACCTTAGATATACAGACAGATTTTTTCTTATTAAGACAGTATTTATTTTGTCTTCCCTCTGTCAAGCCCTGAGCTAAGCACTTTCCCCAGACTGCCTGGTGAGGTACAGGAAAAGGAATAGACAGGGCAAAAAAGACATGAGAGAAATAATTATGGGAGGTGGGATTGCTTCTTCACATGGCAAGAAGGATGAGAAAGGCCACCATCAGGCAAAGAAAAACCCCATGGCCTCTGAGAGAGCAAACCCCAATATAGTGAAGGAGAAGGGCTATTGCTCCAGAGAAGGGTTCCTGGCATAACCAATGATGAGGCTCCCAAGCACAGTTCCAGACCCAGAGCCAGCCACCTCTACAGTGGCAGCTTCAGCCCCCAATGAACTTGGCGGCTGTGTCAATGTCCCTTGCAATGGAGCTGTTTTGGAAGCTGTGTCTAGGAATAAACAAGGTCATGGGAAGTGGGACTGCCACACTGCTGATGCTCTCATCTGTCTTTGTCTCTGGTTGTTTCATCACCATGGCAGAGAGTCTGACCACTCCTGACCACCAAGGAGGAGGATGTATGCCAACTTGGTGTAGGCATACATTTTCAGGGATGAGGGGCTGTAGCAGGAGAGCTACTCCAAGTGCAGAGAAGACAGAGAAGAGTCATAAAGACAGATTTGCCTAAGACTTACAAAATATATAAATGGAAGGTACTATGTTTATATAATTAATGTAAACATGCAACTTTTTCAATAAAGTGCACTTATAATTCTCTCTAGAATACTGACCAGGAGAGATAGAATAATGGTTACATAAGACTTTCATACCTGAGGTATCAGAGGTCCCAAGTTCAACCACTGCCTCACCACAAAGAGAGAGAAATACTTGACATAAAGTGTTAGTAACTGATTTATTAATAATTATTTTTACAATATTATTCAATGTATTTCACATTGGTATGCTTTCATGCAAATTTCAGAATATGACTAATTGTTATGTCATGAAATAGGTATTCTTTTTTGTTAATCTAAAGGGTAATGATTAAGTTAGAGATTATTTTGAGTTTCACATACTTTCTATATTGGTATGCAGATGTAAATACAATTTACAAAATTGTTCTAGGACTGAGTGGTGGTGCACCTGGTTGCATGCATATGTTACAGTGCTCCAGGACCCAGGTTCAAGTCTCCGGTTCCCACCTGCAGGGGGAAAGCTTGGTGAAGCAGTACTGCAGGTGTCTCTCTTCCTCTCTCCCTATTTCCCCTACCATCTTAATTTCTGGCTGTGTCTATCCAATAAATAAAGATAAAAAATTTTAAAAAACATTTTAAAAAATTGTTCCTATTTCCCAAATACCCAAACATTTCCTTTAGAAGATAATGTATATCACTGTTTAGTGATAAATATTCTAATGTTTTGAGCTTCATAGTGGGTTTTAAGCAGGCAAGTAAACATGAGTCTTCACTAATATATTCTCTACTAGGAATAAACCAGAACTAATATAACATACTTAGAGTAAACAGCTACCATCATGCTTAGCCTAACTTGTTACTCTGATTTACTATAGTGCTTCATAATTTCAAAAACATTCTCTCACATTTTATGTCTCATTTTATCCTCCCTCCGAAAAAATGTAGGGATGATTGTCTCATTTACACATAAAGAAACTGAAATCCACTCAGCATGCATAGCTTATCCTAGCTCTCACAATTAACAAAATTAATTGATTTTTCAGCCTTTATATACCCTTGAGTTACCCTCTTTTTTTCTCTACTAACAAGTAGAGGAACTCCCAGTATTGGTTCAGTGGGCAAATGAACTAGATGTAACCTTCATTTAAGGGTAGCACTCTTATTTTAGAAAAACAGTAAGCCCACAGCACAATTATTGTTTACAGTTTTTAACTCATTACATCCTAATAATACAAGATAAATAAAATGGATACAAAATTAAAGAAAATAATTACACAGCTCTCAAAAGTTTATGCACTTCAATCACAACTCAATCTATATCAGAACTTCATAAGAATAAATTTCAAAAGTAGAATTATTCCTATAAGAGGGGTTAATACAGCATGCTAGAGCCATGTACTAAAAACAGTAGTCATTTTGGAATTTTTATATCAGCATAATATTTCTAATTGAGTCACTATTAAGATGCAGCATAGAACAAGGACTGTGAATGCAAGCTATCAATTTTAGTGAATCTACTTACCTTCTCTAAGACTCAGTTTGAAATTGTTTCATTCTCCAGTCAGAACAAGGAGTAGGAGTGTTTGTGAAGACTAAAAACATTCAATCTCCATGTATTTAATGCATTAAGTATAGTATAGTATAATATAGTGAAGCATTTAGCATGATCTTGAATAGAATAACTCTACAGCTTTGAAGTTATAGTGGTAGTATTCTTCGGATATGAGTTAGAATAGAAAATATTTTTTTGTTTGGCACCAGAGCCTCACACATCTGCAGTTTCATTACTCCAAGGCCAATTGTTTCATGTTCTAAATTTTCAGATAGAGGGAGAGATACCACAGCACTAGAGCATTCCTCACTGCATGGATACACCTACGAGATGCCTGAACTTGAACCTGAGCACTGTACATGGAGATAACTCTCATAGCTAACTGTGTGAATTACCTCCCAGTCCCAGTAGTAGAAATTCATGAAAGTAATTCTATCTTGGGCCTGATGCAGTTGAATATTGTTTTCCCCACAATCTGTATCTTACCTGTATAAGTCTGAGTCCATTGCTCCTTTAATTCTACAACAATTCTAGTGGGATCAAGGGCAACTACCTAGCTACCGTCTTCCAAACCTTGTCATAGTCACCTGAATTCTTAGATCCTTCAACAAATCTCTCTCAAATAATAGGATGCAAAATGTAATTTTTGCAATAATGTATTGCTTATCATACCAAGAAAGCATTATACAGTATGATCAGGAAAATGAAATAGCTTGTAAGAGACCTTATTTCTTTGGGAAGTAAATGTCAAATCTCTATTATATTATATATACACAAAATAGTCTCTAAGTAGATGTAATACAATGTGAAAAATAAAGAAAAGTCAGGTATTAAAGTGGAGAAGGACTTTCTTTTTTATTAATTTTATTTATTATGCTTTGGTTTACAGTTTATTCTTTAACACACAGGCATAACCTTCATTCCCTCTTGATTGGTGACTAGGAGACACAACAGCATCCCAATATCCCTTTATCCAGTCCCTTCCCATCACTTTTAAGATTCCTCTGCTTTGATTCAATAAGCCATACCCAATCCAAGTTTTACCTTATGTTTTCCCTTACAATTTTT
Source organism: Erinaceus europaeus (assembly GCF_950295315.1). Classification (NCBI taxonomy): domain Eukaryota; kingdom Metazoa; phylum Chordata; class Mammalia; order Eulipotyphla; family Erinaceidae; genus Erinaceus; species Erinaceus europaeus. The sequence continues at coordinate 35,902,260 of NC_080169.1, forward strand.
TGTTCTTGTGTTCCCCATATAACTGAGATGATTCAATATTGGTGTTTCTCTTTCTGGCTTATCTCACTCAGCATGATGCCTACTGGTTCTGACCACAATATAGCAAAGGAGATTGTCTCATCATTTTTTTTTATATTTTACTTTATTTATAAAAAGGAAACATTGACAAAATCATAGGATAAGAGGAGTACAACTCCACACAATTCCCACCACCAGAACTCCATATCCCATAACATCCCATCCCTTGATAGCTTTCCTATTCTTTAACCCTCTGAGGGTATGGAACCAAGATCATTGTGGGATGCAGAAGGTGGAAGTTCTGGCTTCTGTAATTGGTTCCTCGTTGAACATGGGCATTGACAGACCAATCCATACTACGAGCCTGCCTCTCTCTTTTCCTGGTGGGGTGGGGCTGTGGTGAAACAGAGCTCCAGGACACATCTGTGGGATTGTCTGTCCAGGAAAGTCTGGTTGGCATCATGCTAGCATCTGGAAACTGGTGTCTAAAAATTGAGTTAACATACAAAGCTAAACTGTTGACTAATCATGAGCCTAAAGGCTAGACTAGTGCAGATGAAGAGTTAGGGAGTCTCCATTTTGTAGACAGTTAGTAGGCATATTTTAGTTATATTTCAAAGAGCCTGTGACTATACTAGTTTTTTTTTCCCCAGAGCCTGAAATCTGATATGTAGGTGGATCCAAGTTATTGTCTGGGGAGACGATGTCATGGCTTGAGAAAGGAACAGAAAGCTGGATCAGAGAAGAGAGTATCTCCCTAATATGGGAAAGATTTATAGATATTGTTGACTGTAAACCGCATCGATTTGATCTGATCTAGGGCCCAGAATTACCTGAGAAGCCTATGTGACCTCTGCATCCCTGTAGATCTTAGCTCACATTCTATGTTCATGAGTAGGAAGGTTCCAAGCTGCCCCAATATCAGTACCCATCTTCCTCAGATGTAGCATAGAGTATGTTGTCCATCCTCACTTTGGAGGATGGAACATTCTCTACCATTGTTGATCCAAGTTGAGGGCAAGGTCCTATGGGGGCCCACAAAGGGGTCTGTTGTTCCTGATAGAAATGACTGGTAACAATGGAGAGAGGGATTTATTCAAGGTCTAGACCCATAATGTCAGCTTGGGAATCTCAGGACTCCCTGGATAGGGCCTCAGCTGATGGGGTGGCCTGATAGTAACTAAAGAGTCTTTGTAAAAGTATGCCAGACTCTTGCCCTTATTCAGCTTTTGCAGTCCCTGCTTTGATATGGTAAGCTTTAGAGTGAGTAAAGGAAGTGTAATAAGAAGTAGGTGAAGAGGGTATCAAATTCTAAGTAGACACTATTTCATTATTAACTTGATAATGACTCACTGCATACTATTGTGTACTTTTGCTTTCAGGTATATATTTTGCCCTACGTTATGGATACACATAAACATATTGTCTATTTTACGGGACCTGGTCTATATCTAGGTTTTGGGACTTTGTTGGGAAGTGAACCACCTGGAATGGAATTAGAGATTCCAATGAAAGGAAAGATCTCACCTGAGTAATGAGGTTAAAGGGTTGACATTCCATGCCTGAAGGGAAGCAACCTGAGGTGGTAGACGTTGTGTTGATTAGGTTGGGATTGGCAGATGGAATATCATTTGGTATGAATTAAGAAAAGCATGCAGGTAGGTGAGCCCTACCTTAGAGGTTCCAGTATTGGGGGAAATATAGGCACTATAGAGGAAGTGGGGTGTTCCTGCTGTCTTAGGGTTTAAGAAGGCAATAGCTAGTTATTGCTTTAATCACATTATTTGGCAACACCCCACTCCACAGATCAACAAAGCACAGAATCACCAAATAAACAAGAGAATTAAATGAATAGATGGACAGACTAGACCTCTTGGACATTTTCAGAGTTCTTAACCCCCCAAAAATTGGAATACACATTCTTTTCAAATCCACACAACACACTCAAGGATAGACCACATGTTAGGACACAAAGACAGCATAAATAAATTCAAGAGCATTGAAATCATCTCAGGTATCTTCTCACACCAAAGTGGAGTAAAGCTAACATTTAACAACAAACAAAAAATTACTAAAAGACACAGAATTTGGAAACTAAACAATGTACTGCTTAAGAACCACTGCTCAGAGAGGCACTCAAGCAAGAAATTCAAATGTTCCTGGAAACAAATGAAAATGAAGACACAAGCTATCAAAATATTTGGGACACAGCTAAAGCAGTATGGAGAGGGAAACTCATAGCCATGTAATCACATATTAAACAACAAGAAAAAATCAAATAAACAGCCTTACTGCACAACTTAAGAACTTAGAGGAAGAAGAATAAAGGAACCCTAAAGCAACCAGAAGGACATAAATCACTAAAATTAGAGCAGAAATAAACAACATCGAAAATAAGAGAACCAGACAAAAGATCAATGAAGCCAAATGTTGGTTCTTTGAAAAATTAAACAAGAGTGACAAACCCCAGCGAGACTCACTAAACAAAAAAATAAGAAGATTAAAGTTAATAGAATTATAAATGATAGAGGAGGTATCACAATTGACACCACAGAAATCCAGAAAATCATGTGAAACTTCTTTGAAAAACTATACGCCACCAAGCTAGAAAATCTGGAAGAAATGGAAGAATTCCTAGAAACATGCCCTTCCAAAACTGAGCCAAGAAGAATGACAAAACCTAAACACACCAATCACAGACAAAGAAATTGAAACCATTACTAAGAATCTCCCCAACAACAAAAGTCCTAGACCAGATGGTTTCACAAACAAATTCTACAAAACCTTCAGGAAATCGTTAATACCCATACTTCTAAATCTTTTCCATAAGATTGAAGAAACAGGAACACTCCCTTCTACCTTCTATGAAGCCAACATCTCCCTGATACCAAAAGCAGATAGAGACACAACAAAAAAAGGACACAACAATATCTCTGATGAACATAAATGCCAAAATATTAAACAAGATCTTGGCCAACTGGATACAGCAGCATATCAAAAAGACTATTCATCACGACCAAGTGGGATTTATCCCAGAAATGGAAGGTTGAATCAACATACATAAGTCAATCAATATCATTCACCACATCAATAAAAGCAAATCCAAAAACCACATGATAGTCTCAATAGATGCAGAGAAAGCCTTTGACAAAATCGAACACCCACTCATGCTCCAAACTCTACAAAAATGGTAATAGATGGGAAATTCCTAAAGATAGTGGAATCCATATATAGCAAACCTACAGCCAACATCATACTCAATGGACAGAAGCTGAAAGAGTTTCCCCTCAGATCAGGGACTAGACAGGGCTGTCCACTATCACCATTACTCTTCAACATAGTATTGGAAGTTCTTGCCATAGCAATCAGGCAAGAGAAAGAAATCAAAGGAACACAGATTTGAAGGGAAGAGGTCAAGCTCTCACTATTTGCAGATGATATGATTGTATACATAGAAAAACCTAAAGAATCCAGTAGAAAACTGCTGGAATTTATTAGGCAATATAGCAAGGTGTCAGGCTACAAAATCAATGTACAAAAATCAGTGGCATTTCTCTATGCAAACACTAAAACTGAAGAAGAAGACATCCAGAAATCACTCCAATTCACTGTTGCAGCAAAATCAATAAAATACCTAGGAGTAAAACTGACCAAAGAGGTGAAAACTATGAGTTACTGTTCAAGGAAATAGAAACTGATACCAAGAAATGGAAAGACGTCCCATGCTCATAGATTGGGAGAATCAATGTCATCAAAATGAATATTCTCTCCAGAACCATATACAAATTTAATGTGATACCCATCAAAGTTCCACAAAGCTTCTTTAAGAAAATAGAACAAAAGCTACAATCATTTATCTGGAACCAGAAAACAACTAGAATTGCCAAAACCATCTTGAGGAAAAGAAACAGAAATGGAGGCATCACACTCCCAGATCTCAAACTATATTATAAGGCCATCATCATCAAAATATCCTGGTACTGGAACAAAAATAGGCACACAGACCAGTGGAACAGAATTGAAAGCCCAGATCTAAACCCCCACACCTATGGACATCTAATCTTTGATAAGGGGGCTCAAAGTATTAAATGGAAGAAGAAGGCACTCTTCAATAAATGGTGCTGGGAAAACTGGGTTGTAACATGCAGAAGAATGAAATTGAACCACCTTATCTCACCAGGAACAAAAATCAATTCCAAATGGATCAAGGATCTGGATGTCAGACCGGAAACTATGAAATACTTAGAGGAAAACATTGGTGGAACCCTTACCCACCTAAACCTCAAGGGCATCTTTGATGAAACAAACGCAATTGCAAGGAAGACTAAAGCAGAAACAAACCAATGGGACTACATCAAAATGAAAAGCTTCTGCACAGCCAAAGAAACTATCACACAAAGAGACCCCTCACAGAATGGGAGAAGATCTTCACATGCCATACATCAGACAAGAGACTAATCACCAAAATATACAAAGAACTCAGCAAACTTAGCAAAAAAAAAAAAAAAAAAAAAAGCAAATGACCGCATCCAAAAATGGGCAGAGGATATGAACAAGACATTCACTGCAGAGGAGATCTAAAAGGCTACAAACATGAAAAATTGCTCCAGGTCGCTGAGTGTCAGAGAAATGCAAAAAAAGACAATATTGAGATACCACCTCACTCCTGTGAGAATGACATACATCAAAAAGGACAGCAGCAACAAATGTTGGAGAGGCTGTGGGGATAGAAGAACCCTTCTGCACTGCTGGTGGGAATGTAAATTGGTCCAGTCTCTGTGGAGAGCAGTCTGGAGAACTCCAGAAGTCTAGACATATACCTTCCATATGACCCAGCAATTCCTCTCCTGGAGATATACCCCAATGATTCCATAATGCCCAACCAAAAAGATATGTGTACACCTGTGTTCATAGCAGCACAATTCATAATAGCTAAAACCTGGAAGCAACCCAGGTGCCCAAGAGCAGATGAGTGGCTGAGAAAGCTGTGGTATATATACACAATGGAATACTGTGCAGCTATTAAGAACAATGAACCCACTTTATCTAACCCACCTTGGACAGAGCTAGAAGGAATTATGTTAAGTCAGCTAAGCCAGAAAGATAAAGATGAGTATGGGATGTCCCCACTCATCAACAGAAGTTGAGAAAGAAAAACAGAAAGGGAAACTCAAAGCAGGATCTAATTAAATATAGAGCAAGGCACCAAAATAAAAACCCTGTGGTGAAGGGGAGGGTGGCCATTGGGCTTCCCAGCATGGCAGGGGGTTTGGGGGGCAGGTTGGTGGTTGGGATGGGACACAGTCTTTTAGTGGTGGGAATGGTGTTTATGTACACTCCTATTAAAGTGTAGACATATAAATCTCTATTTAATTAATATGAGAGTGAAAAAATTGATCATATGTCTAGAACTTCTTAAAACACAGACTGAGTCTTTTTAATACATAGGCTGTCTTTGATATGTTGACTCTCTCAAAAGCCTAGACCATGGAGAACAGAAGCAACCAGTGGCACAGCTACATACAATATGTTGGATATTATACCCCAAACCCTAACAAAGGGACTTTTCAAAGTTAACACAATCACCAAATAATGTGATGATAACAATAACTATCCAGTGTCTTCTTGAACCCTAAGATAGCAGGAACCTTACATTTTCTCTATAAAGCCTATATTTTCCCCAGTCCTGGAACCTTAGGGTGGGGCCCACTTTCCTGCATGCTTATCTCAATTCAAATCAAATAATATTGGATCCACAAATCGCAACCCAATCAATGCAAAGAGTGCCAACCCAGCATGCTTCATTTCAGACTGTGTCCAGAGACTTCAGGTGTGGAAGGACAACCCTTCAGCTTCATCACTCAGGTGAGACCTTTCCTTTCATAGTATTCTCTAATTCCATTCCAGATGTTCCACTCCCCAATAAAGTCCCCAAACCTAGATATAGACCAGGTCCCCTGAAATAGAGGATATGTTCACAGGTGTACATAAAACAGGGCTATATATATATATATATATATATATATATATATATATATATATATATATATATATACCTGAAAGCAGAAATACACAAGAGTCTACAGTGAGTACTCCCCCAACACTCCAGCCTTTAGGTCCATGATTGTTGAACAATTTATCTGGCTTTGTACGTTAACTCTTTCTTCAGCCACCAGGTTCCGGATACCAGCATGATGCCAACCAGACTTCCCTGGACTGACAACCCCATGAATGTGTCCTAGAGCCCCACTTCCCCAGAGACCCACCCTACTAGGGAAAGAGGGAGGCGGACTGGGAGTATGGATTGACCTATCAACGTCCATGTTCAGCAGGGAAGCAATTATAGAAGCCAGACCTTCCACCTTCTGCAACCCACAAGGACCCTGGGTCCATACTCCCAGAGTGATAGAGAATGGGAAAGCTATCAGGGGAGGGGATGGGATATGGAGATCAGGTGGTGGGAATTGTGTGGAACTGTACCCCTCTTATCCTAAGGTTTGTTAATATTTCCTTTCTTAAATAAAAAAAATAATAATAAATAAAAAAAGAATGTGTATTCCAATTTTTGAGTTGAAGAACTCTGAAAATGTCCAGGAGGTCTAATCTGTCCATCTCTTCATTTAATTCTCTAGTTTTTTTGTTGGTTCTCTGCTTCATTGATCTAAGTGTGAAAGTGGGGTGTTGAAGTCTCTCAATATTATTGTATTACTATTGATGTATTTTTGTAGTTCTTTCAGTAGATGTTTTATGTATTTAGATGGTCCCTCATTGGGTGCATAGATGCTAATAATTGTTAAATCTTCTTGGTTGACTGATCCTCTAATCATTATGTAATGGTCTTGCCTATGTTATTACTTTATGTAATTTAAAGTCTATGGTGTCAGAGATCAGAATCGCTGTTAATTCCTTTTTTTTTTTTTTTTTTTTGTGGTCCATTAGCCTGTATGATAGTTTTCCATCCTTTCACTTTAAGTCTGTGTTTGTCTTGTTGGGTCAGGTGGGATTCTTGCAAGCAGCATACGGTTGGTTTTTGTTTTCTGATCCATCCTCCCACTCTGTGCCTTTTAATGGGTGAGTTTAAGCCACTGACATTTATTGATATTACGGATTTAATGTATTTTAGTGCCATTATTCAACTTTTTTATTTGCTCTATATATAGCATGTATTAGGGTGATGTTCTTGTTTATAAGAGGTCTCTTAGTACCTCTTTCAGGGCAGGCTTGGTGATGGTTGCCTCCTTTAACTGTTGTCTGTCTGAGAAGGTTTTGATCCATCCATCTAGTTTGAATGAAAGTTTAGCAGGATATATTATCCTTGGTTGAAACCCTTTTTTATTCAGGGCTCGAAAGATATCTTGCCATTCTCTTCTGGCTTTTACAGTTTGAGTGGAGAAGTCTGCTGATAATCTTATGGATTTTCCCCTGTATGGGACTTTTTATTTTTCTCTTTCAGCCTTTAGGATCCTTTCTTTATCCTTACTTCTTTTCATTCTAACTATGATGTGTCTTGGTGTCTTCAGGTCTGGGCTGATTCTGTTTGGGACTCTGAGCCTCTTCAATTTTAATGTCCTCTCCGCTGTTTAGGTCTGAAAAGTTTTATTTTATTATTTCGTCTAGAATTTTTACTTCCCTTTCCTCTCTTTCTTCCTCTATCAGGCCAATTATACAAATGTTACTTCTTATGAGATCATCCCATATGTCTCTGTTGTTGTTTTCAGTGTCTCTCAATAACTTTTTGAGCTCTTTTACCTCTTACTTAGTTTTCTCTAGCTCATCCTCTCTCTGGCTAATTCTGTTTTCTGCAACTGTTAATCTGCTTTTCCTTCCCTCAGCTTCTTTCTTCAGTTCAGTTATAGTATTAGCTTCTTCTGCTAATTGACCTTTTAGTTCAGCTATTTCAGCTTTCTGTTCTCTACCTTGAAGTAGCTTGTACTTTCCTTGAGGGTCTCATCTGTTGTTTCCCTAATTCTGATAGCCCTTTCCTTCATAGTTGTCTTCATTTCTGTGATTATTAGTTTTACTATTGCCTGTATACTTTTTTATTTACAGTTACTTCTCAGTGATTTGGAGTTTCTTCTGGGCTCCTGTCTTGATTTATTGTAGTATCAGTTTTATTTGCTCTTGATTTAACAATTTTTTTATTGATGTGTTTTTTTTCTGTTGTGTTGTTCTTCAGTTATTGTGTTTTGAGTACAAGCCACGTTGTACTAAATACCTTTATGACAAATGCAGTCACCAACATCAGAAATTACAACAATAATAACTGAAGCAAGGATTGTGCAGTTTAATCAATTCCAATTAACCAAACAACACCTCCAGTCCAAGAAAAAATAGCAACCAAATCCAAAAAAAAAAAAATCAAAAGAGAAAGGAGAAAAGGGAAAGCAAGAATAGATAATTATGCAAATCTACTGTCTACTGTAAATTCTAGGAATAGAAAGAGAAGAAAAGAAAGTAGAGAAGAGAGACACATGCACAGAGTCCACTCCAAGTCAGTTTTCTTCCCCCAAATAATTCACAAATGAGTATCAGTGAATTCAGAAAGCAAAAGAAGGAGAAACGAAGAAGACAAGAATAAGAAAAAAAAAAGCAGTGAAAGGAAAAAGGTGTTTGTTTGCTTGAATTACCTAGGAGGTTGAAAAAAGGAGAGGAGAGTGGAGGAAAGAGGTAGAGTGATACAAGTTCCTCTCACAATGGATAGGACATCCAGTCACCTAGCAATGGAAAAAACAATAACAGTTAATTTTTGTCAACCTGAAGAAGGAGGGGTGAAAAGGGATATATATATATATATATATATATATTAGTAATAATGTATATATAGTAATAATATATATTAGTAATAATAAAATAGAATAGAGTAAAAATACCCTAATAGTCATTCTGCAGCTTGGACAGCTCCAGATTGACTCAGACAGCCTGAGCAAAGATAGCCAATTGTAAAAAAAAAAAAAAAAAAAAAAAAAAAAAAACCTCCAGGTAGTCTTTCCTAGGCAGGGGTGAGGCTCTGATTGGTCAGATATTTTGTTGCTCAACTAGAGCTCCAGCCACTTAGGGAAAAAAAATAAGAGAAGGAAGTCAAAAAGGAAAAGGATTGGAATGACACTCCTGGTGATCCAGGAATCTGGTAAACAAAATAGCTCAGAGGGAAGCCTGTTAGGAGCAGCTGTCCAGCCTGAGGATTCTGGTTCTGGGGTGTGGGGGAGGGGTGAGCTTCAGAAATAAAAGATTTCCTTTCTTTCTCCTGCATTTTCTAACCCAAAATTGAGCTATAGGACCCCTCCTCGGTGTCACACTTAGGACCCCTTATTCATCCTCCTGCTGACAGCCCAGTATCCTACCCTATCCAGTGAATACTAGGTCACAGGTCATTGCTTGTTGGAGCTCAGGCCAGTAGCTGCCTCCAAGTAGTCATCTTGGCTCTTCCCCTAATAGTGGTTTTTACAAAGGCAATTTGAAGTTGTATCTTGGGAAAATATTTGAAAATTATGTCATTTAACTACTGCTACATAGAAATAGGAGAGAATAAGAAATAAAGAGCACTTAGACTATGGTGGAGCAAATACACTCAGAATCCTAGAAATCCAGGGATGAAATTTGCTAAAAGGTAGTCAGTGTCCACTCAGGGAAAAGTCATAGGAAGCCTCATCATTGAAAATTTTGGAATCCTTGAAAATCCTTCTTGCAATCTGGCATCAAATTGCAAAAGAATTTGAGTTGAATAGAAGCTATGTTCTCTTCTCATTTCCCATGAGCCAGGAAGTTACCTTACTCCTTCTGTTATATGAATAGGAGTGGTTTCTGAAGGAGACAGGTCAGAACTGAAGATCAGGATCCCAATGTCAGGACTTTCCCAATAACAATTTATATCCCACATAACAGGAACATAATGGTAGTAATTCTCCCTATCACTACACAAACCAAAACTCTACAGTGCCTTCTTCTTCTAGCGTTTGCCCTTCTTCCGTAGCCAGTCAACAGTATCAGGTTGAAAGCTGTACAGTGCCTTGAAACAAAGTAACTCTAAAGCTTTGGTTGACTAGGAATTTTCCTCAATCACATTTCAATCATACTTCCTTTTGGAGGAATGGAACTCTTCAAAATAATGCCCTATTTACAATATAAATCTAATTTTCTTCATTAGTTATTCTGTTTTTCTTGACAAATTAACATTTGATAGACTTGATAATTCTATTTAGAGACTTTGTTATAGGGAAAACAACCCTCTACAAATGACTAAATGTCCTAAGCTTACCTCAGACATTATGATTTGATAAAAGGTACAGATTGCTTTTTCTTGGCAAATGGGATTAAGATTTGTAAGACTCATTCTATCATAACAAAATAACTGAGGGCAAATGGCTTGACTCTAAGGCTCCTTTGAAGTACTGAGAATCGAGGAAATATTTACTCTGGTTAACTAAAAAGTTCCTGTTGGCATTTCTTTACAGACCTCAGGTCTACAGGAAAGATGTATTCTGATAAAGAAAATTCATACTGTCTTTATTATCACAGACTACATCTCTGAGCAGGGCCAAACAGAAAGAATTCTAATGCCACTTCCTGTCTTCCTGGGTTAGCTCTAATGCTTCAGCAATGACCACAAAATAGATGGTGTAGATTATGAAGCACTAGCTAGTAGAAGCCAGTGGATCCTGTTTCAGTTTTAAACAACAAAATGCTACCAATCCAATTAAGAAAGTTCAGCCTCCTGGGTCACTGAAGGAAAATGTCTCTCAAGAGCTATTTGGATATGATATAATTAAAAGTTGATTCTCTCCAGAACGATGCTTTGCGGAACTCTTAAGTGAGGAAAATAGAGCTCAGCGGAAATCTCTTTGTACATATGCAAATGTGTTTTCAAAGAATATGATAAAGTACTGATTTCTCTACTGACTTTATAAAGAAACCAAGAACATTTCTACATATGTATCTAAATGTATGGCTTATTTGCTTTCTTTGCTTTTCTGTCTACAGCCATATGTTACTGCCTATCTTGATGCTACCTACCTCTTTCCTTAATATTTTTCCCAGAGTAAGACTGTTTTCTTTATCTAATTCTCTGTATTAGCCACTCATCCTGTTGTCTAGCTTATCATTTACTATCTTCCATTCATTCACTCATGCAATTAAGAACTATGTATTCTAACAAAAACTGTGCAGGCAGCATACCACTTCCTGAGTATACAGTGGTGATCAAAACAAAGGCAGTAATGCTATTATGTAGTTTAAATTATATTAAGTTCTAGAAAAAAATAGGGGGTTATAGAGAAAGCTACAAAGGTCATTCTGACTGAGTTATCAAGTATGACTAATAGTGTTGAGATGTTGTCACTGTGGACTGCTTAAAAGCTTGTGAACGTTTGTCCTATATTATAAAAGTTTTTCACTTTGTGTAAACAGTCTCCTTAAAATAAAAACCAAAAACTTTGCTGTAAAGGAAAAAAGAAAAACATGCCACTCATCTTTAGATTCTTTCAATTACTTCTTTTTTTCAAATGGTGGTACACACTCCTGGACAGTGTCATCACTCTGAGACAAAACTCTGAACCATGTGGTTCTTCAATGTCAAAGTTATACCCTTCCACTGAATAAATGAAATCTGGCAGGACCAGGAACAGAATCTAGCTTGCAAGCAGCACTTAGGTTACAAGTACCCTATTAGATAACTTGGAGGTGGAACATATTTTAGCACATACTCTATGAGAGCAGGACCACTTGGAATCCAGATTCAAGATTCATGAAAAACCACTGTCACTCAGAATACTGACAAACTATAAATTTGCTAGAAAAGTCCTTTGGAATTTTGGGTATGATTTGACCTAAGGTGGGAGAGGTAAGGTTTCAGGACATATTTGGTGATTGTATCGGCCCAGGAAGGTCAGGATAGAATTATAGTAGCATCTGCAACTAGGTAAACTACCCATTCTCAAACATCTCTTCTTCTTGCTATCTTCAATTAGAATATAAAGAGTAAAATTTAAAATATTCCATTTCATTTCAGTTAAGCTTCCTGTGATATGTTGTGGCCTATAAGGCAGAGTGGTAATTTCCTGAGTAGCACTTTACTTTATGAATTAAAAGAAAAGGATATGTCTTCAGACCTTTATTTTTTTCTACCTTAAAGACAAGTGTTATATATCCAATCAAAATAGACCTTTTACAATCATGAGAAGATAATCCAAAACTTAAAAAAAAAAAAACATATTTTTAAAAAGAAGGAAGAAGCCTGAGTTTACATAAAGCTAGTGTAGATATTCCATAGACAATGCAATTCATTAATATACCAGGACCTAATTCTTGTGATTAGCCTGTGAATATGTTACTTTCACACATCATTTTGCCTATATGACTAGTTAAATATTTTCACATGGAACTATTATCCTGAAGCAACCATATGAGCTAAATGTAAAGGAAAAGGTAATCAATTATAAGAAGAATCAGAATTAGAAAAAAAAAAAAGTGTTAGAATAGAAGTAGAGGTTGGGAGTCAGGCAGTAGCGCAGCAGGTTAAGCACATGTGGCACAGAGCAAAGACTAGCTTAAGGATCCAAGTTTGAGCTCCAGGCTTCCCACCTGCAGGGGAGTAGCATCACAAGCGAGACCCCGGCTCCCCACATGCAGGGGAATCACTTCACAGGCAGTGAAGCAGGTCTGCAGGTGTCTATCTTTCTCTTCCCTGTCTTTCCCTCCTCTCTCCATTTCTCTCTGTTCTATCCAACAATGGTATCAATAACAACAACAATAATAACTACAACAATAAAACAACAAGGGCAATAAAAGAGAATAAATTTTTTAAAAAGTAGAGGTCAAAGAGGAAACAAAAGATGAGTTGATAGTGAAGTTGGAGAAAAGGCCATGAGTTAAGAAACAAGCTGCCTCTAGAAGCTGGGGGGCAGGGGGATGAGAGAGAAAGAAAGAGGTGGGGAGAGGAATTTTTCTACACAGCTCTGCTTATACCTTGAATACTAGTGAAGTTGATTTCATACTTTGGATCTCTAGATCTGTAGGCAATAAGTTTGTGTTTGGGAACCCAAGCATATTCACCAGATAGAGTGCATGCTTTGTCATATGCAGCACAGTGCAAGTTCAAACACACAAGAGGTACCATGGCACTGGAAGAAAATCTGGTGCTGTAGTGCCTCCTTTTCTCTCTCTTTTGAAATAAATACTGGACCTAGAAGCAGTGAAATCATGTATGTGGAAGGTCTCAGCTTTTCAAAAATAAATAAATAAATAAAAATAATAAAATTAAATATATTTATGTTTAAGATTCTGAATTAATAGTAATTTATTTGAAGTAGAAATAGAAAACTAGTCTCCTCTCACTGGTCAACTAGGACCTTGAGAGCTTATTTGGAGTTTATAGCAGGGGAGCACAGCTACTCATATACTGTCAGTCTCTATTCGGGGAAGGACTTCCTCTTCAACCGAGCATGCAGCTTTGGAAGGGAAGCATATGGAGTGATGAGGGAGGAAGGGGACACTCGCCTAGCCAGCCAGATCAGCCGAATCAACACTGGTGATCAATGGGGTGACAGATGTCACAGCCAGATCACCCTCACATCCACTGGTCAACTAGGAAAACCAAAGGAGCTCATCTGGGATCGCAACAGTGCAGAACTAGAATGACTTCAGGAACCCACCAAATCACCGGTGAGTACACATACCTGTGGCTCATGGACAGAAAGGAGCTTAGGGAGAGATTAAGTGGCTGGAAACAGTCCAGCAGATTACCAATTGAGGCACCACCTCCAGTCTGTTTTACCAACAAAAAGACTGCTAAAGGGAGGAGAAAACTCCCCTAATACTCACCAAATACAACTGTGAGTCTCCACTGCTACTGCCTTCAGAGGCTGAAGCAGCAGGGAGGAGTCCCTGTGCTGACACGGGGGAACAGAGAACTTACCAGGAAACTCAGGAGAAGATCTACACCTTGGTGGCCTAGCAGTGAGGCTGTGTGGTGGGAGCCTTTCCATGTAGTTCTCCTCATGAGAACATAGTAAATAGTTTCCTCAGAACTTACAGACTTGTTTAGAAACTCACAGGGCCCAGCAGTGCTGCCTGGCTTGGCAGAGAAGCTGAATTGAGCCCTGAGCTTTGGGTCCTTGAGGTGTGGAAGTTTCTTTGTATAACCACTGTGCTATCTCTCCTCCACCCTGTTTTATCTCTTGATCAGGAGTGAGTATATAAACTAGAACTATTGGACATTTCCAGAGTCATTCACCACAATATACTGGAATATACATTCTACTCAAGTCCACATGGGTCATTCTCAAAGATAGACCATCTATTAGGCCACAAAGACAGTATCAGCAAATTCAAGAGCATGAAATCATCCCAAGCACCTTCTGAGACCACAGTGGAATTAAAGGAACACTTAACAATCAACAAAAGATTAGTAGTAGTCCCAAAATGTGGAAGCTCAATAATACACTACTTAACAACTACTGGGTGAAAGAGGAAATAAAGGAAGAAATAAAAATGTTTTGAGAGTTCAATGAAAATGAAGACACAAGCTATCAAAATATTTGGGACACAACTAGAGCAGTAATAAGAGTGAAGTTCATAGCCATACAAGCACACATTAGGAAATAAGAAAAAGCACAAATAAACAACCTGTTTGCATACCTTAAAGACCTAGAAGAAGAACAACAACAAAGGAACCCTAAAGCAACCAGAAGGACAGAAATAACTAAAGTTAGGGCATGAATCAATAACATTGAAAATAAGAAGACCTTACAAAAAATCAACAAAAGTAAATATTAGTTCTTTGAAAGAGTGAATGAAATCAACAAACCTTTAGCAGACTCAAAAAACAAAAAAGGAAGACCCAAATAAATCAGATAATAAATGAAAGAGGAGATATCACAACAGATACCACAGAAATTCAATATATCATGCGAGACTTCTATAAACAACTATATGCCACCAAGCTAGAGAACCTGGAAGAAATGGACGATTTCCTCGATACCTATAAACTTTCAAATTAAATAAAGAGGAACTAGATAATATGAACAGGACCATCACAGCTAACAAAACTGAAACAGTTATCAAAAACTTCCCAAGAATAAAAGTCCTGGAACAGATGGTTTTATAAATGAATTCTACAAAACCTTCAAAGAAGAACAAAAACCTTGACTTTTAAAAGTCTTCCAGAAAATTGTAGACACAAGAATACTCCCTTCCAGCTTCTATGAAGCCAACATCTCTCTGATAGCAAAAGCAGACAGGGACATAACCAAAAAAGAAAACTACAGACCAATATCTCTGATGAACATAGATGCTAAAATATTGAACAAAATTTTAGCCAACTGGATACAGCAGTATATTAAAAAGATTGTTCATTATGACCAAGTGGGGTTTATCCCAGGGATGCAAGGTTGGTTTACTATATGTAAATCAATCAACGTGATCCACCACATCAATAAAAGCAAGACCAAAAACCACATGGTTATATCAATAGATGTAGAGAAAGCCTTTGACAAAATCCAACATCCCTTTATGATCAAAACACTACAAAAAATGGGAATAGATGAAATATTCCTCCAGATAGTGGAGTCTATATATAGCAAAACTACAGCCAACATCATACTCAACGGCAAAAAACGGAAAGCCTTTCCCCTCAGATCAGGGACTACACTGGGCTGCCCACTATCACCATTACTATTCAACATAGTGTTGGAAGTTCTTGCTATAGTAATCAGGCAGAAGGAAGGAATTAAAGGCATACAGATTGGAAGAGAAGAAGTCAAACTCTCTCTATTTGCAGATGACATGATAGTATATGTAGAAAAACCTAAGGAATCCAGCAAGAAGCTTGTGGAAATCATCAGGCAATACAGTAAGGTGTCAGGCTATAAAAGTAACATACAAAAGTCAGTGGCATTCCTCTATGCAAACACTAAGTCAGAAGAAGACGAAGTCCAGAAATCAATTCATTTTACTATAGTAACAAAAACAATA
Source organism: Erinaceus europaeus (assembly GCF_950295315.1). Taxonomy (NCBI): domain Eukaryota; kingdom Metazoa; phylum Chordata; class Mammalia; order Eulipotyphla; family Erinaceidae; genus Erinaceus; species Erinaceus europaeus. The sequence continues at coordinate 35,918,244 of NC_080169.1, forward strand.
AAATGTCTAGGAATAAACCTAACCAAAGAAGTGAAAGATTTGTACATTGAAAATTATGAGTCACTACTCAAGGAGTTGGTGTACTGCACCAAAGTAAAAGACTCTGGGGTAGGTGGGGTGGAGAGCACAGGTCCTGGAAAAGGATTACAGAGGTCCTATTGGGGGTTGTATTGTTTTGTAGAAAACTGAGAAATATTATACATGTACAAACTACTGTATTTACTGTCAAATGTAAAACATTAATTCCCAATAAAGAAATTTTAAAAAAGAAATTATGGTAATTTTAAAAAGGCTGCAAGAAAATAGGACACTCTACTAGAAAATGTGACCAGTATGCACATAGAAAAAAAAAAGACGGTGGAATCTGAAGTCAGAGAAAAATATCTCATCATTATATTATAACTTCATTCATTAATTGTACACATCAACAAATATTTTTTTAGAAAATGTGCTAATACAAGTATGCAAATGGATAATCTGGCAAAGTAATGTTTTTTATAATTTAAAATTATAAGCTGTATGTTAAATGTTAAAGTTTATTACACAAATGAAAATCGAAGTAGATAGTAGATAGTTCCTAAATGCTAGAATATGCCAGTCTATTAATATTATTTTAAATTATTATAGGTTCAAGTTTTTAATTGTTTAGGTATTTTATATTTATAGAGGGAGAGAGAAAGAACCAGAGAATTAATGTGTCATATGTAGTATAAGGAACTGAACTTAGGACCTCATGCATATAAGTCCAGTGGTCTATACTTGGTACCATATCTTAGGCTGCTTAATTTTCTTTAAGACTTAAGTTTTTGTTTTCTGATACAAGATTTACCACTGGAGCTCAGTGCATATCATGATTAACCCATCACTTCCAGTGGCCATTTTTTTCCATTCTTTAATTTTTTTTTCTCCTTCTTTCCTTTCTCTCTCTCTCTCTCTCTCCCTCTCCCTTTCCCTTTCCCTCTCCCTCTCCCTCTCCCTCCCCTTCTCTCTCTCTCCCTCCCCATCCTTCTTTCTCTGTAAAGAGAGAGAGTGAGAGAAAAGAAAAAGACCTGAGACACTGCTCCACTGCTTATGAGAATTTACACACACAGACGGGGACCATAGGTACAAACCTGGGTCCCCACCCCCTGGCCCTTTATGTGGTATTTTTTGAGGTAGAAAGGAGAGAGATAGAGAGAGAGACAGAAAGACAGAGAGAAAGCAGGACACTACTCAGTTCTGGTATATGCAGTGCCTGGGACTAAACTTGAAAGCTCATGCATAGAAGTTGTCTGCTTGTTTCTTATTTTCTCCCTGGAGAGGTTCAATTATTTTTAACGATATGTTATATCAAAATAAATTGAGAAACAAATCATCAGAATGAGTGACTAATGCAATGATAAGCATATAATCTTAAAGTGCACTTATTAAGTGCCTACTATGAAGGAAAAAATAGACACTGGACATATTCGTTAATAAGAAGAGTAAGTGCTCTTAAAAAGAAAGAAAGAAAATTATAGTCCTTAAAATAGTGACCTTGATGGTGCATAAGGACATAAGTTAGAAGTCAAGAGTGTTTTGCAAATACTTATTATGGGAGATGAGAAATCATTTTGCTGTCTCTCCAACTGTACTGTGAGCCATTAACCCACTAATGAAATGATAAACTATTGACTAATCAAATGTTTTCATAATTTAAAAGATGACACAGTTGAAGGATGTTGTAATTTTAACTTAAAAAGTGTTTGTGGGGCTGTGGTGCATAAAAGGATTTACAGCAGGAAGCTGGGAATAGGTTTAAACAATACAAGCTTTGTTAGGGTGAAACAGGTAAAAAGCAAAATAAGCAATTATCAACTGAGGTAAAAGTTGCTCATGTCTGTAGAGGGGTCTAAAAGTTTACTGGCTAGCTGAGTTCAGTTCTCAGAAGAAGTAGCCATGGTGGGTACCTGGAGCACCTCTGCCAAGATGCTTCTGACTAGGAGAAGCAGCAGGCAAAAAAGCAACCTGCTCCAAGTCCTATGCTTGTTATTCATTCCCTTCTCTGTGTGTCCTGCCTCAGGCTGATGTCATTCATATACTAATAGTCCCAAAAGCCTGTTGGGGGTCATAACGGAAGGAATAATCCAAAATTTCACAAAGAACAATTACAGAAACAGGAGACAGTGTGATGTATTCAAAGCCCTCGAGACTTCTGTTCAGAATAGATGGTAAGATGATATTGGTTAACATGTGTGTGTTACTGCTGAGCTATCTTCCATTTCCCAGTGAGATGAGCCAGAAAAAATATCGTAAGAGTCAGATTGTCAAGAACCTCCTTAAACCAGGGCTAAAAGTTTTGTCTTTCCTTAAAGAAACTTGGGAGAAATACCAGAGTAAATACCAGTGTAGGAAAGTACATCTTTTTTTCTTTTTAAATTTCTTTATTGGGGGATTAATGATTTACAGTCAACAGTAAGATATAATAGTTTGTACATGCATAACATTTCCCATGTTTCCACATAACAGTTCAACCCCCAGGAAAGTACATCTATTATATCTCTTTCTAAAGTGTAACAATATTGATAGAGTAATGAGTAGAATTGGAACTGGTGACTGGTGAGGAATTCTAAAGACCTCTGAGTATTAGAGATGAGGATAAAAGAGATTTCAATATGAATTGATAGAAGCTAAAGCTGTTGGCAACTGATTGAATTGAGAGGGCATTGTGAACTCCCAGAAAATCATTTCTTCAATATCCAAAGAATTTAGATCATTCCATATGTACCGTCCCTCCTTTATCTCAGGTAATCACTTCCAGGTTCTACCTCAATACCAGGATTTCTGCAAAGTAGGATTCTTTATTCATAAATAGACTATGTTCATAGTTAGAACATAGAAAACCTATTTATGACCTTCTAAATACAGTTCTAACGTTATTAGAGCCCTCTAGACATGAAGTAACATCCCTTTAGCTTTGCCTCCTTGTTGAAAGACGGTAGCCATTGGACAAATATTCTTTTCATCTTTATGGATGGAGTGAACAGTAGACTCATTCAAATGACAATGGCAGGCAACCTCCACAATTTTCTTGCCATCTTTGATCATATCCAAGAGTTTCAACTTCTCCTGGATGGTAAACATCTTCCTCAGGTGCTTAGTTTCATCATAAGAAGGCTTAGAAGCAGCAGCACATTTAGGAACCTTTGTGGGGCTTAGATAAAAGTTCTCAGAAATCACAAAAGCTTACAAAAGCAAAAATACTTCCATGCATAGTAATATAGAAGCACATATGAGAGAAACACACTCTGATTGGCTTAGTTTCACGATACCAGATTTCAAACACACACAAGCAGTGTTCTAGCAATTACACGTGGTGTTGAAGGATTTGCGGGGGTGCCCAAATACATAGGCCTACAGTCTATAGGTACAGTAATTTTAATTGTAGTTGTAATACAGGGGTGTATTATTGACTCAGACAACCAAGCATGCACTGTATTATGTTCACTGTCTCTATCAACTTTTTAATGAATATATTTGAAAAATAACCATGATAGAGTGAAGCCGAGAAAGTCAAAGCATGAAGTGGCAAGGGACGACTGTGCCAGGAATTGTGCTGAGTGGTGAATGTAAAATGAACCAAAATAAACACAACTCCTGTACTCTTGGGAAACACTGGAAGAAGTAAAAGCTATAGAAATTTATTTCAAAATAATCCAATATGTGTATTTATTTAAGTTCTTTGAAAAAAATCTATTTTTGAAACTTCTGAGAAACCAACGAGAAAGCTTCTATGAGAGTAGCATGAAATATATACGATGCTTGATTTAACTAAATGAAAGACCATCAGAGAATATTCCGGGTAGAGAAAGAGCTCTAAATTCCTAGAGGGAAAGAAATCTGACACAGATTATCTTAAAAGTTTTGGTGTGAATGGACCCCTTTGGGGACCCCCATAGGACCTTGCCCTCAATGTGGATCAACAATAATAGAGACTGTTCCATCCTCCGAAGGCAGGCTGGATAACATACTCTATCTACCACCTGAGAAAGATGGGTCCTTTGAAAAAATCATGTTGAGTGAAATAAGTCAGAAACAGAAGGATGAATACGGGATGATCTCACTCTCAGGCCGAAGTTGAAAAACAAGATTAGAAAAGAAAACACAAGTCGAACCTGAAATGGAATTAGAGTATTACACCAAAGTAAAAGACTCTGGGGTGGGTAGGTGGGTGGGGAGAATACAGGTCCATGAAAAATGATGAATGAAATAGTGGGGGTTGTATTGTTAAATGGGAATCTGGGGAATGTTATGCATGTAAAAAAAAAAAAGAAGTAGAAACGCAAAGCAGAAATTGACTGAGTTTGGAGTATGGCACCAAAGTAAGAAAGCAGAAGTACACTAGAGTTTGCAGTGAGTACCTCCCTAATAATTCCTCTCCACTTTTCCAAGCTTTGGGTCCATGATTGCTCAATTTGTTTGGCTTTGTATGTTAACTCTCTTTTCAGTCACCAGGTTCCAGGTGTCATCAGGATGCCGGCCAGATTTCCCTGGATTGAAGACCCCACCAATATGTCCTGGAGCTCAGCTTCCCCAGAGACCCACCCTACTAGAGAAAGAGAGAGGCAGACTGGGAGTATGGACCGACCAGTCAACGCCCATGTTCAGCGGGGAAGCAATTACAGAAGCCAGACCTTCTACCTTCTGCAACCCACAATGACCCTGGGTCCATGCTCCCAGAGGGATAGAGAATGGGAAAGCTATCAGGGGAGGGGGTGGGATATGGAGATAAAAAAAAAAAAAAAGAAAGAAAGAAAGATGGGTCCTGAAATTGAGGCAGCTTAGAACGTTCCTACTCATGACCACAGAATTCGAACTCAGACCTATAAGGATGCAGAAGTTACATAGGCTTCTAAGCTGAATATGGGCCCCACATCAAATCAATGGGGTTTACAGTTAACAATATTTATACACCTTTCCCATATTTGGGAGCTACTCTCTTCCCTGATCCAGCTTTCTAGCCCCTTTTCCAGCTATAACATCATTTCCCAAGACAACAACTTGGGTCCACCTGCATATCAGATGTCAGGCTCAGGAAAAAACTAGTAAAGCCATGGGCCCTTTAGAATATAACTAAAATATGCCTACTAGCTATCTTCAAAATGGAGACCCCCAAATCTTCATATGCACTATCCCAGCCTTTAGGTTCATGATTAGTCAACAATTTGTTTGGCTTTATATGTTAACTCTTTTTTCAGTCACCAGGTTCCATATGTTACCATGATACCAAATGGACTTCCCTGGGCAGTTGACTCCACCAGTATGTCCTAGAGCCCCACTTCCCCAGAGCCCTGCCCTACTAGGGAAAGAGAGAGACAGGCTGGAAGTATGGAACTACCTTCCAACGCCCATGTTCAGCATGGGGAAGCAATTACAGAAGCTGGACCTTCCACCTTTTGTACCCCATAATGATAGGGTACAAAATGCCCATAACCCCAGAGGGAAAAAGAATAGGAAAGCTATCAGGAGAGGGGAGGGATACAGAGTTCTGGTGGTGGGAAGTGTGTGGAGTTGTACCCATATTATCCTATGGTTTTGTCAGTGTTTCCTTTTTATAAATAAAAATTTAAATAATATACATTTGATGTGAGGTAGCAGTGGGTTCATGGTAAATAATAATGCCTTAAGACTTAAAATACAGGGAACTGGGACAGCTCACCCTGTACATGTTTTGCCCTGTGTGAGTACCTGTTTTCAAGCCCTGGCCACCGGATGGTAGCACCATTCAAAAGGGTAATGTCATAAGTGATGTAGTAGTGACTGGTATGTTCTCTCTCCTTTTCTGTCATTCTCTTCCTCTTTCTTACCCTCTATCTGGAAAAAAAAAAAAAAAAGTTTGGACCATGCGTTGTGGAATCACACAAGTGTTAAAGCCTGGCAGCAAAAGAGAATTTTAAAAAGACTGAAAATACAGGAAAAGAAAAATGCTGTAGTGGAAGAAATTTATTTATATTAGCCTAACTTTCTTTAACAAATCTGGTTTAACTTTAGTGAACAACACTTTTGTTTTCATGACTTCCTTGTAGAATCAGATTTGATAGTCAGAAAGCAAAGGTTACATGTGTGAGGGTCGGATATCATCTTATATACACAGTAAATTCCAAGAAAGCATTTGGTGGTGTGGGTGGTTAGGCAAATATTCTTTCCTCAGTTCCGGTACTTTCCACTGGACTTTTGTCTTCTAAGTCTGAACTTGCCTATTAGGGGAAGCAAAGAATGTGACAGAAACATGTGTCAGCAAGTGTATATTTACTTTAAAACTGTACCAAAGAATGAAATATATAGGTTATAATGACTTTGTATTAAAAAGAAATGACCCTACTAAGTGATTACAACAAATATAAATAAAATTGAGGTTCCTCTCTCTCTCTCTCTCTCTCTCTCTCTCTCTCACACACACACACACACACACACACACACAAACATACTATTTCTCTAAGCATTGATATAGTGTATATGGTCCACTTTTATAAAGGGTATATTATTTTAAGTGATTTAAAGCTGTAATGCTTATTGGTGTCTTAACATAAATTAGTACATAAGGGATAGTTGTTCTTTCCATTTCTACCAAGTAAAAAGGAAGATGCAGACTAACTCTGTCTCTACCTCCTTCTGTCTCCATCTCTGTCTCTGTCTCTCACACACACACACCTTTCATATTCTACCAGAACTAAAAGCAAACTAAGAGGCCAGCTAGATCTTGAATGATCTTCCAGCTAGTAATAAAAGAATCAGACACATAATTTATATTCACATTAACTATTTTTAGATAATCAACCTCTGAAAAACCTTACTCACACCCCAAAGAGATTCTTTATTTAATTTACCAAAACATGGAAGAGTTCAAGAGTAAATATGGATCCCGGTAGTTATGCACCCAGTTAAGAGAACACATCACCATGTGCAAGGACCCAGTTTTGAGACCCTGCTCCCCATTTTCTGGGGGGATGCTTCATGTGTTGTGAAGGCGTCAGGAGTAGAAGATTTTTTTAAACCTTTTTTAAAATTTTTATTATCTTTGTTTATTGGATGGAGACAGCCAGGAATCAAGAGGAAGGGGGGAAATAGAGAGGGAGAAAAACAAAGAGATATCTGCAGCCCCGCGTCACCATTTGCAAAAGTGTGCCCCTGCAGGTGGGGACCAGGGGCTTAAACCCAAGTCCTTGCATCTTATAACATGTACAGTCAACCATCCAGCCACAGTAGTGGTGGATTTATAGTGTTGGCACCAAGCCCCAGTGATAACCCTGGTAGAAATATAATAATAATAATAATAACTTTAAAAGTGAACATATATGACATGAAATAGAGAACATCTATCAAATTACAGTACAAGAATTGTTTCATTTTAAAGAGTGAACATTTGACTCAGGATAGTGGGGACAGAAGCTGGTAGAGAGAGCATTGGGGACTGGATGCATGATGGCGATGAAGGACTTAAGTTGGGGGGAGAGTATTTGCAAATGCCTATATGGGGACATGAGAAATTATACCAATGCATCAACAACTGTACTGTAAACTGTTATTTCCCCCAATAAAAGAATTTGAAAAGAAAGAAATAAATAAAATATACTTTTGTTTCATATTGGCCCTAGGATATTATTTCCTTTAGCAAAAAAAAAAAATATCTCACTAGATTTTTCTTTTTACTTTTTTTTTTACCTTTTTTTCTAACCCTCTTGGGGGGGTTAATGGATTATAGTATAATTTTTGACTGACACATGGCTACAATCTCTCACCTTCCAGTGATAGGTGCCAGGAAAATACTCTCACCTCCAACTTAAGTCCTTGTCCACCTTTGATATCAGTTATTTTCACCTTCAAAGCAGTATTCATACTGATTTTTATTTTTTTTAAAAAAAATAGCTACCATTCTGTCATCTCTTATGTTATAGAAAACATGTTGCAGGTATTTTATAGATGTTCACTTTACAGGTAAGGAAATTGAGTCACGAAGAGTTGGTACAATATGGCCAGAATTACACAGGTAGTGATTATAAGACCAAAGATCTAATCTCAGGTACTACTCTGAAGTTTACTTTGTTTCCTTCTGCATATTATAATTCACTGTTTTACTAACAGTTGAAAAGGTGAATTAGATGCATGTGGTTATGATGCACCATGAAATGAAATAAATAAACAAATAGAACTAATGTGTAAGAAAAAAAAACTGTTAAATGTATGCTTCTGATGTGGTTTGAACATTTGTTGTTGCAGCTGAAAAAGATTAAATTTACAAATCCCAATCAAGTGTTCATAAAATGACTTTTAAAAAATATTTATTTATTTATTCCCTTTTGTTGTCCTTGTTTTTCATTGCTGTAGTTATTGATGTCATCGTTGTTGGATAGGACAGAGAGAAATCAAGAGAGATGGGGAAGACGGAGAGGGGGAGAGAAAGACACCTGCAGACCTGCTTCACCGCTTATGAAACGACTCCCCAACATGTGGGGAGCCAGAGGCTCTAACCAGGATCCTTACCTGGTCCTTGCGCTTTGCGCCACCTGCACTTACTTAACCTGCTGCTACTGCCCGACTTCCCACAAAATGACTTTTATAATGAGATCAGTGTTCCCATTACAACCGTTTTATTTAAACTTTCTTGAGCAGCAAATTTTGGCTTGACCCTCCTTCTCATACACACCTTTTCCTCATTTGTTAAAATTAGACCAGCATGTTATTTACTCTGATTTTTCCCTGCAAATATCTCTACCTTATCTAATTTCTGCCTATTTTCTTCAACGTACCTCACTGCCCACAGTTCCAGTCTCTGCCCCTTCACTGTATCTGCCAGGCTAAACCACTGAAGTTGGAGTGAAAATTTGTTGTTTACTTTGTATAGCCTATCTGTCCCATACAGGGAAGAGAGAACAGAAAGGTGTGGGGGGAGGTGATGGGGGAGGTGAGAAAGAGAGCAAGAGTGAGAGCTGGAGGGGGTGGGGGAGAAAAAGAAGGAAGAAGAGGACAAGGAGAAAAGAAAGCTGTTTTGCTAAAATGAGCAGTACCCAGAGGCACTCCCAACTATCATCAATTTTCTCATTCACTAGGCAAGCTAGATTGTGCTGTGATGATGACAAACCACTAAATACTAAAAGAGAAAGAAGCCCCTTCAAAAGAATTCTGCTTTTGAGAAAAATCTAGGCTAACCTTGAAAGGAAATAACAACAACTGTAAATACTGTCTGTAGTCACAACAAAACAAACATCAAGGTGCACAATTGCCAGTAATCTACTCCCACACAAAAATAGTCATCACCATTGGGAGTGTTATCTCTGAAAGGCAGACCTTAAGTACTTGTTTACTGGGTTAGCCAGGAAAAATACTATAAACCTGGAGACTTACTGATCAAAGCAAAGTGAAGTTCTCTAAAGGAATCAGGAGATAAACTAATATACATGATCTTAAAATGAAAATATATTCACAGTATGTGTATATAACCTCTGGATAGTGCCCTCCCCCAGTCATCTGAGTCTAGAACATACCCTAGATAATCAGAAGAATTTGAAAGAATAAGCTTGGCGTAGCCTACACTCTTGTTCACAGTTCTAAGCTTAGAAACCTTGGAATTCCTCACATTTCTTCCAAATCAAGATATTTAGATTGTAAACCCTTTAATCCAACTAAAAAGAGATATTTAGAATGACTAGGTTCTCTTTTTGAATTGGTTTTCAATTAGTATCATAGATTGTGGGATTTTTCTGGCATCTGCCACTACGTGAGTAAACTCAGAGATGATAATATAAACTCTAAAAGTAAAAAAAAAAAAAAAAAGGAGGGGGGAGTTGATTTTAATTAACTTCCGGTGAGACTTGAAAGACTGTCTAAACCACAAAATGTCAGTTGCTCTTTTCTTATTTTTGCCAGACACCATGACTCCACTGCCACTTATCAGTGATGATTTTTAAATGAATTGCCTTCTTTAATGCCACATTTGTAAATAAAGAGAATAACATTCTCAGAAAAACCAAAGCAATATGGGCATCTCTAAATTGTTTTGAGCTAATCTGCCAAAATTAAAATATAATATAAACATATCTCTTAAGTCCTGAAATAGGTCAAGGTTAAGCTAACTTTGTACCGATTATCTAAATATTACAATAAAGTTAACTGGGGGTTTTAATTAGAGATATCCAAATCTATAATTGTACATAATTTGCCTATAAAGCTAGTACCTCAATCAACAGTGAATCTGTACATTTGCTCCCAAGAACCTAACTACAGCCTACAAAATAATTCTATGTCTATTCACTAGTATTTTGGAAAAAAATTTCCATCATATTATCATTAATTTTTTGGAATGTATTTATTTATTAATGAGAAATATAGGAAGAGAAAAAGAAAGAACCAGACATCACTCTGGTACATGTGCTGCCAGGGACTGAACTCAGGACCTCATGCTTGAGAGTCTGATGCTTTATCCACTGTGCCACCTCCCAGATCACACTGTGCCACCTCCCAGACCACTCATTATTTTTTTTCTTATTTTAAATTATTAAAATTTATTGTTACCAGTATGGTATTTGAATTTTGTTTAATACTGTCATACCTTCTAGCAAATGGAAAATTTATAAATAGAATCACATGTTGGGAACTGATTTTCCTCAGATTAGAAATATCATTCAAGAAAGCCAGGCAGTGATGTACCTGGTTGAGTGCATATCACTATGCACAAGAATCTGGCTTCAATCCTCCACTGCCTACTGTAGTAAGGCAGAAGCTTCATGAGCAATGAGGCATATCTGCAGGTGCCTCTCTTTCTCTCTACCTCTTTATCTCCCATTCTTCCCATCTCAACTTCTCTCTGTCTTATCAAATTAAAAAAAAAAAAGGAATGTCTCAAACTTTTCAATGCACAGATCATAGACTGAGTCTTTGAAATGTTGACTCTCCTAAAAGCTTGGACCAGGAAAGCAGAAGCAACCAGTGGTTTTACTTTATGAAATGCAGATATATGTAAATAGCATCAAAGGACAATTATGGTGAGTCCGTGTATGTTACAGCAAATTTTGACAATGTGATTTTCAAAGTCAATCCAATTGCCAAATAATTTGATTATAGCAATGACTATCTATTGCCTTTTCCTGCTTCTTCTACAGAGCCTATATTTCCCCCAGTACAGGAACCTCTAGGGTGGGGTTCACTTTCCAGCATGCTTCTCTCAGTTCATACCAACTCATAATGCATCTGCTGATCCCAACCTATTCAATGCAATGAATACCACCTCAGCATGCTTCACTTCAGACTGTGTCCAGAGATGTCAGGCGTGGAATGTCAACCCTTCAGCATCATTATTCAGTTGAGACCTTTCCTTTCTCATAGGACTCCTTAATTCCATTTCAGGTAGTCCACTTCCTAACAAAGCCTCAAAGCCTAGATATAGACCAAGTCCCATGAGACAGGACAGAAGTACACATGTATCCATAAATTAGGGCAAAATACATACATTAAAGCAAAAGTGCACAATAGTTTGTAGTTAGTAATTGAATCAAGCAAGTAGAAAGACCTAAAAAGACAACTTAATGTGCCTAATCAAATAGTTTCTACTTAGACTTAGATACCCTCCTCACCTAGTTCCTATTACACATCCCTCAGTCACTCCAAAGCTAACCTTATCAAAGTAAAGACTACAAAAGCTGAATAAGGGCAAGAGAACTGGCATACTTTAATGATGACTCTTTAGTCACTATCAGGCCACCCCATCAGCTGGGGCCCTAGTCAGGGAGTCCTGGGATTCTCACACAAATACAGTGAGTCTAGACCTCGACTAGATCCCTCTCTCCATTATCACTGGTTTTCTCCATCAGGAACAACATAATGGACCCCTCTGGGGGCTCCCATAGGACCTTGCCCTCAATGTAGATCAACAATGGCAGAGAATGTTCCATCCTCCGATGGGGGTTTGGATAACATACCCTGTCTCCCACCTGAGGAAGATGGGTCCTGAAATTGGTACAACTTCGAATGTTCCTACTCATGACCACAGAATGCAAGTTCAGACCTATAGGGGTGTAGAGGTTACATAGGCTCCTATGCTGAATATGGGACCCAGATTAAATTGATGGGGTTTACAGTCAACAATATTTATACACTCTTCCCATATCTCTTCCCTGATCTAGCTTTCTAGTCTTTTTTCAAGCTATGGTATCATCTCCCCAGAGGGAGGGTCCACCTGCATATATCTCCCCAGAGGGAGGGTCCACCTGCATATCAGATGTCAGGCTCAGGCAAAAACTAATAAAGTCATGGGCCCTTTAGAATATAACTAAAATAGGCCTACTAGCTATTTCCAAAACGGAGACCCCCAGTTCTTCATCTGCAATATTCCAGCCTTTATGTTCATGATTAGTCAACAATTTTTATGGCTTTATATGTTAACTCCTTTTCAGCCACCAGGTTCCAGATGCTACCATGATACCAATTGGACTTCCCTGAGCAGATGACTCCACCAATGTATCCTGGAGCTCCACTTCCTCAAAGCCCTGCCCCACTACGGAAAGAGAGAGACAGGCTGGGAGTATGGATCAATCTATCAATGTCCATGTTCAGCGGGGAAGCAATTACAGAAGCCGGACCTTCTACCTTCTGTACCCCATAATGATGCTGGGTCCATACTCTCAGAGGGAAAAAGAATAGGAAAGCTATCAAGGGAGGGGATGGGATATGGAGCTCTGGTGATGGGAATGGTACCCCTCTTATCCTATGGTCTTGTCAGTGTTTCCATTTTATAAATAATTTTTTTTTAAAAAAGAAGGTAATAGATAGTCATTGTTATGAAAAAGTTATTTGGAAATTTGCTTGACTTTGAAAATCTCATTTTTGGAATTTTCTGTATCATACAGGACCTCACCATGATTTATGTCCTTTGATGCTACTTATATATAGTTGTATCTAATATAGTGACACAGTCAATTGCATCTGGCCTCTCTGGACTAAGATTATGGATGATTTAATATTTCAAAGAAAAGTTCATTATTAGGAATCTATTAACAATTTAAGCCCACTGTTAAAATTCAATCAGGTATAAAAAGAGAAAACATTAAGCAGAACCTAGAATGAAGTTGGTGTATTGCACCAGAGAAAATTGATCTTCCAATGACCTCAGTGCTTCCTAAATCTCTCTTGAGTTGCAACCTTAGTGAAATCTGTATTTCCATTGCCCTTGATGATGACTTGGGAGTGTATTGTCAAATAATTCACAATATCATTTATGCTTTAATTAGTATATTTCAAAGTTTACACATTATCTCTTTGTGAAATTTTATAGTTGTAAAAGAATGTGTTGAAAACATTGATATAATTTAAGTACTAGGAAGATAGCTCAGCAGTGAAGCAGGACTTGCAAACATAAAACCCTTGATTCAATTCCTGGCACCACATATAAGTTAAGTACTGCTCTGGCACAGCTCTCTCTCTCTCTCTCTCTCTCCCTCTCTCTCTCTCTCTCTCTCTCTCTCCCCTCTTCTCCCATCTCCTCCCTCCTCTCCCCCTCCTCTCTTTCTCATAAAATTAAATAATTCTCTTTTTTCATTTTTTTTTTTTGCAGCCAGTTGCAGTGATAGAGTGCAGGGTCCTGAGTTAAATCCCCAGCATTGCATATGCCAGAGTGAGATAGGATTGCCTTCTTAAAGGATTATCTTAAGAAAACAGAGGGCTAGGAAGTGGCACACCTAGTTGAATGCATACCTTACCATGTATAAAAGACTTGGTTCAAATCCCTGGTTCTCACCTGTAGAGGAGAGGCTTATAGTTGATTATCTTTATCTTCCCCACCCCTCTCAACTTGTCTTTGTTCTATCAAATAAATTTTTTTTTTAAAGGAGGGGTGGGGAGATGGCTTTTGGGAGCAGTAGATTTATAGTGCAGGCACCAAGTCCCAGTAATAACACTTGGGGCAGAAAAAAATAAAATAAATATAAACATTCAAAGCAACCAATATATTAAAATACTCATTTATTTTAGTCATCCAGTCTAATTGGGTTTAAGGCAGCCAGATTACATTGTCCGTCCTCCTGCTAGACTCTGAAATAACTGACAAAGCATGAATCAAGTGCTCCTGAGTATATAAACTAAATCCTCTTGCCTGAAGCCCTAGAGGAAAAGAAGGTGCACCATATGCAGAAGTTGAGGAGGATTACAGTGGAGTAAAAAGTGGTCAAGTACAATCAATGGTCCAAAATGCAAATGCAAATAAAAATTTATGAAAGTTTGAAAGAAAAGTACAGCCCATTGCCAAGAGGAACATTTTAGCATTGCATGATCAAATAAACACTACTATATTCTCAGTTAATACCTATCAGTTTTCACCTTAGATAAGCTTTTGACAATCCTGCCTCCCTACTCTCTTAAATCTCTTCCTTGTCCCTTGATGATCCCAGTAGTCCTTTCATTCACTTGCTTAAATGCACAATCAACCACCCACTTTCTCTGTGGTACTTAATGCCCTATAATTCCTCTAAGGGGGAGAACAAAAGGAATGAATTCTTTCCTGACTTGGACTTAGACACAGTACTCAAACCACCAAATTGTCCTTATAATAAGAAAAACCACATCTACCAACTTCATTCTGGAGAAAAAAAGTCATTTCATAACATCTGTGTTTTTCCAGACTCTTTTGTTATAGGGTCAGAGTAGAGATGGGACAATATATCTCTTCAGAAGTTCAGTAAGGGTAAGGAAAAACTATCTTGCCAAATCTCTCATGGTGAGATCCCTCACATAAACTTTTTTTTTTATTGCCACCAGGATTTTCACTGGGGCTTGGTGCCAGCACCTCAAATCCACCTCTCCCAGCAGTCACTATTATTATTTCTATTTTATTAGATATAACAGAAAGAAACTGAGAGGAGAGGGAAATACAGAGAAATTCAGAGAAAAAGATAGACACATGCAGATCTGCTTCACCACTCATGAAGTGTCCCCCCGCCCCCGAACCCAGGTCTATCCACATGATAATGTGTGTGCTCAACCAGGTTGTCAATGCCAGGTCCCTTACATAAACATTTTGTTTTTCTTTCTATTTAATTTGCTAGGACAGAGAGAAACTGAGAGAGGAGGGGAGAGAGAGAGAGAGAGAGACCTATAGATCTGCTTCACAGCTGGAGAAGCTTCTCCTTTACAGGTTCCCACCTGTAGCAGGGCCTCAAAACCGGGGTCCTTGTGCATAGTGATATGTGCACTTAATCAGGTGCACCCAAACTTTTAAGCACTTAAAATAGAACTTGAGTTTCTCCAGGCAACTTGGATTAAAATAATTAGTTCTCCTGGGGATATACCCTAGGGAACCAAACACACTCATCCAAAAATTATTTGTGTATACCTATGTCCATAGCAGTACAATTTGTAATAGTCAAAGCCTGGAAGCAACCCAGGTGTCCAACAACAGATGAGTGGATGAATAAGTTATGATCTATATACACAATGGAATAGTATACAATTATTTAAAATGGTGACTTCACCTTCTTCATCTCATCTTGGAGAGAGCTTAAATAAGTCATGTTAAGTGAGATGAGCCAGAAAGAGAAGAATGAACATGGGATGATCTCACTTATAGAAAGAAGTTGAAAAATAAAAGAAGGGAAAACCAAAGTAGAACTTGGACTAGATTTGGTGTATTGCGTCAAAGTAAAAGACTCTGGGGTGGGGGTAGGCAGGCTTAGGTCCTAGAAAATGATGACAGAGGAGAACCTAGTGGGGGTTGAATTATTATGTGGAAAACTGAGAAATGTTAACATGCACAAACTAATGTATTTTACTGTTGACTATAAACTGTTAATCCTCCAATAAAGAAATTTAAGAAATGAAAAGAAAATTAGCTAAGGGAGGTTGGACAACATACTCTAGATAGTACCCAAGGAAGATGTGTCCTGAAATTAGTGCAGCCTGGAATGTTCCTAGCCATGACCACAGAACGTGATCTCAGACGTACATGGATGCAGAGGTTACATGGGCTCATCTGCTGACTATGAGCCCCAGATCAAACTGATGGGGTTTACAGTTAACAATATTTATATACTTTCCCCATATTTGGGAGCTACTCTGTTCTCTGATCCAGTTTCCTAGTGCTAACCTGGGTCCACCTGCATACTAGATGTCAGGTGAAAGCAAAAACTAATAAAGTTGTGGGCCCTCTGGAATATGCCTAAAACAGAGACCCCAAATCTTCATCTGCAATATTTTTGCCTTTAGATTCCTGATTAGTCAATAATTTGTTCTGCTCTTTTTCAGCCACCAGGTTTCAGACGATATCATGATGCCAACCTGACTTCCTTGGGCAGAGGACCCCACCATGTGTCTTAGAGCCCTGCCTCCCCAGATGCCTGCCCCACTAGGGAAGGAAAGTGACAGGCTGGGAGTGTGGATCAACCTGTCAATGCCCATGTTCAGTGGGGAAGCAATTACAGAAACCAGACCTTCCACATTCTGCACCCTACAATGATCCTGGGTCCATGCTCCCACAGGGATAAATAGGGAAGATACCAAAGGAGGGGATTGGATATAGAGCTCTGGGGGGTGGGAATTGTATGGAAGTGTATCCTTCTTATCCTGTAGTCTTGTCAATATTGCCATTTTATAAAATAAAACATAAATTAATTTAAAAAATAAAAAATAATTAGCTAAAGAGGTAAAATTGGGACTCATAACTTTCCATCTTCAAATCTTGGTTTTCACAACTGTCACATGACAAAACTGATAGACTTCATCTTTGCAGATAAGGCAGAGAATGAGACAAATAGACGATAACTCCTTGGAGATTTCTTCTGAGAACAGACAAGATCGTGCATGTTCAGGGTGGTATGGCCACAGACCACTTGGAGATTTTTTACTTAGTTCCGAGTCTTAGGACTTTTTTTTTTAAGTATTTGATTCATTTATTTTGGATAGAAAAAGAAGTTGAAAAGGAAGAAAGGAAGGGGAGATAGGGAAGGAGAGGGAGAGGAAGACCTAGAGCTCTGTTTCACTGCTTGTGAAGCTTCCCCACTGCAGGTGGGGATCAGGGGCTTGAACCTGGGCCTTTGTGCACAGTACTGTGTGCACTCAATCAGCAGCATACATGCACCACCACCTCACCCTGATAGGTACATTTTTTTATTTATTTTGTATTTTTTTAGAGATATGATACTGATTTACAACGTTACATGTCAACAGGGGTATAATTCTACACTATTCCCACCACCAGATTTCTGAATCCCAAGTCCTTGCATTGCAAACCATCACGGTTCTCCCAAGGTGGCAGATATGAGTTAGCTGTCATCTCTACAACCATCGTGTAAGATGCAGCAAATCCTAAGAGTAAGATTTTTAAAGTTAACCCAATTGTCAAATAATCTGATCATAGGAATAACTATCTATTGCATTCTTAAACCCTAAGACAGCAGGAACTACAGAGCCTATATATCTCCAGTACTGGAACCTCTAGGGTGGGGCTCACTTTCCTGCATGCTTCTCTCAATTAATACCAACTCATACTGCATCTTCTGATCCCAACCTATTCAATGCAATGAGAACCACCTCAGCATGCCTCACTTCAGATTGCATCCGGAGACATCAGGCGTGGAATGTCAACCCTTCAGCCTCATTACACGGGTCAGACCTTTTCTTTCTCATAGGACTCCTTAATTCCATTTCAGGTGGTTCACTTCCTAACAAAATCCCAAAACCTAGATATAGACCAGGGTCCATGAGATAGGGCATATGTTCATATGTATCCATAAATTAGGGCAAATATATACCTGAAAGCAAAAGTGCACAATAGTGTGCAGTGAGTCAATAAATGAAGCAAGCAAGCAGAAAGACCTAAAAAGACACCTTAAAGTACCTATTGAAATATTTTCTACTTATACTTAGATACCCTCCTCACTGAGGTCCTATTACACATCCTCAGTCATTCCAAAGCTTTCCCCCTATAGGTGGGGAAGGAGGGCTGGAACCTGGGTCCTTGCACATTGTAACATGTGTGCTCAAGCCAGACCCCTGCAGTTTCTTCTTCATATTCTAAATCACTCCAAGTAAGTGACTAAAAATATCAAAATCATCATGAATTTGTTCAACAAATATTTATGACAGTGTTGTGATGTCTATAGGATTGAAGTGGTACTTAATGTGCTCAACAAACAAATTTCCAGTGTGAGGTGCTGAAATCTGTTAGCTCCCCCTATAGGACAGATTAAATGAAAGTAGGGCAAAAGACTCACAGGTATCCTGGATTTCATTGAAAAAAAAAAAAAAAAAACTGGTCTTGTTTTCCCAGTGTGTAGAGATCAAAAGAACAACTGAGAGATAGGTCTTATTTGTACAGCTGCAAGGAAAAATGAGTCAAGGAAGATCAAGCCTTCTTTATTTTTGTGGAAGAAGCAAATGCTAATTTTTCATTTCACCTCTGCTGATAATCAATATGTTTAGTCTTCTACTTAATACAAACTTAAGCATTTTCCAAGGCTCTCAGTGATAAAGGAAACAGTCAAAGCAGGTTTTTTTTCTTTATTTTTTAATTTATTTATTTATAAAATGGAAACACTGACAAGACCACAGGATAAGAGGGGTTCAATTCCCACCACCAGAGATCCTTATCCCATCCTCTCCCCTGATAGCTTTCCTATTCTTTAAAGCCATGGGAGTATGGACCCAGGGTCATTATAAGATGCAGAAGGTGGAAGGTCTGGCTTCTGTAATTGCTTTCCCACTGAACATGGGCATTGACAGGCTGATCCATACTCCAGCTACTTTCTTTTTATTTGTGGTTAATAGTAGGTCACAAAATCGTAAGATTACAGGGTATAGTTCCACATTGCACCCACCACTAAAGTTATGTCTCCACCCTCCCACCTCCTGGTGATTATCCCCATAGTTCTCACAAAGTCTTAGAAAGTTTGTTTGAGGGCCCAGGAGTGGCGCTTCTGGTCGAGTACATGCACTAAAGTTCACAAGGACCCGGGTTCAAGTCCCTGGTCCCCCACCTGAAGGAGGAAAGCTTTGCAAGTGATGTAGTACAGGTGTCTCTCTGCCTCTCTCCTCTATCACACAGTTCTCTCTTGACTTCTGGCTGTTTCTTTTTTGGTTGTATTCTTTTTTATTTTTTTATTTTTTAAGTTGTATTCTTTTTTATTTTTTATATTTTATTGTATTATTGGATAGAGACAGAGAGAAAATGAGAGGGAAGGGGAGATATAGAGGGAGAGAGGCAGGCACCAATAGCACTGCTTCACCACTCATGAAGCTTTCCCCCTGCATGTGGGGACCAGGGGCTTGAACCTGGATCCTTGTGCACTGTGATGTGTGTACTTAACCAGGTGAGCCACTGCCTGGCCCCGATTTCTGGCAGTTTCTATCAAACGAAATAAAGATAATAAAAAAATTTTAATTTTAGCTTTTGTTTGTTTTTTTCAAGTTCATGTGTATCAGTTCTCTAGATACCACATATGAGAAAAGAAAACACCCAGTAACTGTCTTTAATCTCTTATTTCCCTTATTTGGCTAAGCATGATCACCTCGTTTCACCCAATTTATCCCAAAAGATATTAAAATAATTAATAAAAATAATATTTTTATTGAAAATTAATATTCCATGGAGTATAATTCCATAATTTCTTTAGCCAGCCATCTGTCAGTGGGCATTTAGGTTACTTCCACTCTTCAGCTATTGTTAAATAATGCAGCTATGAACACTGGGGTGCACATGTCTTCTTGAATTAGTATTTGAGAGTCCTCTGGATAAATGCCTGAGTGTGACATTGCTGGATAATCATAAATAATTCCATTTTTATTTGCTTAAGGACTCTCCATAGAGCTTACCAAAGGGTCTCTGCACCAATCTACATTCCCACCAGCAGTGTAATAGAGTCTCTTTTTCTCCATAACCTTGCCAGCACCTGTCATTTTTGTTTTGTTGATGTAGGTCATTCTCACAGGTGTGCGATGAAATCTCAGTGTACTTTTACTTTGCATTTCTCTAATGACAAATGAAGTGGAATACTTCTTCATATGTCTGTAGGCCATGTATATCCCTTCTAAATTTAGAAAACTGTTTAGTTCTTTGGCCCACATCTTTATTGAGTTGTTTTTTTTTTTCTCTTGTAGAGCTGTACCAATTCTTTATAGATGTTTGAGAGCAGTTTTAATTTTCACGTAAGCCAGATATTTCTTATTCATTAATTCACTTATTTATTCAGCAATTCAATAAGTATAAAGCAACAAATATATATAAGAAGTAATTTCTCTTTTTAATGTTTGCCCTGTAATAGCTATACCCTAGTGTGTCACATTCAATGAGGTGATGGCTATAATTAGAGCATCACAAGATGCAAAGGAAAACAGTGACAAATGATGTTAAGTTTTATAAGGAATGAGATTTAAAGTCTCAGACATGTATCTACTAATTTCTCAAGTCAGACTGACATTCCCTGAAAGCATTTATAGGATTCCTTTCCCATGCATCTTCTCACCTTAATTAGCACTGTTATTATGAAACATCACCAAAGAAGATATTCAAACAGCCAACAGACATAGGAAAAAAAGCTCAAAATCATTGATTACCAAAAAAAAAAAAAAAAACAAATAAAGACAACAATGACCTTAAACCTGTGAAAATGTCACACTTCAGAAGGACAGAAATTAGCAGTGTTGGGAAAAGATATAAATTGACTCATACCTCATAATACTAGAAATAGGCCTATCTTATATCCTAGCAACCCCTCTCCTATGGATATAAAGAAAACAAAAACACCTTTTCAAAGAGACTGATGCACTTCTATGCCACAGCAACACTATTTGTAGTAGCCCAAACATGGAAGCAACTGTGATGCCCAACAACAGATGAGTAGTTAAGAAAGTTGTGGTATGTATACATAGTGGAATAATATATCCCTCTTCAATAAGATGAAAAAAAAAAACCTGAAGTCATCTCCTTTGCCTCATCTTAGACGAAACTTGAAGGAATCATATTAAGTGAAATCAGCTAGAAAGAAAAGGATAAATACTATATGATCTCAGCTATAGGTGGAGCCTAAGAAAAAAATGGGGGAAAGGAAAAACACAAGGTAAAACTTGGACTAAACATGGTTTGTTCAGCATGTTCAAAAACATAAGGAGTGAAACAGAGACAGGGGGCTGAAAGGGCATTGAGGACCCAGTGCACAATGATAAAGAAGACCTAAAGTAGTAGTGAGATTGGTAGGCAGGCAACCACCAAGGATGGATGAGACATTGTACCCATCTGACAACCAGCTTTCTTGATAAAACCTAAGTAAAATAAAATCAAAGTAAACTACATAAAACTGTCCTAAGTGGTTCTCATGCCTTCCATCTTTCAATCCAACTTTAACATAATTACCATATTACCATGTGTCATGTTTTATGTTTCCTCATTGAATTAAAACTTCAATGCCCTCAGCACCATTATGCATAATTTGAATATAAATCTATATATAGATTATTATATAATGTATATAATAATCTACATATAATATATAAATATAAAGGTGCCTAGCCTTCAAGACTACTGCTACCAATGTAATTCCCACCCTTTTCTGATTTTTCTTTATATCATGATACCAAAGAATATAAACATAAAGTAATTTAGAAAAGTAACTTATAAAAAAGACTGTACTTTCAGGGATCATTAAAATCTATTTAGCAGTATACAAAGTTAAGAGAAATCCTAAGAGACTCCCCCCACATCCTCTCCTCAGTTTACATCTTCTCCATTAGAGTTTCTTCCCTTTCTGTCATAATAACTGCTACACTAGCTTCTAGAATCATGGTTCTGTCTTGGTTTTGTTTGTTTGTTTTACTTTATCAGGAAGTTAATGGGTTGCGGCACAGTTGTCAACATATGGATACAACTCATCTCCCTCTAATAAGAGTCAGAAAAACACTCTCACCCCCAACCTAGATCCTTCTCACCATCATGCACCAGTATGGCAGATTCTTTATGTGTTCTTTGCCAGTTCCTCAACATCCCCTCTTATCACAACACCAATTTTACTGGAAAACTAAGTATATGTTCAGATTTATTCCCGACATTGTAATACCATTTGGTTTTCATCCCTGATCATTTCTGCCTCAATATTTTCACCTCTGCTCATTCTATCTATGCATAAAACACTAGAAGGGAAGTTAACATACACAAAAGCATCCAGCTAGCAGAAAATGGGAGCTGATAGATAAATATCCCATTCTCCTGTCCACCAGTCAGATAATGCTGGCAGGGACTCTATCTACTCTTCAGAAGTTCTTTTCTTTCTGTTTGTCTTTCTATTTATTGGGATGGGAAAAAAAAAAGTCACCTGAGGCACACTCAAAGGTAGCACAGTAGATAAAGTGTTGAACTCTCAAACATGAAGTACTGAACTCAATGCCTGGTATCACATGTGCTAAAGTGATGCTCCAGTTCTTTCTCCCTCTCATTAATAATATTTCTAAAAGAAAGGAAGAAAATGTATCCTGGGAGAATTCAGCTACACATGTACAAACTGTGTCAAAAAAAAGAAAATTAAAAGTAAAGCACAGGAGTCGGGTGGTAGCCAGCTGGTTAAGCGCATGTGGCGCAAAGCACAAAGACTGGAATAAGGATCTGGGTTGGAGCCCCCAGCTCCCCACCTGCAGGGCAGTTGCTTCACAAGTGGTGAAGTAGGTGTGCAGGTGTCTATCTTTCTCTCCCCCTCTCTCTTTCCCTCCTCTCTCCATTTCTCTCTGTCCTATCCAACAACATTGACATCAATAACAACAACAATAATAACTACAACAACAATTTAAAAAAGGGCAACAAAAAGGAAATAAATATTTTTTTTAAAAAAGTAAAACACTAGAAAAGGATAGAGATAATGGAGAGAAAGGAAACAGACTAAGGGAGAAAACTATCTATGGAATTTATTTAATGTGTCCAACATTTTAATAATAAGAATCCCAGCATTAGAGAGGAGGTATAAAAAGGAAACAGATAAAATTATCATTGTGATAATTATAATTTTCTCAACTTGAATGACCTAAATTTTCAGATAAAAATGGTTCATCTGGTAACTTGAACAAAAGAGGAAAAGGAAGCCAGAGTAGAACACCCACCTTGAAAATGCAACAACTTGGAGGTAACAGACAGAGAGCCAAAGCATGTCATACTAAAAATAAATAAATCAAGAATCAGAATGGTACTAGATAACGACAAGAGATAAATTGTCTCTCCTTAATAACTACATCCAAAGTGTCATTTAGGTGTAAAAGGAGAAAGTTAAAGGAAAAATAGGAAATGAGAAAGGAAGAGACAGGAAGTGGGGAAGGGAAGAGGAAGTGAAGGAGGAAGAAGATGGATGGCATATAAACTTTATGTGATCCGTGCTCAAATTCCACTTAAATATTTAAGATTGCATTGTTTTAATTAATGTAATTTCACTTGCTAGTGAGCTAATAACAAATGGTTTACAAGATTATAGATTATTGGACATAGATCCACACAGCACTCACCACCAAAGTTCTGTGACTCTACCCCACCCTATCCCCAGAAGATAAATACTATGTTCTCACAGTCTTAAAGATAGTTTGGCCCCTTTCTTTTTTTCAGGTTCATGTATCTCAATTCCCTAAATTCCACATATAAGTGAAACTATCCAGTACTTATCTTTCACTATCTTATTTACTTCTCTAAGCATAATTACCTCCAGTTCCATTTAATCCCAATGACACAACATCTTCTTTTTAAACATTAAAGTAGTATTCCATTAACTATTTATCCTATAACTCCTTTATCCTAATATAATTTTAAAATTATTTTCACATTTTAATAAGAATATATATTTTATATTATCGAAGTACTAAAAAATTAAAAATATTAAAGTGATTCATAAAAAATATTAAAGTGATTCATTCAGATAGATAAATCTGAGTGGTTACTTTGGAAAGATTTTTTTTTTTTTTTTTTTTTTTACCAGAGCACTGTTCAGCTCTGGCTTATGGTGGTGCAGGGGATTGAACCTGGGACTTTGGAGCCTCAGGCATGAGAGTCTGTTTGCATAACCATTATGCTATCTACCCCCACCTAAGTGGTTACTTTTATATTATGCATAACTACTTAATGGTTGTATAAAATTGAAAATATATTTACTTTTCTCTCTCTTCCATCTCAAACACCTTAGAGACTTCCCAGTTTTTAACAGCTTCAAAATCTGGCACTGAGCAATCTTTAAAATAAAATATTGAAGGCAAGATCAAAAACAACATCTGGATATTTTACAAGGTCATTTTCTACATTCTGATAAAGTAAAAAAAAATTCTGTAAAATATGAGAAAGGAAATAAAAAGAGAAAGAGGAAAGAGGAAAATGAATTTTATGTGAATTATAAATTAAAATAAATCAAAGAATATCAAGTAAAACATGTAGAAAAATGTTTCATGAGAAGGAAAATACAAGATGAAATAGCTCTTCATGGCCTTGGGCTAGACAAATAATTTTTAAGAATCAAAGGCACAATTCAAAAGATAAGTAACCGATAAGATATAATTCATCAAACTGTAAGCATTAAATTTTTACAAAAGTAATATCATGAAAAGACAAGCAACAGAAAATATTTACACATTACATGTCTTTAAAATGGACTTTCATCTATAATCTATAGAAAACTTATAAGTCAACAATTTGAAAACAAATAACCCAAATAAAATACAGTATAAGCAAAAGTTTGGTACATGATAATGGGCCTGATTTGGGAGTGTTTTGCAGACACCTGTCTTGGTGTAATGAGAAATGGCTTCAGGGGCTAGGCAGTGGCACAACTGATTAAATGCTCACATTATAATGTACAAGGACCCAGGTTTAAGACCCGTGACATAAAACCTATGTCTAATTCTAGCTTTAAGATCTGTGTACACCTATGTTCATAGCAGCACAATTCTTAATAGCCAAAACCTGGAAGCAACCTGACAAAGCTGTGATATATATACACAATGGAGTACTATGCAGATATTAAGAACAATGATCCCACTTTCTCTGACCCATCTTGGATGGAGCTAGAAGGAATTATCTTAAGTGAGCTAAGTCAGAAAAATAAAGACAAGTATGGGATGATCCCACTCATAAAGAAGAGCAGAGAGAAAGAAGAACAGAGAGGAAAACTCAAAGCAGAATTTGAATTTGGAGTAGGGCACCAAAGTAAAAACCTTGGGTTAAGGGTAAGGGTGTATGTTCGGCTTCATGGGGCAGGGGGGTAGGGGGTTGGGAGTAGGATGGGACACAGTTTTCTGGTGGTGGGAATGGTGTTTATGTACACTCCTATTAATGTGTAGTCATATAAATCACTAATTAATGTGAGAGGGGAAAACTGATTGAATGTCTCTTCTGATCTTTCAACTTCTGCCTGAGAGTGAGATTATCCCATATTCATCCTTCTGCTTCTAACTTATGTCACTTAACATGAATTTTTCAAGGTCCATCCATGATCGGCTGAAAATGGTGAAGTCACCATTTTTAATAGCTGAGTAGTATTTCATTGTGTATATATACCACATAACTGAATATAAACCTCACTGTAGATTTTCATGGCTATATAAAGGTAGTATGGTTTTATTTTATTGCAAATTACTCTCATTCTTAGGTATTTTGATATTTTTAGTTGTCTAAACACCATTGTCAACTACCTACCTACTGTCAAATTGTACAGAAAAAAGTATAGATACATGTGATATATATTCATATATATGTGTTGTATATATGTATATATACATTCACTTCATTGTATTCATAAACCATGAATAGTGTTGGCAAAGTCCTAATAATCCAAATACTGAGAAACAAGCTTAAAATTTTGAAATAAAATAGAAAAGTATGCACATAGTAAATATACATTCATTTAATGAGAAGTAAGGGAGGTCAGTGGAAAAGTAATATATTTATATTTCCCCCTTCATAAAATAGAAGTCAAAAAATAGTGATAGATGGGAATAGACCTCTGATAGACCCCTCTCTCCACTGACACTGGTCCCTTCCATCAGGAACGTCATCATAAGCCCTTTTAAAAGCCTCTCCAGGACCATGTCTTCAAGACAGAGCAGAATTGTCCCACTCTCCAAAGGGAGTCTGGGTCAACCTACTCTGCCACTTGAGGAAGACTGGTCCTAAAATGAGTGTAGCCTAGAATGTTCCCAACTGTGACCATGGTCTGCAAGCTCAGACTGACCAAAGGCCTCAAAGGTTATACAGGCTCCTATGGTAAATAGGAATATACATGTGCCCTGGGTCAAACTGATGTGGTAAACAATCCTATTTACGTATTTTTTTTTCAGGTTTGGCAGCTACTCTCTGATCTAATCCAGCTTTCTAATTCTATTCTCAACTCTGACTACAACTTCCCAGACAATATTTTTAGTCTACTTCCAACTTAACTGTCAAGCTCCAGAAAAAAATTACTAAAATCATGGGCCCCTAGGAACAGACCTAAAATAAACTTCCTAGTTTCTTACCACCTTAAAATCCCTATTCTCACCTGTTTTATTCATAGTTTCTGGTTCCTGTTTATAAAACATTTTGTTCTGCTTCATATCTTAACTGCTTTTCAGACACCAAATCACAGATGCTATCTCCACCCTGAACTCCCTGGGCAAACGACCTCACCACTCCAGAGCCCGACCCCAGTAGGAAAGATAGAAACAGACTGGGGGTATGGACGTGCGTGCCAGTGCCCATGTCCAACAATTACAGACACTTTCTGCACCCCAACAGAATTTTGGTCCATATTACCAGAGAAATGCTAGGGGAAAGATGACTGGAAGGCTCTGAAACCCAATTCCATCAGGACCTAGAGAGAGAAAAGGGAAAAAAAAAAACATTTGGAAATAGTAATAGGTGTAGGTGTGACTTAGAAAGAAAAAAAGGCAAGACCATGTGAAAAAAAATTGGCAAAAATATGTATAGATAGATATACAAAGTTATAGAGATAATAGTCGAAGCAACCAATAGCACAGCTATATACAAGATACTGGGTACTGTACAGCAAACCTTAACAAAAGGACTTTTCAAAGTTAACCCAATTACCAAATAATGTGATGATAACTAACTATCGATTGTCTTTTTGAACCCTAAGACAGCAGGAACCTCACATCTCCACTATAGAGCCTCTACTTCCCCCAGTCCTGGAACCCTTGGATAGGGACCACTTTCCTGTATGCCTCTCCCAATCCATATCAAATAATATTGCATCTGCCGATCACAACCTAAACAACACAATGATTGCCACCTCAACATGCTTCACTTCAGACTGTGTCCAGAGACTTCACGTGTGGAATGACAACCCTTCAGCTTCATTACTCGGGTGAGACCTTTCCTTTCATAGTATACTCTAATTCCATCTCAGGTGGTTCACTTTCTAACAAAGTCTCAAAACCTAGATATACACCAGTTTTGTGAGAGAGAGCATATGTTCACACGTATCCGTAAACTACTGCAAAATATATACCTGAAAGCAGAAGTACACTAGAGTATAAAATAAAAATAAAAATAAAATAAAAATAAAAATAAATAAAATAAAAATAAATAAATAATAGTCAACTCATATCTGTGACCTTAGGCATTGGAAGGACATTCAATATTCTGATCTATAAAATGGGACTATAAGAACATATAAGTTCTAGGGCCAGGTGGTGGCGCACCTGGTTGAGTGCACATATTATAATGTGCAAGGACTCAGGTTGAAGTTCCCAGTCCCAACCTGCGAGGGGTGAGGGGAAGCTTTAAGAATGGTACAGCAGTGTTGCAGGTGTTACTCTGTCTCTCTCCCTCTCTATCAGCCCCTTTCCTCTCAATTTCTAATTGCCTCTATTCAAAAAAACACTGTAGTTTCCAATAGAGGAAATGGGGACACAGAACTCTGGTGGTGGGAATGTTATGGAATTGTACCCCTGTTATATTATAATTTTTTTCTTTTAAAAATATTTTATTATTTACTTATTATTGGACAGAGACAGAAATTGAGAGGAGAGCAGGAGACATAAAGGTAAAGAGACTAAGAGACACCTGTAGCCCTGTTCAACACCTGTGAAGCTTCCCCCAGCATTCAGGGGCCAGGGGCTTGAATCTGGGTGCTTGTACACTATAATGTGTGCCCTCTACCAGGTGCGCTACCACTTGGCCCTAGTGTGCTTATTTCTTTTTTTTTATTTTTTTATTTAAGAAAGGATTAATTAACAAAACCATAGGATAGGAGGGGTACAACTCCACACAATTCCCACCACCCAATCTCCATATCCCACCCCCGCCCCTGATAGCTTTCCCACTCTCTATCCCTCTGGGAGCATGGACCCAGGGTCATTGAGGGTTGTAGAAGGTAGAAGGTCTGGCTTCTGTAATTGCTTCCCCTTTGAACATGGGCGTTGACTTGTCGGTCCATATTCCCAGTCTGCCTCTCTCTTTCCCCAGTAGGGTGTGTCTCTGGGGAAGCTGAGCTCCAGGACACATTGGTGGGGTCTTCAATCCAGGGAAGCCTGGCCAGCATCCTGGTGGCATCTGGAACCTGGTGATTGAAAAGAGAGTTAACATACTAAGCCAAACAAATTGTTGAGCAATCATGGACCCAAAGCTTGGAATAGTGGAGAGGAAGTGTTAGGGAGGTACTCACTTTATAAACCAATATTAAATCTCTAATAAAGAAAATTATAACAAAAATAAATACGAATAAAAATGCTGTTAAGAGACATAGAGGCTACTAACAAAAGAAATAGCTAAAAGAGCTCAAATTGCTAAGGGGCTGTACAAGTCTTATAGAAACATTTATGTATACATTTATAATTTTAATTAAAATTTAAACAAAGTTATAAAATTTTAAGAATATTTCTCCCTTAATAAAAAAAGTCTCACAATGAAGATTGCATAGTGATTTTAGTTCATAAGCATTTCTGTATCTGGTAAGCTTCACATTACAATTTGGTCTATTTCCCAATCATATATATATATATATATATTAGTTGGACATGTGACTTTCAGTAGTTAATAGCATGTTAGAAAATGATTTTAAAACATAGTATTGAAATGTACTTGCATGATCTAGCTTGCCCTCTCACCTGAACTTCTGCCATTATATAAGAACATGTTCAGGCAAGGCCACTGGAGGATTAGAGACTCAAAAACAGCACCAAATCTTCCTAGTTCTCTCAGCCAAAGACAACCCAAATTTATTAACAGCCAGAAAATATCCAGAAGTGTAAGTGAACATATCTAAAAACCAACCTTAACTGATACCTAAATCAGTTGTTATTATTAACTACTAGACTGTCAGAGAATGATGATTAACTAACTGATCATCTTTTATTTTCAGACCACAATATATATCCATCATATGTCACAAACCAGCTGATATATTGATTACATTTTTTATTTTCCACCCCTGGTTAAATTAGACACATTGTAATCTGTGAAGTGATGGGGCCAAGCAGAGGTGCATCTGGTTGAGAGCACATGTTACCATAGTCAGGGACCTGGGTTCAAGCCCCTGGTCCTCACACACAGGGAGCGAAGCTTCACAAATAGTGGAGTAGTGCTATAGGAGTCTCTCTCTATCTCCTACTTACCTCTTGATTCCTGCCTGTTTCAAAAAAATAATAATAAATAATATATTTTAAAATTAATTAATTAAAATATATTTTTAAAAGAAGCTTTAAAATAAATAAGTAAATAAATAAAGTCACATGTCACAAATAATACAACCTACTAGTGTTGTTTCACCAGGATCCTTGACATAGCAATTACACTATAGGTTCCTGTAAGTGTATCCCAAGGCTTTAAGATTTTAAAAATGTTGAAAGTAACAAAGTCTGTAGTGGTACAGTTTACATTAGAATAAAGTACTTATATATTTACTCATTTATTTCATGGAATTAAAGTCTCACACATGTGTGGTTTTATAATTCCCAGGAGCTATTGTGAGGGAGTATGTACCTTCATTTACATAAGTTCTAGAAATCTGCTATACAACATCACTGGTCACTTCTATCAAGAATGTTATAAGGCTCTCCATCATTTTCCTGAAGATGACGACTTGGAGGCAGGTGTTGGTGTGAGCTCCAACAAGCAGCGACCTGTGACCTAGAATTTGCAGGATAGGGTAGGATACTAGGCCATCATCAGGAGGGTGAATAAGGGGTCCTAAGTGTAACACCTAGGAGGGGTCCTATAGCTCACTTTTAGGTTAGAAAACAGAGGAAAAAGAAAATAAATCTATTATTTCTGAACTCACACCTCCCCCCACCCCAGAACCAGACACTAGGGGCTAGATAGCTGCTCCTAGCAGGCTTCCCACTGAGCTATTTTCTTTACCAAGATTCCTGGCTTAGGAGTCAGACAGTGCAGTGGGTTAAGCACATGTGGCGCAAAGCACAAGAACCAGCGTAAGAATCCTGGTTCGGGGCTAGGGTGGTGGCGCAGTGGGTTGAGCACACGTGGCACAAAGCGCAAGGACCTGCATAAAGATCCTGGTTTAAAATAATGTAATAATACATTAAATCCATAATATCAATAAATGACAGTGGCTTAAACTCACCCATTAAAAGACACAGAATGGGAAGATGGATCAGAAAACACAACCCAACCATATGCTGCTTGTAAGAATCCCATCTGACCCAACAAGACAAATACAGACTTAAAGTGAAAGGATGGGAAACTATCATACAGACTAACGGGCCACAAAAAAGGGCAAGAATAGCCATTCTCATCTCTGAAACCATAGACTTTAAATTAAATAAAGTAATAAAAGATAGGCAAGGCTACTATATAATGATTAGAGGATCAATCAATCAAGAAGATTTAACAGTTATTAACATCTGTGCACCCAAAGAGGGACCACCTAAGTACATCACACTCCTACTGAAAGAACTAAAAAATACACCAATAGTAATACAATAATAGTGGAAGACTTTAACACCCCACTCTCACACTTAGACAGATCAACAAAGCAGAGAATCAACAAAGAAACAAGAGAATTAAATGAAAAGATGGACAGACTAGACCTCCTGGACATTTTCAGAGTCCTTCACCCCAAAAAACTGGAATACACATTCTTTTCAAATACACACAGCACATACACAAGTATAGACCACATGGTAGGCCACAAAGACAGCATCAACAAATACAAGGGCACTGAAATCATCCCACATATCTTCTCAGACCACAGTGGAGTAAAGCTAACATTTAACAATAAACAAAAAATTACTAAAAGACACAGAATTTGGAAAATAAACAACATACTGCTTAAGAACTGCTGGGTCAGAGAGACACTCAAGCAAGAAATTCAAATGTTCCTGGAAACAAATGAAAATGAAGACACAAGCCTATCAAAATATTTGGGTCACAGCTAAAGCAGTAAGGAGAGGGAAACTCATAGCCATCCAATTGCATATTGAAGAACAAGAAAAAGCTCAAATAAACAACCTTACTGCACAGCTTAAGGTCTTAGAGGAAGAGGAACAAAGGAACCCTAAAGCAACCAGAAAGAGAGAAATCACTAAAATTAGAGCAGAAATAAATAACATAAAAAAATAAGAGAAACATACAACAGATAAATGAAACCAAATGTTGGTTTTTTGAAAAATTAAACAAGATTGACAAACCCTTAGCAAGACTCACTAAACAAAAAAGGGAAAAGACTCAAATAAATAGAATTGTAAATGATAGAGAAGATATCACAACTGACACCAAAGAATTCCAGAAAATCAGGTGAAACTTCTATGTAGAATTACTTCTGGAAGAAATGGAAGAATTTCTAGAAACATATGCCCTTCCAAAACTGAACCAAGAAGAACTACAAAACCTAAATACACCAATCACAGACAAAGAATTTGAAACTGTTATTAAAAATCTTCCCAACAACAAAAGTCTGGACCAGATGGCTTCACAAACGAATTCTAAAAAACCTTCAGGAAACAGTTAATACCCATACTTCTAAAGCTTTTCCACAAGATAGAAGAAACAGAAACACTCCCTTCAATCTTCTATGAAGCCAATATCACCCGGATACCAAGAGCAGATAGGCACACAACAAAAAAGGAAAACTACAGACCAATATACCTGATGAACATAGATGCCAAAATATTAAACAAAATCCTGGCCAACCGGTTACAGCAGTATATCAAAAAGATTGTTCATCCCAACCAAGTGGGATTTATGCCAGGAATGCAAGGCTGGTTCAACATACATAAGTCAATCAATGACATTCATCCAAATCAATAAAAGCAAAAGGAAAAACCACATGATTACCTCAATAGATGCAGAGAAAGCCTTTGACAAAATCCAACACCCATTCATGCTCAAAACAATACAAAAAACAGGAATAAGTGGGAAATTCCTCAAGATAGTGGAGTCCATATATATCAAACCTACAGCCAACATCATACTCAATGGACAGGAACTGAAAGCATTCCCCCTCAGATCAAGGACTAGACATGGCTGTCCACTATCACCATTACTCTTCAACATAGTACTGGAAGTTCTTGCCATAGCAATCAGGCAAGAGAAAGAAATCAAAAGAATACAGATTGGAAGGGAAGAAGTCAAGCTCTCACTATTTAAAGATAATCTAACAGTATACATAAAAAAAACCTGAAGAATCCAGCAGAAAATTACTGGAAGTTATTAGGCAATATAGCAAGGTGTCAGGCTACAAAATCAATGTACAAAAATCAGTGGCATTTCTTTATACAAACACTAAATCTTAAGAATAAAAAATTCAGAAATCACTCCCACTACTGTTGCAGCAAAATCAATAAAATACCTAGGAGTAAAGCTGACCAAAGAAGTGAAAGACTTGTATACTGAAAACTATGAGTCACTCTTCAAGGAAATAGAAAATGATATCAAGAAATGGAAAGACATCCCATGCTCATGGATTAGAAGAATAAATATAATCAAAATGAATATTCTCCCCAGAGACATGTACAAATTCAATGCAATACCCATCAAATTTCCACCAAGCTTCTTTAAGAGAATAGAACAAAAACTACAATCATTTATATGGATCCAGAAATCACCTAAAATTGGCAAAACCATCTTGAGGAAAAGAAACATAAATGGAGGCATCACACTCCCAGATCTCAAACTATATTATAAAGCCATCATCATCAAAACAGCATGGTACTGGAACAAAAGTAGGCACACAGACCAGTGGAACAGAACTGAAAGCCCAGAACTAAACCCCCACACCTATGGACATTTAATCTTTGATAAGGGGGCCCAAAGTATTAAATGGAAGAAGGAGGCTCTCTTCAATAAATGGTGCTGGGAAAACTGGGTTGAAACATGCATAAAAATGAAACTGAACCATCTTATCTCACCAGAAACAAAAATCAGCTCCAAATGGATCAATTACCTGGATGTTAGACCAGAAACTATAAAATACTTAGAGGAAAATAGTGGTGGAACACTTACCCACCTCAAGGGCATCTTTGATGAAACACTTAAACCTCAAGGGCATCTTTGATGAAACAAACCCAGTTTCAAGCAAGACTAAAGCAGAAAAAAAAAAAACAAAAAACAATGGGACTACATCAAAGTGAAAAGCTTCTGCACAGCCAAAGAAACTGTCACACAAACAAGGAGACCCCTCACAAAATGGGAGATCTTCACATGCCATACATCAGAAAAGAGACAAATAACCAAAATATACAAAGAGCTCGGCAAACTTAGCAACAAAAAAACAAATGACTCCAGCCAAAAATGGGCAGAGGATATGAAACAAAACATTCAGTACAGAGGAGATCCAAAAGGCTAACAAACATATGAAAAATTGCACCACGTTGCTGATTGTCAGAGAAATGCAAATAAAAACAATATTGATATACCATCTCACCTGTGAGAATGGCATACATCAAAAAGGACAGCAGCAGCAAATGCTGGAGAGACTGTGGGGACAGAGGAAGCCTTCTGCATTGCTGATGGGAATGGTTTTTATGAAGAGCAATCTGGACAACTCTTACAAGGAGAAACATGAACCTTCCCATATGACTCAGTAATTCCTCTCCTACAGATATATCCCAAGAACTCCATGATGCCCAATCAAAAAGATATGTGTATTCCTATGTTCATAGCACTATAATTTGTAATAGCTAAAACCTGGAAGCAACCCAGGTGCCCAACAACAGATGAATGGCTGAGAAAGCCGTGGTATATATACACAATGGAATACTATGCAGCTATTAAGAACAATGAACCCACATTCTGTGACCCATCTTGGATGCAGCTAGAAGGAATTATGTTAAGTGAGCTAAGTCAGAAAGATAAAGATGAGTGCAGGATGATCCCACTCATCAACAAAAGTTGAAAAAGAATAATGGAAAGGGAAACTCAAAGCAGGATCTGACTAAATTTGTAGTTAGCCAAAAAATAAAAACCCTGGGTTTAGGGTGAGGATATTCATTTTCATGGGGTTGGGGGGGGGGTGAACAGAATGGGGCACAGTATTCTGGTGGTGGGAATGGTGTTAATGTACATTCCTATTAATTTGTAGTCATATAAATCACTAAGTAATATGAGAGGGGGAAAAACTGATTGAATGTCTCAAACTTTTTAAAGCACAGTCTGAGTCTTTTTAATATATAGGTTGAGTATTTGATATGTTGACTCTCTTAAAAGCTTAGACCAGGGAGAACAGAAGCAACCGGTTGTATAGCTATATACAAATAATGTCAAAGGACATAAAATATGATGGTGGTGTGTATGATACAGCCAATCATAACAAAGGGATTTTTCAAAGTTAACACAATTGCCAAACAATGTGATTATAGCAATAACTATCAATTGTTTTCTTAAACCCTAAGACAGCAAGAACCTCCCACTTCTACTATAGAGCCTATATTTCCCCCAGTTCTGGAACCTTAGGGGTGAGGCTCACTTCTCTGAATGCTTCTCTCAAGTCATGCCAAATGATATTGCTTCCACCAATCCCAACCTAATCAATGCAACGAGTACCACCTCAGCATGCTTCACTTTAGATTGTGTCCAGAGACATCAGGCATGGAATGTCAACCCTTCAGCCTCATTACTCGGGTGAGACCTTTCCTTTCATGTTAGTCTCTAATTCCATTCCAGGAGGTTCACTTCCTAGCAAAGTCCCAAAACCTAGATATAGACCAGGTCCTGTAAGGTAGACCATATGTTCACATAAACTAGGGCAAAATATATACCTGAAAGCAAAAATACACAATAGTCTGTAGTGAGTCAGTATCAAATTCATAATGAAATAGTGTCTAGTTAGACTTAAATAGCCTCCTCACCTGCTTCCTATTACAGTTCTCTCACTCACTGCTAAGCTAACCGTATCAAAACAAGGACTGCAAAAGCTGAATAAGGGCAAGAGACTGGCATACTTTAACAATAACTCTTTAGTCACTATCAAGCCAGTCCATCACCTGGTGCCCTATTTGGGGAACCCTGAGATTCCCAAACAGACTTGATGGGCCTAGAACTCAAATTAATCCCTCTCTCCATTGTTACCGGTCATTTCTATCAGGAACAACAAAATGGACCCCTTTGTTGGCCCCCATAGGACCTTGCCCTCAACTTGGATCAACAATGACAGAGAAGGAGGATGGACAACATACTCTATGCTACACCTGAGGAAGGTGGGTCCTGATACTGGGGCAGCATGGAATGTTCCTACTCATGAACACAGAATGTGAGCTCAGATCTACAGGGATGCAGAGGTTACATAGGCTACTTAGCTAATTATTGGCCCCAGATCACATCAAATTGATGGGGTTTACAGTCAACAATATTTATACTCCTTTCCCATATCAGGGAGCTACTCTCTTCCCCAATCCAGCTTCCTGGTCCTTTTTCCTGCCATGACATGGTTTTGTTAATTTATCCTTTCTTAAATAAAAAATAATTTTTTTTAAAAAAGGAAATAATTAAAACTTAAAAAAAAAAAAAAAGGAGGAGGGGAAGAGGGAGGAGGAGGGAATAGAGGGGGAGGGGTGGGGAGAGGGAGGGGAGGAGGAGAGGAGGGGGAGGGAAGGAGGAGGAAGTAGGGGAGGATGGGGAGAAGGGGGAGGAGATGGAGAAGAAGAGGAAGAAGAAGGAGAAAGAGGAGGAGGAGGAGAAGGAGAAGAAAGGGAAGGGGAAGGAGAAGAGGCAGAGGAGGAGGAAGAGGAGGAAGAAAGAGAAAAAGCCCTAGTATTTTAACTAGAGTTTCACCATTTATGTGGAACATGTGATGGAGAATTTCTGTTAGAGAGGACCATTGGTAAAATAAGTTATGATATATAAATATTATTTCACTCAATATCACTGTCCTTTATCTACTGTATTTGTTACTAAAATAGGCCAGTATATTTCAGTTACTAATGGTAAACAGAATATATTTTTGTAAAATTCTGTCTTTTCATAAATTCTAGAAGCATAGATGACATTATTTGTCCCTTTAAAAATGGAGACAAGTGAAGACTCAAAAGATACTTCTGTTCAGTCATTCTCACATTGGCAGACCCACATGAGGAAAAGAAAGAATTCACCATTAGCCAGCTGGTGCAGGAGAGAAGTCAAGTGAAGACAAACCCTCGATTTTGTCTGCCTGGAAACCACTGGCATCTCTGTCCAAGCGCTGAACAAATGAGTCTTTGTACACACTCATGACAAATCCCTTTGATGTGCTGGCATCCTGATTGGCAGCTTTTCATATCTGCCCATCTTAGAGCAGGAGAGGTTGGGAAACAGAGGGGAAGGACTAAGAGAAGAAGTAGGCAGCCCTTGACTGGCTCTGAGCCCACTGGGTAAACATACTAGCTCCCTTTTCACACAGATAGCTTTTCAAAAATGAAAAGGGAGTGTCCAGCATCATGTGGAAGAAAGATGAGGAAATGACTCTCAGCTGTCCACACACAAACAAAACAATAGACCACTACACATAGTCAGAACTTCCATCCAACGTAGACCAAACTACACTTCCTTCCCAAACCCCGAAGTAGATATCCCCCTTCAAAAATGTTTACAGTGCTGGGCCAGCCCAGCATGCTAGGGGTGGGATATTTTAATGAAGTCCATAATCTCCAGCTTCTACAACAAATACACAAACTTTCTTTTAGGACAAGAGTAGATTTGCTACTTTGATTTTAGGAATGCTTTTCTTAGCCTAATTCTATCAATAGAGATTATGTGGCTTTTATTTTTAGTTTAATTTTGTGAGTTTGAAGAGATCTAATTCTCGTTACACATAAAATGTCTTGTGTGGTCTTTCATAAGCAATTACCCTCCCCCACCTTTTTCCCCTCTAACTCCTTTTAGGGATTATGAGAATCATGAGGAGAGGGAGATAAAGGTTAGCCAGCTTTAAATACTTTTGATTGATTTAAAAGCAACACCATATTTATTGTTTACTCCTAACTTTGTACTGGGCTAGCAGAAAGGAAAAAATTACAAAGTATGTAGGTGCTTTACATTCAAGAAACATTAATTAAATGACACAACATAAATGCTTAACATATATTCCAGAATTAACAATAACTAAATAATTAAATTGCTAAAAATGCATAATAGATAACATTAACTATGAGTATTTTTTAATGTTTTAGTTATTCTTTTAAAAAATATTTATCTATTTGGTAGGTAAAAGGTAGAGAGGGGAAGAAATAGAGAGAGAGAAAGACCTGCAGCACTGCTTCATTGCTTGTGAAAACTTCCCACTGTTGGTGGGGTTAAGGGTCTTGAATCCTGTTCCCTGGAATAGTAATTCCTGTGCTCCAACAGGTACACAACTGTCTGGCCCTAACTAGGAATAATTTTAAAATTTGAAATGAAGCATATCATTATGAATGGAATAGGTTATATAAAACATAGCAGGTTGTAAATATATATATATAATATACACAGTA
This sequence comes from Erinaceus europaeus, assembly GCF_950295315.1. Lineage (NCBI taxonomy): Eukaryota > Metazoa > Chordata > Mammalia > Eulipotyphla > Erinaceidae > Erinaceus > Erinaceus europaeus. Next base: position 35,956,086 of record NC_080169.1, read on the forward strand.
ATTTCTTCAATATGAAAGATAGCATATGCTTGAAGTCATGAGCAATATTTAAAGAAAAAAGGGACGTTTCTTTATTAAAATCTATAGTTATTTCTTATCAAGATGAAGGAACAAGAACAGAATTTATGCTTCCATGAGAATATAAATAAAATAATGCCTTTTGGACTTGAACCATTAGACAGAACAGATCAGCAAAATTAAGCAGATGGAACATAAGGAGATGGTCTTTGTGGCTGTCCAGCTACAGTCCTAAGAAACTAGACCAAAGCTCAGGAAGATAGAATTCAAATGGAAACTGGCAGAAAAGCTTCTGCATATCCAAAGAAACTATTAAACAAACAAAGAGACCCCTCACAGAATGGGAGAAGATCTTCACGTGCCATACATCAGACAAGAAACTAATCACCAAAATATATAAAGAGCTCAGCAAACTTAGCACCAAAAAATCAAATGACCCCATCCAAAAATGGGCAGAGGATACGAACAAAACATTCACCTCAGAGGAGATCCAAAAGGCTAACAAACATATGAAAAACTGCTCTAGGTCACTGATTGTCAGAGAAATGCAAATTAAGACAACACTAAGATACCACCTCACTCCTGTAAGAATGGCATATATCAAAAAGGACAGCAGCAACAAATGCTGGAGAGGTTGTGTTTTACATTGCTGGTGAGAATGTAAATTGGTACAGCCTCTGTGAAGAGCAGTCTGGAAAACTCTCAGAAGGCTAGACATGGACCTTCCATATGATCCAGTAATTCCTCTCCTGGGGTTATACCCCAAGGACTCCATAACACCTAACCAAAAAGAGGTGTGTACTCCTATGTTCATAGCAGCACAATTCATAATAGCTAAAACCTGGAAGCAACCCAGATGCCCAACAACAGATGAGTGGCTGAGAATTCCTAAGTTAAAAAAAGAGAGTCTAAGAGTACATGGAACTAGACAGCTAGAACCTCCAGATCTGTCCCCAAAACAAGGGAGATACACAGAAGGGTCTTACTGGATCTTGAATTCTAATGAGCAGGAATGAAAAGACCCAAGACTTGAAGAAGAAAAAAAAAAAGAAATCAGTTCTCCAAATTCATACAGGAATAGAAGTATAATGTATTTTCACAAAAGTAGAGTTTTGTTATTCATCAGAACCAGACTGAACACTAAGAAGAGTAGTACCTCAGTAATAGGAGGAAATAATTCCTAGGCTAAAAGCTGCTCTAATCTCTCCTGAAAGAACTTAAAATATGCACTGTTGCATAGTACTCCACTGTGTATATAAACCACAACTTCCTTAGCCATTCATCTGTTTGGCATCTGGATTGCTTCCAAGTTTGGGCTATTACAAACTGTGCTGCTATAAATATTGGTGTAGAGTGTTGGTTTTGGATAGGTGTTTTTGTTTCTCCTGAGTAAATCTATAGGAGAAGAATTTCTGAGTCATAAGGTAGGTCCATTTCTAGAGTTGTGATGAATCTCCAGACTGCTTTCCCATGTTGACCAACTTACATTCCAACCATCTATGTAGGCAAGTTCCCTTCCCTGTACAACCCCTCCAAGTTAGTGTTTCTGTACTTTCTAGTATGTGACATTCTCTCAGTGGTGTGTCATTTTTATTTGAATTTACCTGATCATCAGTTACTTTGAGCATTTTTTCATGTCTGTTGGCCACTTGGATCTCTTTTCTGGAGAAGATTCTGCCCATTCCCTCTCCCAGCTGTTAAAAATGATGATGTCTTCTCCTTTGCAATATCATGTTGAATGTGACAAGACAGAGAAAGACCAATACTGAATGAACTTACTTACAGGTAGACCTTAAGAGCAAAGAACAGTAAGGGGAAACATAAGGTAAAACTTGGACTGAGGGTGATGTATTGCACCACAGCAAAAGACTGGGGAAAGAGGGCAAGAAACAGGATGAAGAGACATTGGGATCTAGTTAGGGGAATCCTTGGATTCCCATTCACATATAATGGGCCTAGACCTCTAAAGGGTCCCTCTCTCTCCACTACCACTGGTCACTCCCATAATGAATGGCATCTTCTAAGTCCTTCCAGGACTTTGTCTTCACCATAAAACAATGATGGTAGTCTCCGAAGGGAAGCTGGAGGTATCCTGCCTTCACTCTAAAAAGACTGGTCCTGAAATGAGCATAGTCTGCAATGTTCCTCAGATGTGACCATGAGCTATAAACTCAGACCAATAGACAATTAGAGGTTACACAGGCTCTAGTGATATATATATATATTGGCCCTGAAGCAGGTGGATGGAGGTAAATAGTTAATTTTAGTCACTAATTTTTTTTTTTAAGAACAGGAGCTACTCCCTGCCCTAATCCAACTTTCTAAGCCCTTTTCTCTACTCTGACACCATTTTCTCAGACAATATTCTTATCTACCCTCAGGCTAGCTACCAAACTCAAACAAAACTACCACAGTTGTGTGCCCTTGGAAACATGCTTAAAATGGTTTCCCTATATTTCTTCTACCCTAAAATCCCTAATCTCAACTGCTCTAATCCTACTTTTTGTTCCTGTTCTCCAACCATTTTGTCTCAACATTGGTCACGTCACCTTACAAACATCAAGCTATAAATGCTACCATGACTCCATCCCAACTTCTCTGGGCAGACAGCCTCATAAATGTGTCCTGTACCCTCGCATCTCCAGAGCTCTGGTCCACTAGGGAAAGATAGAAATATGGTGGGGTATGGATCAAGCCATCAATGCCCATGCTCAGTGAAGAAGCAATTACAGAATCCAGAACCCCTACCTTCTGCTCCCCAAAAATAAAGTTGATCCATACTCCCAGTGGGGTAGAAATGATAGGATAAAGATAAGAGGGCTCTGAACTCCAGCTCCATCAGCACCCAGAGAGAGAGAAAGAAAAGGAGAGGGACATATGGAGGTAGTTATGTTGTCATGAGTGGCTTGGAGGGGAAGAGAGGATTAAATCAGAAAAAGATGGGGCAACTATGTATAAACATGGACAGATAGTTGCAGAGATGATGGCTGGCTCATGTCTGCAACCTTAAGCAAACTGTGGTGGGTTGCAGTGGGGAGACTGAAGATTCAAAACTCTGGTAGTGGGAATGATGTGGATTCAAATCCCTGTTGACATGTATTTTGTAATAAACAAATTAATTTAAAAAGTAGAGAGAAAGACATTGGGATCTTCTTGTGTCTACTAGAAATCAATCAAGTGTAGATGAAAAGTTGGGCCTATGTGTTAAAGACGATACTGCAAACTATTAATACCCCAATAATACATATGAAAAATTTTCTCCCTTATCTTAGGCCACTTTTGTCTTCCCATCTGATCCCTCCATGAATATTAACTGAATTACTGAAAAGTTGAATAGATATTTTGACTTTTTCTAGATTTCTGAATCTGATGTTTTAGTTATGCAGTACAAAGTATTCTCCTCTAATATACTATATATACTGTTTTCAGTTGTCAATGAATAAATTATGTTATCTGGATAATTAGAAACTCTAATGTTTCCATAAATCCAAAAAGTGTTTAAGGACTTTGTTATGGGAACTTTGGAAACTGTGTACTTCCTCCTTTTGAACAGACAATGTGCTGATTGTTCACTAGTGCTACTGCATGTTGTAATGCAGTTACTCACGTAATATCATTCAGTAATCTGACCTACCAGAGATTGATCTGTTGATCTTTTCACCCATTACATATCATCCCAACTCAATTTCATCACTAGCGGAGCTTATAAATTGGATAAACTTTGTAATGTTGCTCTTGGAATTATGTGAGCCTTCGAAGCTGGGTTCACATGTCATTAACTGAAAAGATGTTTTTTTTATCTATTTTTATCCTTTGAAAGGAAAGGTCCCAAGTTCATCCTTGAATAGGGGGAAAAAAAAGTGCCTTCACCCACAGAATTTCCCAGGTATTGTAACAAATTTCTATGTTCCTCAGAAATTATGCTAATTTGGTAATACTTGCTGTCTCTAAAAAAGCATGGTAGGACACAGGATTCTGTGATGACTTGGCTTGTGTTCTTCCATTTCTGAAACCTCTTGTGTTGGCCAGAGAGTGCTTACTACTTCTTCATTGGTAGATTTAATTTTATGAGACTATTTGGAGGCAGTGTCTAAAAGATTTCAGGGGCTTCCTGCATCACGCCTGATTCCAGGCACTACTCTTCCCTACCCTCTCACTGCTGGCAATTGTCCCTCTCTTAACGGTGTCACAGATGACAACAAGCTTTACAACAGAACTGCATTCTACTGTACTGCTATTTCCCACTCTGATGAAATGTCAACAGGTGGTTTTACTACCACTGCTCTGTATAGAAAGCCACATAATGGTTCCTTCCTGGATTCTTCCACAGACCTGAGAAAGGCAGAAAGTCTACACACAAGTTAGACAGAGGGAAGAATTAAACCTTCAAAGCCACCCCTACTCCTGGTTTTAATCATTCCCTTATTAAGTGCCTATGACTTTATGGGGAAACTATAAAGCAAATCAGAGTTTGTTTATTCCCTTTCATCATTTTATAAAATATGACACTTGTTCATAATGCCCAGATTTGTCTTCACTTTTTTATTATTCGTGTTGCAATTATCAATAGTACTTTCTAATATAAAAGATGAGACTCTTCTCAATTCACATTAGAAAGGAAAAGAAGACAGGACCATAGAAAAATGGGCAAATATATACAAATATAGATAGATACTTATAGAAAATAATACCTAACCCTTATGTGTAGATGTGGGAGAACTACTGCAGTTTCCAATGGAGGGAATGGGGACACAGAACTCTGGTGGTGGGAAAGGTGTGGAATTATACCCCAATTATCTTATAATTTTGTAAATAAATATTAAATCACTAATAAAAACTTTTTAAAGAACTTAGTAGAGAGTCCAGTGGTAGCGCAACGGGTTAAGCGCACATGGCGCAAAAGCGCAAGGACCCACTTAAGGATCCCGCCTGATTCGAGGCCCCAGCTCCCCACCAGCAAGGGGCTCGCTTCACAGGCGGTGAAGCAGGTCTGCACGTGTCAATCTTTCTCTTCCTCTCCTCTTTCCATTTCTGTCTGTCCTATCCAAGAAAGCCGACATCAATAACAACAATAATAACTACAACAATAAAACAAGGGCAACAAAAGGTAATAAATAAATAAATAAATATTTTTTTAAAAATAGTCTTGGAGACTATTTAAAAAAGAAGAAGAAGAACTTAGTAAAAGGCACAGGGTAAAAGGAAAATGTGAGATCAATTAACATAGTTTAGAAAAAAAAATCACCACCTTGATTTGCATTTACTCCCTACATATTTGGTAAAGAATTTTTGTAATTTTTTTTCTTTTTTTTTATTTAAGAAAGGATTAATGAACAAAACCATAAGGTAGGAGGGGTACAACTCCACACAATTCCCACCACCCAATCTCCATAACTCACCCCCTCCCATGATAGCTTTCCCATTCTCTATCCCTCTGGGGGCATGGACCCAGGGTCATTGAGGGTTGCAGAAGGTAGAAGGTCTGGCTTCTGTAATTGCTTCCCCGCTGAACATGGGCGTTGACTGGTCGGTCCATACTCCCAGTCTGCCTCTCTCTTTCCCTAGTAGGGTGTGTCTCTGGGGAAGCTGAGCTCCAGGACACATTGGTGGGGTCTTCAGTCCAGGGAAGCCTGGCCAGCATCCTGGTTGCATCTGGAACCTGGTGATTGAAAAGAGAGTTAACATACGAAGCCAAACAAATTGTTGAGCAATCATGGACCCAAAGCTTGGAATAGTGGAGAGGAAGTGGTAGGGGGGTACTCACTGCAAACTCTAGTGTACTTCTGCTTTCAGGTATATATTTTGCAGTAGTTTACGGATACGTGTGAACATAAGCTCTCTCTCACAGAAACTGGTGTATATCGAGGTTATGGGACTTTGTTAGAAAGTGAACTACCTGAGATGAAATTAGAGTGTATAAAAGGAAAGGTCTCACCCGAGTAATGAAGCTGAAGGGTTGTCATTCCACAAGTGAAGTCTCTGGACACAGTCTGAGGTGAAGCATGTTGAGGTGGCAATCGTTGCGTTGGTTAGGTTGTGATCGGCTGATGCAAAATTATTTAGTATGGATTGGGAGAGGCACACGGGAAAGTGGGCCCTATCCAAGGGTTCTAGGACTGGGGAAAGTAGGGGCTCTATAGTGGAGATGTGAGGTTCCTGCTGTCTTAGGGTTCAAAAAGACAATCGATAGTTAATGTTATCATCGCATTATTTGGTAATTGGGTTAACTTTGAAAAGTCCTTTTGTTATGGTTTGCTGTACAGTATCCAGTATCTTGTATATAGCTGTGCTATTGGATGCTTCTAATCTACTTGGTCTAGGCTTTTGAGAGAGCCCGCATATCAAATACACAGCCTATATATTAAAAAGATTCAGTTTGTGTTTTGAAAAACTTTGAGATACACAATTGATTTTCCCCCTCTCATATTAATCAACTACTGATTTATATGTCTACATTTTGCTAGGAGTGTACATAAACACCATTCCCACCACCAAAAGAGAATTTGTGTAATTTTCAAAATACCCTAGAGAGTCTTTAGATCTAAGTGCCTTTTTTTTTTTGGTGAAGAAATTTTTATCGATAGTGAAACATTTTATTCAGTTAACTTCCATTATATTATAGTAACATTGAAGTCAAGTCATTTTAAAGCAACATTATAGTATCCTTACATTTTTATTTTTGTATTATCTTTATTTAACAGAATCAGCAGAAATTGAGAGGCAGGGGGAGACAGGGAAAGAGATAGACACTTGCAGCACTGCTTCACCACTTGTGAAGCTTTCCCCTTGCAGGTGGGGGCTGGGGGCTTGAACCCAGTTCCTTCAAATTGTGACATATGCACTCAACCAGGTATACCACCATCCAACCCCCTACCCCCATATTTTTATAACTTAATGTCTATCTCCCTATCTGAGCTGTGACTTTAGTCCTCATCTAAAGCTAGACCTCTCAAGTAATTTGCATCTAATGCTAATGATAGCCATTTCAAAATATTGGGGTGTGAATAATTTTTAAAGAAACTTTATTTTTTGTTTTGTTTTGTTTTGTTATCTTTTGAAAGAAAAACAGACTGCAGCACCACTGAGTCATTTGTGGTGTCAGGAACTGAATCCAGGGCCTCGGGCTAGTAAAGCATTCACTCTATTGATAATTTCCCTGTTTACCAAGGGATACTTAAAAATAAAGAAATTTCTAAAAGTTTTCATGTTTTCTGACAAGATTAGAGGTTTTCTTTGATCTTGTTACTACGGGTGACCTTTATTATGCAAAGTAATTTCCTGCCTTCAAATTTCTGTTCAAAATATGGCTAATTTGATTTGTTCTTAAATAAAAGCAAGAAAAATAAAAATTCTAATGTTCTGGTACAGACATCAAAAAAGAAACTGCAATTTTTTAGAAGATGTGTATCCATAACAATAATTCAGGAATGCAGTGTTAAATGAAGATTTGGGGCCCTAGATAAGTGAAACTGTTAGAAAAACAGCTTGAGAGACGCAACCACCCTCTCAGATGACCTTTATCTCTGGCATAGTCTAATCTCAAAGAAGAGTGTTCTCCAGTAATCAGCAACTAACTTCAATGAATTTCATTTTCTACCCAAGTATGAATTTTGAAGAATGTGGGAGCCTGCCACTTTTATCTATTCTCTTTTCCAAGATAACTGAGATTTCATTATATTTCGGAAATCTGCCTCCTTTGTCTCTTGTAAATTCCAGGAACTCTAATTTGGGATCAACTCTCTAAGGGACAGTCTGTTCATCTATAAAGTCTTTTTGTATATGTCTCTGATAAAGAGTTTAATAGGCTCCATTGCTCTTTGAACATGTTGTTTATCCACCTAATTATCCTGAAAATACTGCCATGTTTATCACATTAAGCTAAACAATTATACAGTAGACCAGACCAATAAAACAAGATTTTCAGGAGAACCCACAGCTCAATTGGTCATTGACTTGAGCACAGTTTGTTTCTCTGTAAGGGTATCATATTCAGGAGTTTGGAAGTTGAACAGAGAATTAAATTCTCATGAAGGAAAGGGCATATCATTAAACAGCTGTTAAAGAGAAGTTTGTTTTATGAGCCGTGACAGGTCTGTGTAGATCACCATAATTAAAGTGTGGTGAGCACTCATGTACGTAACAACATTTATGAGCTTGTTTTTATCTGACTTCCTGAATACAATCAGCAAGTTATCTTTTAGATGCTTGCATTCCAGACTTGCTGTGCAATAGTGCCCTCCGCTGATCACAAGAAAGCATTACATTGTGAGAAAAAAAAAAAGCATTTTTGAGTAGTAATGGGGTGGGGAATAAAAAAGAGAAAAAGCAAAACTGAGATTTTGTCATACACTAAAGAAAAAATATAACTTCCCATAGTTGAGACTGTAAGTGTCTTGCATAAAATGTAATTCTTGAAAGATTAGATTGTTACTGCATTAAAACTATTCTGAAGTTGTGATCTGACATATTTTCAAAGTTAGACAAATAGTAATAAATATTGTTAGTAATATTAATTTAATAGCATCCCCAAATGTCATCCCTGAGACTGAGTTTTTTCACATTGTACTCACCAAGAAGAATCTCCTAGAAAAATAGAGATCATCAGGGTTCTCTACCTTGGCTCTCTACCTTTAAGGATCCTGATTCATTAGAGATGCAAACTTTGAATTTGCCTTCTAGCATACATCCCTGAAAACCAATGATATAGTGCCACGGACCACCACAGTGGATGAGCAGCAGGAGGGTCAGGGGTCTTGAAGGCAACCTCCCCGGTGGGTCAGGAGTCGGCGCGAGGGAGAACAGATAGACACCACACTCTATTGGAGGGTGAATCTGGACTCATTTTAATAGTGAAACTGAATTAGCTTTTATACTTTTTTCAGGTTACATTAAGGTTGCCTGAAAAACCAGCTTAGTCTTGTGGCTTTGGCAAGCTATATGTTACTCCCCTATTTCTGTAAAGAATGGTACAATACTTAGTATCGCCCTGTTCTCAGGGGAGGTCATACCCAGAATTGTTTTAGACTTTTGCTGAGGGCTATCTCTACCATTTATCTTCTATGGGGGGCATACAGATCTTTGCCTAGTCGTGGACCACTGCTCATCTAGGTCTGGTACAGTTTAACTATTAATCTTTCTTTGTTTCAATATGTCAACTTGTACCTGGGAGGCCTCAATCTCTGTATTCTTTCTTTGAGGGGCAAGTCATAACATGACTTCTTTTGTCCGTCTATGCTGACCCACCTTCCCCACTTTCATAATGTAACTTTCAAATATGCTCCTGTGTAAGGGAGAGGGGGGTGCTTCTGACTCTCCATTCCCACCAGGCACTGCCAAAGCACTATTAATCAATTGTGACAGTATAATTACTTGTAACAATAATGGGGGGAGAATGCGTCGTCCCACTCTCATCCTTTCTGCCCAGCTTCCTTGAAGTCTGAATGCAGGTCCAGAGGAGATGACCCTGTCAGGCTCCCTGGCGTTCGTGACGGGGGGGGGGGGCAATATAGGATTTTATATTTTCCTCAGTTAGGAAGAAAAGGGTTACTGTGGGATTGGTCTCTCATGTAGAAATGCAGAACTGTCACCTCAGTGCCTTAGGAAGATCTATCGTAACCAGGTTTTGTACAACAGAAGCACCCCCATCATCATAACCATAGCTACTCACTATTTATTGAATACTTTCTTTTCTTTTCTTTTTTAATAGAGGCAGAGACTGAAAGAGACCACAGCAACACCAAAGTTTTCTCCTGTGCAGTAAGGTTCAGGCTAGGACCTGGGTCATACATACAGCAAAGCAGTACACTACTCAATGAGATATTTCTCCAGCTCCTTTTTGAATATTTTCTGTGTACCAGGTATTATTTTCCCATTTTTCTTAGACAGTTATAGCCTTACAGCTTATAAAATATGTCTTCTTTTTTGTTTGTTTGTTGTGGGTTTTGTTGTTGTTGTTGTTTGGTTTTTTGTGGTAGTGCACCTGGTTGATCGTAAATGTTACAATGCTCAAGGACATGGGTTCAAGGCCCCAGTCCCCACCTGCAGGGGGAAAGCTTCACAAGTGGTGAAGCAGGGCAGCAGGTGTCTCTCTGTCTCTCTTACTCTCTAGCTCCCCCTTGCCTCTCATTTTCTGGTTGTCTCTATGAAATAAATAAATAAATAAATAATAAAAAATAATAAAGTTCCACATGATGGAAAACTAAACCATATTTAGCACATAGTTGACCCTCACCAATAGTCTGTTTGCTATTATAGATAAAACGGCTGCCTACTTACATTAGAGCTCTTAGTTATGGAGAAATTTGAGTTGCCTTCTGTAGGAGCTCAAAGTCCTATTCAGTAGAGAAACATTTGACAAGTTTCTAAGAAAGACTTAATTTTCTTGCAGGAGCCGGGCAGTAGCGCAGCTAGTTTAGTGCACATGGCACAAAGCGCAAGGATGGGTGTAAGGATCCTGGTTCGAGCCACCGGCTCCCTCCTGCAGGGCAGTCATTTCATAGGTGGTGAAGCAGGTCTGTGGGTGTCTATCTTTCTCTCTTCCCTCTCTGTCTTCCCCTCCTCTCTCCATTTCTCTCTATCCTATCCAACAATGACAACAACAATAATAACTACAACAATAAAACAAGGGCACAAAAGGGAATAAATAAATATTTTAAAAAATATTTAATTTCCTTGCATCTCACTGCTTCCTGAAATACAGCTATATGCACATCATTTTGCTTTCTCTGAAGTGTGTGTGTGTGTGTGTGTGTGTGTGTGTGTGTGTGTGTGTGTAGCTGTTTCCAAGAAATTGTAGATGTTTAAAAATGGCTGGTAACTTCTGCACTCTTTGTGTCCTGATAAGGTGTGTCAGTATAGAAACTGTAATAATTAATTCCAAGTTAATCTGATTCTTTTATTTCATATGACCATAGAATACTCACTATGAAGAGGAAAAGAAGACACACTGACCGACCAAACCAGGTTCAGAAGACCAACTCCTGTAGAAGAGAATGGATATTCTGGTCAAAATAGGGCAAGAGGGGTCAGGTTATTTTGCACTGGGTACAACATAAATGTTTCCATGCTCAATGACCTAAGTTCAAGTCTTCACCCTTACATGCAGGGGTGGGAAGCTTCAAGAGTTATGGAGCAATGTTTCAGGTGTCTCTTTCTCTTTTCTTCTCTATTTCCTTCTTCCCTCTCAGTCTCTCTCTTTATAAAAAGAAGAAGGAGGAGGAAGAAGAAGAGAGAGAAGGATGAGGAGGGGAAAAATGGAGAGGGAGGGAGGGAGAAGAAGTAGGAGAAGGAGAAGGGGAAGGAGGGAAACATAAGGAAAAAATGGCAGTGGAGAGCAAAGGATTCATCCTGTGAGCACAGAATCCCAGTGATAACCCTAGTGCCAATACAATAAATAAATAATGAGGAAAAAATAACTTGCAGGAAGAAACAAATGCTTACTAGTTAGCATTTGTCTCTAAAACTTAGAAAAAAAACAAGATAGATTTTCAATATTAAAGAAGGAAAAGTCTCATAACCTAAGAATCTGGAAGTTAATGTGCTTCTACATAGTTGGAAAGTCAACAAAAATGCTGCTCTGAGTAATTTCAAATCTCCAAAGAGAAGTATAATAAGAAGGAAGTGGGAGAATCCAGAAAGAAAACACAGAAACAGTAACAAAAATAATCAGAAAAGCATGTTAAGAAGGCTGACTACTGAAATGGAAAAATGTCTATATGCTTTTGTGGGCTACAAAATGGGTTTATTGTTGATGTTTTAAGCCAACAGAAGTAAAAATCCAGACTTACTTATTGAAGGGGAGGAAATGTGCTTTTGAAGAATACACAGAAAAGATTCTTGGGTAGCCTGTTTTCTCTGAAGTTTAGCAAAATGGCTCATTGACACCAAAAAACTATTCTCATAAATAATAATCTATTTTCAGGGGTTTGAAAGGCATTTGATTGCATTTTCAGAATCCCTTATAGTTATATATGGCCATTTGACAAAGTTCTGACCAGCAAGAATAAGAAGGCTATATACAGATACATAGCTTAGCAGTCAACTGCTTGCTTCTTACACTTCCAGTTATCTGCAAGACAGAGTAAATGGCTGGGGCTCCAGTAGTATTTGGACCTTGAGATTGAAAATCAAGAATGAGTGTGATAGAGCAGAAACTAGAAGAAACTAGACCCCTGCTCATCTTTCTATCGCTATTTTGTTGAAAACCCTTTGTTCTTGTGATTTTTGTTACATTATCGTCAGTTCTAGATGGTGCAGTGGTAGTGTGATGGACTTGCAGACGTGACATTCTGAGTTTGATACCCAGCACTACATATGCCAGAGTGATAAGAAAAATTTTAACAAATAAATGATCTTGTCTGGAAAAAATGTTGAGTAAATCTTTGTAAGTCAAGATAACAGAGTCATTCATTCAATAGGGTAAAATAAGGCAGAGAAAGAATTTTGTAGACCCTAAGGGTGTAACCCTTGCCCTGGAGAGACTTAGTCAAGCATCTAATGAAATTCTCACAGTAATAGAATTTTACTGGTGGCCAGGCTATGTCGCACCGGTTTAAGCTCACATAGTATGAAGCACAAGGACCTGCATAAGGATATCAGTTCGAGCTCCTGGTTCCCCACTTGCAGGGAGTGTCACTTCACAAGTGGTGAAGCAGGTCTGTCTTTCTATCTCCCTCTCTATCAACCCCTCCCAGTCTCAATTTCTCTCTGACCTAATATAAATGGAAACAATGGTTGCCAGAAGCAGTGACTTCATAGTCACTACCAGCCATAACCTTAGAGGCAAAAAATAATTATATTTAATTTATTTTTTTATCTTTTTTTTCTTTTTTTTATATTTTTATTTTATTTATTTATTCCCTTTTGTTGCCCTTGTTGTTTTATTGTTGTAGTTATTATTGTTGTTGTCGTTGTTGGATAGGACAGAGAGAAATGGAGAGAGGGAGGGGAAGACAGAGAGGAGGAGAGAAAGATAGACACCTGCAGACCTGCTTCACCACCTGTGAAGCGACTCCCCTGCAGGTGGGGAGCTGGGGTTCGAACTGGATCCTTATGCGGGTCCTTGTGCTTTGCGCCACCTGCGCTTAGCCCGCTGAACTACAGCCCGACTCCCTATAATTAATTTATTAAAAATAAATTTTAAAAAAGAAATAAAATTCTACTAAGGTATCTGAGATTTTGATAATAATATATAATAATAATAATTTAATAACCACAAGGTACAGAGAGATGCAGAAAAGTTGGATAGTATTTTAAAAGAGATGACAATTTAGAAATACTAACTTGGTATTGCAAGATTCCAGGACAGATTAAAAGGCAGTTACAAACAGTTGACAATGAAATGAGTAACTGAAATACATTGCAGATTTGCTAGAAAAAAATATATAAATGACTGTTTATTTTCCTCTTTGACAAAAGAACTGCACTCTATGGATTTTTCAGCAAGGGTTTTGTGGAAATGGTTTATTATATTCTACCAGGATTATCAATCTGCAATCACTACGAATCCACTGCTACTGGTGGCCATATTTTTTCTTTTTCTTTCTTTTTTTTTTTGTTTTGATTTTATTTGATGGTACAGAGAGAAATTGAGAGAGGAGAGAGAAACAGAGAGGAATAGATAAATATAGACACCTGCAGGCCTGCATCACCGATTGTGAAGCATCCTCCCTGCAGATGGGGAACACTGGCTCAAACCTAAGTCCTTGTGCATAATAATGTGTGTGCTCAACTGGCTGTGCCACCGCCCATCTCTTCATCACATTTTTTATAAAGAAGTAGGTAAAGTGTGCTGAATAATCAGACAACAAAGTATATTTATAACTAGTTGGTCTACTATGAATAGCTCAAATTAATAGACAAGCATCAATCTAAAAGCATTCATAGGAGTCTCTCTTGTGTCCAGTTCGCTATTTTCATCAATACTTTTCAAAAGCTACAGAAGATACATTCAAAAAGTAGAGTGCACAAGGGATGATTAATACACTGGACTGCACAACCAACATCAACACTATGTAAACAATTCTTACTTATAAATCATCTAATTTCTATCAAAAGAGAGCATGAAACTCTCTGATCACTAGCAGTCCATGTTGAAAGTATCAGAATCAAAAAGAACCTTATTAATGTGAGATTCTACCCAATTGTCTACATCTGAAAAGAACAATCTTCAGAGTGGTCCCATGGAATGAATATCTTGCCTTAATGTCATAGTTCTAAGTAACTGCATTTCAAGGGAGATTGAAGCACTTCTCAGGTGGCAGGTAGGACCTGAACAGGGCTGGATATGGAGTATTCCACAAAAGTGAAGGACTCTAGGGAAGGAGAGGAAGAGAAGGAATGGAGAGTTTTGGGGTCTTGGTACATGGTAGGCATCAAGGTGGGAAAGGACCTATGTTTGGGGTAAGAGTGTTTTGCAGTCACCTATTAGGAAATGGAGAGATTCGAAATTGTACTTAAGTATTATAAACCATCAAGCCCCTAATAAAGTTATTTGAGGGGGGAAAGAGAGAAGCTAAATTAACCTTAAGGACAGTTTCACCCACTGCCACGGAAATCAGAAGATGCAAAAGCATAAATGGCAGCAGAAGGTGCAAATACTGAGCAGGCTCATACAAGGACATGCTTTAAGTTATAGGTGACAGTGCAAAATAAAGGGATGATAATCATAGAAGCTACTTAACAGCTATGAAATATCATAATGGGGAAATGAGTAAATGCAGTAGTTAAAGTGAGGGGAACTGGAAGGGGGCAAGCTTCGCAAACCAATCTTGCCTAACTGAATGTGTGTTGGCCATCATTCTCTTGTTAGAGATCCTGACAAATCAACATAGACTCAGTTATGTATACATTGGCTACTAAGTGATCTCTCTGAACAGATTGATATCAACATCTATTGATTTCTTTTCAGAACATTCAAATGGGAGACAAAATCAAAAATGAATTTTGTCCGAAATTTAATTTAATTTAGTTTATTAGTACTTCCACTATAGAGCATTAAAAAATCAAGGGAGTCAGGTAGCAGTGCAGTGGGTTAAGCACACATGGCACAAAGTGCAAGGACTGGTGTTGAGGATCCTGGTTTGAGCCCCTGGCTCCCCACCTGCAGGGGAGTCACTTCACAAGTGTTAAAGCAGGTCTGCAGGTCTATCTTTCTCTCCCGCTCTCTGTCTTCGCCTCCTCTCTCTGTTTCTCTCTGTCGTATCCAACAAGGACGACATCAATAACAACAACAATCATAACTACAACAACAAAAACAACAAGGGCAACAAAAAGGAAATAAATATTTTTTAAAAAATCATCACCAATATTAAGTTTAAAAAGCTCTAAATTTTACAAGTTTGTAAAGTCTAAGCTAAATGAGAGGAACTCTATGGTCAAGCAGCCATACTTCCTAACAGAGAAGTAAGAAATTATAATAAATTTACAGTGACAAATTGTCTTTTTCTGAGCCCTAACCATTCAGATCAAATTCACTAACTTATTCAGCCATCATGAGAACATACACCCAAATTTCTAAAATAGCCAGGAAGCTGAGTCATTGCAGATTAAATAAATATGTTGAATTGAATCAAAAAATAAATAAAAGGCCTCTTCTCATCAGTTTATATTTACAAAAATCCTGTGACTAAACGAACTTAATTTTGGATCACTAAGAAACAAAACAAGGTTTCTTAAGTTTATGGCAATTATGCAATATATCCAAAAATCTAGGATCTGACAAGAAAAAAAAAATCTTATAAATAAGCTGATTCATCAAAAACTATTTTTAGCACAAATAAAGTTTCTAAGCTCAGCTTATTCTCAAACTAATTATATTGTCGAAAAAATATTGTCATTATGCCAATAGTGAATATGGCAATGAATATATTTCAGTTTTTGGTTTTCTATTATTTTTGTTGCCATCAGGGTTATGGCTGCATCTTGGCACAAACACCACAAATCCACTGCTCCCAGTGGTCTCTTTATTTCCTTCCTTCCCCCCCCCCTTTTTCTACTTTATTCGATAGGAAAAAGATAAAAACCTGCAGACCTGCTTCATCCTCTTGGGAAGCTTCCCCCTTGCAGGTGGGTAGTGGAGGCTCAAACCCACTCAACAGGGTGTGCCACCACCTGGCCCCCAGATGTTGCTTTTTAAGAAATTCAGCATCGCCTAAATGAAAACATTTCTGATCAATCTGAATGCAAATATTATAGTGGAATTAAATAATCTGAGTAAAACTAATATATTGCATATCCCATCATTTAGGGAACAAGTTGCTTGCACTCTACAATCTAAAACTATATATATATATATATATATATATATATATATATATATATATATATATATATATTTCTCAAAAACTAAGAAGAAAGCAAAACCAACTCTGAAGGAGCACTGTCAGAGTCGGTTTCCCAGATGAGAGAGATTGCTAGGAGCAGTGTTTGGAAAGAGAAAAATGCAAATTCCATGTGAAGCAAGCAAAACTGTGCAAGGGTGAAAGCAAATAGGAATAAATCTGGCAGAATTCATAGATAATTCCACAGAATTGTCTGTAGCCAAAGGAGATTAAAAATAAAAGCTAAGATAGAGAGTTGGGCAGGGACCAAAACAAGACCTAAGGGCGCCTTGCAAAGAAGTACACTTTTTCAGGAGCTGTTATTCATCATAGGGGGATAGAGTTTTTCTGTCTTTTAAGGCAGCACTAGTTTCTACAAGCCATTCCTTTAAAAGTCACTAAACTGGAATAAAATCGGGAAGACAGAAAGGAAAAGGTTAAAATTAAAATTTAGGGGTGTGAACTGTAGCGCAGTAACAAGCGGGGGTAAAGCACACAGGAACCGGCATAAGGATCCCAGTTCGAGGGCCCAGCTCCCCACCTGCAGGGGAGTTGCTTCACAGGCTGTGAAGTGGGTCTGCAGATGTCTATCTTTCTCTCCCCCTCCTCTCTCTGTTCTATCCAACAATAACAACAGCAATAACAATAATAACAAGCAGGGTAACAAAATGGGGGGGGGGGGCCAATGGCCTCCAGGAGCAGTAGATTCATAGTGCAGGCACTGAGGCCCAGCAATAACCCTGGAGGCAAAAAAAATTAATCTGAAATGTTAATTGTCTGAAACAAAGCAACTGAAGTAAGTGTGAGGGAGGGGATGAGATGTGAAGGAAATGAAGATACAGGATCCACTGCTTGCTAGGATTTAGGAAGTGAAGAATGCAGGAGCCTCTGGTTCCTGCAGGAAGACAGCATATCATAGTCATTAGGAACTCAGACTCTGGAGTTAGACAAAACAATATCCTTTTGTTGAAATTTAAACAACAAGACAGTGAAATGCTATATTCAGACAGAGAAATTACAGTATTCAGAGGGCAGGTTGAACAATGCAAATGGCAAGGGGGAGAAATTTGATAATGTGTGCCTACCAGATGTGCTATCACCTGTCCTCTACCCCCTTATTTTCTTCTCTCTTCTCTTCTCTTCTCTTCTCTTCTCTTCTCTTCTCTTCTCTTCTCTTCTCTTCCCTTACCTTCCCTTCCCTCCCCTCCCCTCCCCTCCCCTTCTCTCTCTCTCTCTCTCTCTCTCTCTATGTTTGCCATGGGGCTCAGTGCCTGCATGATGAATCCACAGCACCCAGTAGCCATCTGATCCTCTTTTGTCCGTTGCTTACCTTTTGATAGGGCAAAAAGAAATTCAGAGAGATGGGGGAGTCAGACAGGGAGAGACAGAAAGAAAGACACTTGTAGTACTGCTTCATTGCCCGTGAAGCTTTCCCTGCAGGTGGGGAATAAAGACTTAAACCCAAGTCCTTTGACATGGTAGCATGTGCACTTTATCAGGTATGCCACATCCCACCCCACTAACCTTTTTTTATTGCCACCAGGGTTATCAGTCATGATCAGGTGCCCATATTACAAATGCATCAGTCATGGAGACATTTTTTTGTTGTTGTTGTTAAATATTTTCTTTTTTTAATATTTATTTATTTATTTATTCCCTTTTGTTGTCCTTGTTGTTTTATTGTTGTAGTTATTATTGTTGTTATTGATGCCATTGTTACTGGATAGGACAGAGTGAAATGGAGAGAGGAGGGGAAGATAGAAAGGGGGAGAGAAAAAGAGACACCTGCAGACTTGCTTCACCGCTTGTGAAATGATTCCCCTGCAGGTGGGGAGCCAGGGTCTCGAACTGGGATCCTTACACCTGTCCTTGCACTTTGTGCCACCTGCGCTTAACCCACTGTGCTACCACCCGACTCCCCTTTTTCTTTTTTTTTCTTCTTTTTTACAGAGACAGAGAGAAATTAAGACAGAAGGGAGATACAGAGGGGGAGAGAGAGATGCCTGCAACACTCCTTCATAGCTCATTAAGCAGCTTCTTCCTGCTGAGGGGGACAAAACATATGTAAAAAACTAGTATGTGACCAGCTGCATCACTCCAAATGGAGTAAAGGTCTGATCTAGATACTCAGCAAAGAGGAAAAATACAGGAGAAACATATGAGAACTCATAGGTTGGTCATAACATTATCAAGCACAGAGCATGAGGTATTATTAAACATGCTGGATTTTTTGTTTTCCTCACAAAATCAGAACAAAAAGATTGTATTCTGTGGCATACTTGTTAGAAGTATCAGTTGTAGAATATTACTTTGTGAATGTCAAGTGGGGATAACTGACCTAGAAGCATAGTAATGCTAGGCAAATATTTATATCTATTTTTTTCATGCCAACCCTCAGTAGTAATAGCACTAAAGCAGTTTTAAAAATGTTCAGAAACAATTGCACATGTTGGGTTATAGCAAAAGTTATGATGCATTTGTGTACAGAAAAGAATAGAAAAACACATGCTGACTCTTCCAACAGTCCAATATTTACCAAACTGTACACTCATACCTTTTACTGCACACTTTTTAAGCTTTGAGGATTTTCAATATTCAGTTTTTTTAAAGTTGTTTGGCTGCTATTTCAAAACAAAATTTAAATTATTTTTAAACCAGTTCCAAATTGTAATGCAACTTTCTAATTCAACTTGGACAATAATAATGGCAACATTTGTTCCCTATAATTCCTGCATGCCTGTAGGTCCACAGAATAAACAGAAACAACTTTCAAGTTTAAACTGAAAGCAGCATTCCAAAGTAGTTCTTAGAGTTTCTTACTCATTTATTTGGAATGATCAAAAGGAAGCATTTTAAAAGAAGAAGGACAGTGAATTTTCCCATTTATCTTTGAGCATTTTGAAAATTACTTGAAGACTATCATCTAATGTTATCGTTTTGGCAAAATAAGTGTGCTAATTTTATTGTTGAGAGTGTAGAGAAAACCTTTCAAAAAATAGCTGAGGGCACGTTTCCTTGACTTTAAGCAGAGTTAGATGGAATGTCCCTGATGATATGTGGAGGTCTTGTTTCATCCTTCTTCAAGTTTCAACCAAATTTTCCCAGAACTATTTGAAAAGACTCTTCTTTCTCTATTTAATATTTTGGGTTCCCTTGTGAAACATTCATTGTCCAGGAGACTGATGTCAAACATCTCTGAAGAATTCATACAATTCAACAACAGCAACAAAATAATAATAACAATAATAACCCAGTTAAAAAGTGGATAGAAGATCTTAATAGACAATTTCCTAAATAAGATATATAAATGGCTAACAGACACATGAAAAAATTCTCCATTTCACTTATCATTAGAGAAATGCAAACTAAAACCACAATATAATACCACCTCACACCTGTGAAAGTGGCCTACATTAAAAAAAAAAAAAACAGGAAATGACACATGTTGGTAAGGATCAGAGAAAAAGGAACTCTGTTACACTATTAGTGGAAATGCAAAGTGATGCAGTCTCTTCAGAAAACAGCATGGAAAGTCCTTAAACAAATGGAAAAGGAGATGCTTTCTAATCCTGAAATACCACTCCGAGGCATATAGCTCATGGCCATTAAAACACTAATTCAAGGGATTATATGCAGTCCTCTATTCATAGGTACTTTATTCATAATTGCTAAGGAGTAGGATCAACCTTACTGCTCAATGACAAATGACATTCAATGGAATATATTCAATGGAATATATCTTCAATTAAAAAATAATATAATTTTTTGGAACAAAATAAATGGAAAGATGATTATTCTTAATGAATCAAGTGAAAAACTACTACCAGATGGTTTCATTCATATGTGAGATATAGGGAATTGAAACACATTAACTTGCTAAAAACAAAGAAAAAAAAAGAGAAAAAGAAAAAGGAAGTGACCAAACTATCTCTGAAACTTTGTGAAAACTGTAGTGGTTATTATTGGGGAGGGAGAGTAAAGGGTAAGGAAGGGGGGAAGTTGGGTCAGAGAACTTTGACAGGTGCAGTATGGAACTATACCTCTGATTTTTCTTTCTTTTTTCTTTTCTTTTCTTTTCTTTTTTTTTTTTTTTTTTTGCTTCCAGGGTTATTGCTGGGACTCAGTGCCTGCATTATGAATCCACTGTTCCTAGTAGCCATTTTCCCTATTTTTGTTGCCTTTGTTATTATTGTTATTGCTACTATTGCCATTGTTGTTGGACAAAACAAAGACAAACCAAGAGGGAAGGAGAAGACAGAGAGAGGGGAAGAGAGATAGACACCTGCAGATCTGCTTCACATCTTGTGAAGCAACCCCCCCTGCAGGTGGGAAGCCAGGGACTCAAACCAGAATCCTTAACGCTGGTCCTTGGGTTTTGCATCATGTGAACTTACCCGCTGTGCTAATGCCCAGCCCCTGATGTTCTAAATTTTAAAACCATTATTAAGACACTAAAAAAAATAGGAGGGAAAAAGTAATTTGACACCATATGAGAGGAGAGGAAAGATCCAATAAGGGAAGAAATCAGTGCTTATTAACTGAAATTGTGGAGTAGATTATGGCCAGAACACATTTCTCTGTTTAGCTCTTTTTTTTAAGGATTTATGTATTTATTGATGAGAAAGATAAGAAGAGAGAGAAAGAACCGGATATTACTCCAGACATGTCACTATCAGGGATTGGATGTAGGACCTTATGGTTGAGAATTCAATGTTTTGTCCACTGCACTATCTCCCAGACCACTGTCTTTGTCTTTTCAATGTTCATTCCTATATGCATTACTGTCTATTTCTTCTATTGTTTTTATCAATTTGTGTTCAAATTTTAGAAATTACTGTTGTGAACTTTAATGTTTCACTCTGCCATATTTGCATATTGGTTTGTCCTTAGAAGAGAATTCAGGTATATTTTTAAAAACTATTCAAACTAAAAACCTCTTAAATATTTCAAACAAATGTACTCAGCTGGTATTATATGATTACATAATCTTATTTGTGCTTATCCTCCAAGAAAGTGCCACCTGCCTAAGTTTTCAAATCCTTTATCTAAATTTCATTATGACACTGGTCACAATAATTTATTTCAAGTGTAATCCTAATCAACACGTATTTCCTTGTAAAATATCTCACTTCTTTCTTCAAGATATATATTTATTTTTAATATTTAATTAATTTATTTATTCCCTTTTGTTGCTCCTGTTGTTTTATTGTTGTAGTTATTATTGTTGTTGTTATTGATGTCATTGTTGTTGGATAGGACAGACAGAAATGGAGAGAGCAAGGGAAGACAGAGAGAGGGAGAGAAAGATAGACACCTTCAGACCTGATTCATTGCTTGTGAAGTGACTCCCCTGCAGGTGGGGAGCTGGGGGCTCAAATCGGCATCCTTATTCCGGTCCTTGCACTTTGCACCACCTGCACTTAACCCACTGCACAACCGCCCGACTCCCGATATATGTTTATTTTACTTGTTATTAAGAGACTCAATCAAGCCTGATGTATACAACCTCCCCTTCCCTCCCCACCCCCATCTCTCTTTCTTTCTCTCTTTACCAGAGCACTGCTCAACTCTATCTTATGGTGGTAGAAGGGATTTAACCCAAAATTTTGGCACCTCAGACATGTAACTTTTTCTGTATAACCACAATGCTATCTCCCTGTCCCACAATACTTCTTCTTTCAGTATTCAAGATGTCCTCTTTTTCATGGAAATATATTTCCTCCTCCCATTTATAGTGCCTCTAATATATTCAAGTTGTTCAGTAAAATCCATGAGATAGATTTTTAATTTTTAAAAAAGTTGTTCATAGATGAGTGAGCTTATTTCTAGGATTTCAATTAAATTCTACTAACCTATGTCTATTTTTACTCTATAACCAGGCATTTTTTATTATAATAGCCCTGTACTTTGAGGTCAGGAAGTTTGATGCTTCCATTCTTGCACATTTTTTTTTTAGGATTACTTTGAAAATTCTGAGTATTTTCCAATTCCAGGTAAACTTTTATAGTTTCTATTCTACTACCTTGAATAAATTCAATGGAAGCTTCACAAAACAAATGCCTAAAAAAGATCTATGTATACCTAATTCCATAGCAGCAGTATTTGCAATCACCCAAACATGAAAGCTAGATGTCCAATGACAGATGATTGGTGTGGCATATATACATAATGGAATACTATTCAGCTGTAAGAAATGATGAAAGATGAAATCTCCTTTGCCTCATCTTGGACAGAATCGTGCTAAGTGAGATAAGCCAGAAAGAAATAGATGATCTCACTTTTAGGTGGTATTTAAAGAACAAAGAAAGAAAGGCTAAATGCAGGATGAAACTGAAATTAGGCATCATCTGTTGCAGCAAAAGCTGATGGGAAAGGTGGAGAGGAGCAGGGGGAAAGGGTTAAACGGATATTAGGGACCTAGTACATTAGGAGGATAAGGACTTAAATTGGTGATGACAATGACAAAATGCAGGCACTTATCATGGAAAGTTAAGAAATTTTATCCATGTGGCCACTATCTTATAAATCATTATTTCCTCATGAAACTATTTAAAAAATGAACACCCCTGATTTTCTGATTCTCTTATTATCTCTCTTAAAAGAGTGAAAAAATAACTAATCTCATTATCCAGAGCTTGATATGGACCATATTTTATTAGTGGTTTGCAGCAACTCAAAACAAAAGTTAGCGTAGACACTTCTATTTCCTCTTCTTACACTTAGGAGAGGCATTGCCTCCTTCTACTGCTTCCTCTTCCAAGTGGTTAGAAAACCTGGATTGTGTGTCTCCAAATCTGGGAAGAGGTTGCCTTTTCATTCCACATTGACTCTCCACAAGTAGTTATAGGACTGATGTGTGGAACTCCTTCCAACTAAAAGACAAACTCTGTTTTGCCTATTTCTCCAATAGATGTCCCTCAGCACTTTTTGCTTAAAAATTTAGACTCAGGGGCGGGTGGTGGCGCACCTGGTTACGTGCATGTATTACAATGCGCAAGGACCCGGGTTCAAGCCTCTGGTCCCCACCTGCAGGGGGAAAGCTTTACGAGTGCTAAAGCAGGGCTGCAGGTGTCTCTCTGTCTCTCTCCCTCTCTATCACCCCCTTCTCTCTTGATTTCTGGTTGTCTGTATCCAATAAATAAAGATAATAAATTTTTTTTTTAATTTAGACTCAGTGAAGATGAAGACCTAATTTTAACTTCAAGTCTAAGCCACATTCTTTTCAACCAAAAATACCTTCATTAGACAGTTTTTGGTCCTTGCTCTAACTAAAATCTTGACACGTTTTTCTCCACTTGATACGTCATTTTTACATACGTTGTTTAGAGGGAAGAAAACACAACAGGAGGAAGTGAACATAGCAAGCAAGTCCCTGGAAAACAGTCTATTCAGAAAGTACCAATAAATGTTCTGAAAAATTATTATTGAGAGTTTTTGATAATCAAATTGAGAAAATGTTATGTAATTTGAAACAAATTAGCATATTTAGTCTGCTCATTTTCTACCTTGTACTATAATCTGAGGACTAAAATATAACCTATTAAAATAAGAGACTTGTCTTATGATTTTGATTTTGAACTTTATGTGAATGCTGATAACATCCATTGGGAACATCATCATAAGCCCTTTTGTGAGCTTCTTCAGGACCATACCCTCCCTATGAACTAGCAGTGGTAGGGACCACCCCACTCTACAAAGATAGGCTGGGTCAGTCTACTCTCACTCAAAGAAGAATGGTCCTATAACGACTGCAGCCTGGAGTGTTCCCATCTGTGACCATAAACTGTAAGCTCATTCTGACAGGGACTCAAAGAGGTTACAAAGATTTCTATGCTATATATGAATACACATGAGCCCTGAACAAGATTGATGTGGTAAACATCTAATTGTACTTATATATTTTCAAGTTTGGGGGCTACTCTATATCCTAATCCAGCTTTCTAGCACTATTCTAAACTCTGACATAATCTTTTCAGACAATATTCTAGTGCACACTCATGTTAGCTATCAAGTTCAAACAAAGATTATTAAGACATAGACTCCTAGAAACATTCTTAAAATCGACTTCTTAGCTTCCTTCCATCCTCAGTTCCATATTCTCATCTGCTCTAGTCCTACTTTATGTTTTCTGTTTGTTAAATATTTTGTCTTGCTTTCCATTTTATTACCTTTCAGCCACTGAATTCCAAATACTGCTATGATTCCATGCTGACTTCCCTGGGCAGATGACTTCATCAGTGTTTCCTAGAACCTCACTCTCCAGAGCCCTACCCCATGAGGGAGAGATAAAATAATGCAAAGGGTATAGATTGACCTGGCAATGCCCAAGTCCAGTGGAGAAGCAGTTAAAGAAGTCAAAACCCCCATCTTATGCACCACAAAAAGAAGTTTGGTCCATATTTCCAGAGGGGTAAATGATAAGGAAAGTAAACCAGAGGGTTCTGTACCCCTATTCTACCAGGACCCAAAGCATTTGTCACCAGGAATATTGGAGGGTTTTAATATTTTGTTTTTATTAATGATTTAATATTTATTTATAAGATTGTATGGTGTATAATTGTAATAGGGGTGTAATTACATACAGTTCTCACCACCAGAGTTCTGTGCCCCATCCCATCCACTGGAAACTTCCCTATTCTTTATCCCTCTGGGAGTATGGACTAAAATTATTTTGGGGATGCAGAACGTGGGAGTTCTGATTTCTGCAATTGCTTATTCACTGTACATGGGCATTAGCAGGTCAGTTCATACCCTCAATCTATTACTGTCTTTCTGGAGTAGGTTAGGGCTCTGGAGAGGTGAGATTCCAGGAAGCACTGGTGAGGACATCTGCCTAGGGAAGTCAAGATGGAATCATAATAGCATCTGGAACTTAGTGGCTAAAAGGCAATAAAATGGAAAGCAAGACAAAATGTTTAATAAACAGGAACTTTAGAGAAGATGAAAGTAGGGACCTTAGGGTAGAAGGAAGCTAGGAAGTCTATTTTAGATATGTTCCTAGGAGCCTATGTCCTAATAATCTTTCCTTGAGCTTGATAGCTCACATGGGTGTGGACTAGAAATTTTGTCTGAGAAGATGGGGTCAGAATTAAGAGTAGAGACAGGAAGCAGGATTAAGGCAGAGAGTAGCTCACAAATGAAGAATATTTATAAATTCAATTAACTGTTTACCACAGTGAACAACCCCAGGACCCATATCCATTCATATTTAGCACAGTCTATAGTCACAGCTGGGAATATTCTAGGCTGTGATCATTTCAAAGCTAGTCTTCCTGGACTGGCAGAGTAGGATGTTCCAGCCTCCCTTCAGAGAGTGTGGCAGACCTTACCATTGCTATTTAATAGTGAGGGTTCCATACTGAAGAAGCCTACAAAAGGGCTTATAATGACATTTCTGATGGGTATGGTAGAGAGAGATCTATCAGAGGTCTAGGACCATATTATCTATGGAGGAACCCAAGGATTCCCTGTTTATCTCCCCGGGTGATGGATTGGCCTGATAGTGGCCAAAAAGGCCATTGTTAAGTACACCTGTCTCTTGCTCTTATTCAGCTTTTGTAGTCACTTCTTTATCTGACAAACTTTGACTTTCTCCAAGTTATTAAAACCCTGATTGTGCTTTGTTGTATCCAAACCAGTATTAGGTTTATGGGATCTGGCCTCAAGTTAGGGAGGAAATAGTCCTAGGATTTTAGTGGGGTCTTGGTTAGCCTCAATTTTTTCTGCATTTACTTGTTTGACAGTAATCTTGTTTTTATAGCATCAATGAAGAGGAAGTAAATCTGGAAAATTCCAGCAGAAGATAGTTTCACTTATCTGAGAGAGAAGAGGGAAAAAAGGAAGGACCCTTGGAAGTAGTAATGGATGTAAGGGTGAACTAGTAATGAAGTGATGGTAGGATGGTTGAAAAAATGAGGGAAATATATATAGGTATAGATATAGATATAGAAAGATAGCTATAGAATCAGCCCATATCAGTGACCTTGGGAGACCTACTGCAGTTTCCAGGGGAGGGAATGGAATACATCAATATTAAATCACTAATAAAAAATAAATAAATTCATAATGATAGTGGGATTGCACTAAGGTATTAGAATAAAACTGACTAATTTTTTAAGGACCTCATGCTTTATCCAGTGTACCACCTCCTGGACCACCTGACTAATTTATAATATTCATAGTAATACAGGAGTATTATACCTACATTATCACAACTATAGACATAATCAGTAATATGTATAATTTTGTTTATGATTATATATCATATAATAATCAGAAGTATGTATCATTGTATATAAGCATATTCATCATATATTATTTATATCAATAAATGTTTATTTCATATAAATTAAAAGGGCATGTACACTTTATAAATAAATGTATTCAAATAATCTAAAAAAGAAATTTATGTGTATGTAATATGTATATAATTTTAAGTAAGCACAAAAATAGTTATCTTACATACATGAAGGGATATCTAGTACAATATTTTATTTATTTATTTTACTTTTTTCTTTTTTTCAGATCATTTTATTGGGTGAACAATGGTTTATTTATAGTTAGTGACACATGGGCACAATTTCTCTTTTTCCTGTGTTGGGCACTTGTGTTTATTCTAAGATTTTAAGATTCAATATTTCTGACATTTTTATCATTGTATTTTTTGTCATTTTCTTTTTTATGGTTATGTAATGTATTTCTAGTATTTGTCACATATATCTTGGCTTTAAATTTATTAGAGAATTTTTCATATTTTACTATGACCTGGACAGATTTAAGTAATAGAAATATATAGTGGAGGTTGTATTGTTATGTGGAAAACTGAGAAATGTTATGCATATACAGACTACTGTATTTACTGTCGACTGTAAAGCATTAATCCCACAATAAAGAAACTAGTATATATATATATATATACATATATATATTCCATATATATATCATTCCATATATATATACATGGAATGATAAAAAATATATATATATATAGTGGGCCTGGGTGGTGGCGCACCTGCTTAAGTGCACATGTCACAATGGGCAAGGACCCGGGTTTGAGTCCCCGGTCCCCACCTCTAGGAGGAAAGCTTCGTGAGTGGTGAAGCAGAGCTGCAGATGTCTCTCTGTCTCTTCCCCTCTCTATCTCCCCCTTCCCTCTCAATTTCTGACTGTCTCTATCCAATAAATAAATAAATAAAATAATTTTTAAAAAGAAATATATATGTGTGTATATTTTGAATAATATATATAGACTTAAATATACTTTTAACTTTTTTCTTTCTAAAAAAATTCAGTGGTAAAACCTAATCTTGGTGAATTCTTTCATATAAATACTTAGCCATTGGGGGTATGGCTCAACCTGCTGGGTGGTGGCACACCCAGTTAAGCACACATAGTACTAAGAGCAAGAAACCACGCAAGAATCAGGGTTCAAGTCCCCAGCTTCTCACCTTCAGGGAGCAACATTTCACATTTGTGAAGCGGGTCTACTTATGTCTTTCTTTTTCTCTCCCTCTGTCTCCCTCTCCCCTCTCAACTTCTCTCTGTTCTATCCAATAGAATGGAAAGGGTGGTTGCCAGGAGCAGTGGATTCATGGTGCCAACACTGAGACTGTGCAGTAACCCTGGAGGCAAAAAAAATCAGCCAGAAACAGTGAAGCCCTGATGATGACAAAAACAAATACATACACAAACAAAAATAGTATAAACATAATAATTTCATACAAAGTGGATTTTAAGACAAAAATAGTATGTGAGGGAGTGTGATAAACCATTTTAACAAATCTGGATAGCAAGACTGAATTTATCTGTGCCTAAGCATGAAAACCTAGAATGAAAAAAATAGACTAAAATAAATGAAAATCATGATAAATGAGGAAAAAAATAATAAACCTTTCTCAGTAACTGGCAAAAAAAAAAGCCTAAAAATATAAAATACTGTGGTCAACACACTGGACCTAATTAACATTCATAGGACACTGTACTCAACATGTTGAAGTACATATTCTTTTCCAATGGTGGAGCATTTACTAAAATAAAAATTTTCTAGACCATAAAGCAAGTCTTAACAAATTTCAAAGAGTTGAAATGTTACCAAAGAATGTTTTCTGGCTTCAGTAGGATTAAGCTATAATCATTAACAGATAGAAAACTAGAAATCTTCCAAATTTTGTTAAAATTGAGTAATGTGTATCTAAATAACCCTTGGCTCAAGTTAGAAAAGATACATTTCCTTGCCAAAACGCTGAGCAAAGGAAGTCAGGCAACAAATCAAAAAACAAAACAAACAACAACAAAAAAAAAACATATGTATCATCCTCTAGAGATTCAATTACATGAGGTCCCAGAATCTATCTGGTGATAGAGATTAGAATAAAAACTACCTTTTCGTGGAAGGTTATTATGAGAGAGGTTTCTAAGATGACAGCAATACACGAAATTATCTTCTCTTTTAACCATTTTATTTTTTGATACATTATACTCACGGGAGATATGATTTAGCTGACCAGTTTTTTTCTCAAATTTCAGCTAGACTTTTCTCAAGCTATAGTTTAAAAGCTTGTCTCTTTTACTTTTATTGCTAAAAATGATCATGAGCTGCATACTTCATGAGTGTACCACTTCCTAAATTTTCAGAACTTTAAAAGATGTACACTTAAAATTTGTACTTCTTACTGTATTACAATTTAACACCAATCTTTATACAACAGAAATAATTCATTTTAAAAAATAGAGCTTCAAAGCCAGGCAGTGGTGTACTGAGTTGAGTGAACATGCTATAGTGCACAAGTACCAAGGTTCAAATCCCTGGCTCCCATCTGCAGAGGGAAAGCGTCACAAGTAATGAAGCAGTGCTGCTGGTGTCTCTCTATCTATCTATCTATCTATCTATCTATCTATCTATCTATCTATCATCTATCTATCTATCATTTATCTATATCTCCTTGCTCCCCTCTCAATTTCTTTCTGTCTCTTCCCAAATAAATAGAAAAATATTAAAAAATAATAATATGGAGGTCGGGTGGTAGCACAGCGGGTTAAGCACAAGTGACACAAAGCGCAAGGACTGGTGGAAGGATCCAGGTGGCTCCCCACCTACAGAGGAGACACTTCACAGGTGATGAAGCAGGTTGGTAGGTTTCTTTCTCTCTCTCTTTCTGTCTTCTCCACCTCTCTCCATTTCTCTCTGTTCTATCCAACAATGAACAACATCAACAACAACAATAATAACCACAACAAGCCTACAACAACAAGGGCAACAAAAGGTGGGAAAAAATGGCCTCCAGGAGCAGTGGATTCGTGGTGCAGGCAGCAAGCCCCAGCAATAATCCTGAAGCCAAATAAATAAATAAATAAATAAATAAATATAATAATACTAGAACTACTTTTTAACATCAATTCTTGCTTCTCTCCAGGCATTACCAAGGTTTCAATTATTCCCTTGGTGCCTTTGCTCTAGGACTTCACTTTTTACCTTACCTCTAACTTTTATTATGAATTTTTAATATTTTAAATTCCTACCCATTAAACTGTGATTTATAACAAGTTAAAATATAATTTCAAAAAATTATTATTAAATTTCCTTCCAAACAGGACAATCATTTGCCCAGTTACATTGGCTCACAATGATTATTTTATATTTTCTTTTCAGTGTCCATATCTTATCAAGAAAATACTTCCCTTTTCAATTATCTCCTGTGTATCCCAGTTATTTACATTCCCACTAGTCAGACAAACAATCCCTATCAGTGGCCCAGGAGATAGTAGATAAAGCATTCGACTTACATTCATGAGATCCTTGGCATTGCAGTTACTAAAATGATGCTCTGGTACAGAGGCTCATAATGATTGTTTTAGATTTTCCTTTTTTCAAAGTGTACATATGTGCTGTTTCAATAATTATTTTTAAAAAATAGCCCATATCCATAAAAAGAACATTTCAGTTATATATCTCCAAACTCCTCTAGAAACACAGATGACCTACATGTTTACCTTACTGTCTACAAAGATCCCTTCAATCTCTGAACTCTTCCTTTCCTGTCTCTAGCATAATTGTATAAACTGATTATATGCATATTTGAGTAACACCTGTTTAATAGCAAAAATAGTTTAATCATTTAATCTCTACAAGTATACCTATAAATTTTTAAATAAAGGGTTCAGTTTTTAAGTATGAACTGTGTGAAGTTATAATTCCTCCAGATGTTAGTATATGCTAAATATTTTTTGATTTAATGAGTTCAACATTGAGTCTGAATCTCAGCACAGCACTTGAAATTATCTCAGTTTTATTCTCCCTCACAGAAAACTGATCTGGCCAAGAGTATTGGGAAGTAGAAACATCACTTCTTGCTTTCTTTGTGAGTTTCTCCCATCCATTTTCCTCTTTAGCCTGCCAAATGTTTCAGTTCCCTAAGATCCCAGCAAAAGTCTGGTTTGGGCATCTGACAAGAGAGGAATGAAATGTTAATTCAAAGGAAATCATTTTTTTTAAAATTCAGAGTCAGAATTTCTGAAAAAAAAATTAAATTGAATTTCTAAAAAGGAGCCAGGATTCTTGAAGTATGTTTATTTCCCCTCCAGCTCAGGAGATTTTCCAAAGGATATTAAACCCAAAATACTTCCTTCCCACTAGGAATAGTAAAGACTGACATGCCAACTTTAGAATATGCTAACTCATTGGGTCATAAATTTTGAAAAGCCATCAAAAAGAATACCATTGCTCTTGGGAAAGAATTTCCAATTTTAAGTACTTGTAGTGTTCAAAATGTCAAATTACACTAAATTAACATTTTATAAATGTTAATATTAAGCAATTTATAAATATAAGAATTATGTTTTCTGTCAACATATTTTTGTTCGCAAACTGATAGGAAAGTTACTTGATGAGAAGTTAAGATCTTTTCAAATCTATAATACATGGAGGGAAAAAAAGAGGATGTGATATTAAATTTCAAAGCTATGTTTTTGGGTTATAATAAGCAATAAGAGGGGGGCCAGGCAGTGGCATACCTGGTTAAGCACACACATTACAGTGCACAAGGATCCAGGTTCAAGCTTCTGGTCCACACCTACAGTGGGCAAGCATCATAAGTGGTGAAGCAGATCTGCAGGTATCTTTCTCTCCCCTCTTAATTTCTCTCTGTCTCTATCCAATAATGAATAAACAAAAATTTTTTTCTTTTTTTTTATTTTTAAATTTTTTATTTAAGAAAGGATTAGTGAACAAAAGCATAAGGTAGGAGGGGTACAACTCCACACAATTCCCACCACCCAATCCCCATAACCCACCCCCTCCCATGGTAGCTTTCCCATTCTCTATCCCTCTGGGAGCATGGACCCAGGGTCGTTGAGGGTTGCAGAAGGTAGAAGGTCTGGCTTCTGTAATTGCTTCCCCGCTGAACATGGGCGTTGACTGGTCGGTCCATACCCCCAGTCTGCCTCTCTCTTTCCCTAGTAGGGTGTGTCTCTGGGGAAACTGAGCTCCAGGACACATTGGTGGGGTCTTCAATCCAGGGAAGCCTAGCCAGCATCCTGGTGGCATCTGGAACCTGGTGATTGAAAAGAGAGTTAACATATGAAGCCAAACAATTTGTTGAGCAATCATGGATCCCAAGCTTGGAATAGTGGAGAGGAAGTGTTAGGGAGGTACTCACTGCAAACTCTAGTGTAATCCTGCTTTCAGGTATATATTTTGCAATAGTTTATGGATACGTGTGAACATAAGCTCTCTCTCACAGAAACTGGTGTATATCTAGGTTACGGGACTTTGTTAGAAAGTGAACTACCTGAGATGAAATTAGAGTGTACTATTAAAGGAAAGGTCTCACCCGAGTAATGAAGCTGAAGGGTTGTCATTCCACACGTGAAGTCTCTGGATACAGTCTGAGGTGAAGCATGTTGAGATGGCAATCGTTGCCTTGGATAGGTTGTGATCGGCGGATGCAATATTATTTGGTTTGGATTGGGAGATGCATACAGGAAAGTGGGCCCTATCCAAGGGTGCCAGGACTGGGGGAAGTAGGGGCTCTATAGTGAAGATGTGAGGTTCCTGCTGTTTTAGGGTTCAAAAAGACAATCAATAGTTAATATTATTATCACATTATTTGTTAATTGGGTTAACTTTGAAAAGTCCCTTTGTTATGGTTTGCTGTACAGTACCCAGTATCTTGTATATAGCTGTGCTATTGGACGCTTCTAATCTACTTGGTCTAGGCTTTTGAGAGAGTCCGCATATCAAATACGTAGCCTATATATTAAAAAGATTCAGTTTGTCTTTTGAGAAACTTTGAGACATACAATTGATTTCCCCCTCTCATATTAATCAACTACTGATTTATATGTCTACATTTTGCTAGGAGTGTACATAAACACCATTCCCACCACCAAAGGACTGTGACCCATCCCTCCCGCCCACTCCCACCCCCCACTGGCCCAGGAAGCTACATGTCTACCCCTCACCACTGGGTTTTTACTTTGATGCCCTACTTACAATTTGATCAGGTCCTGCTTTCAGTTTCCCTTTCAGATCTTCTAAGTCAGCTTCTGTTGATGAGTGGGATCATCCCATACTCATCTTTATCTTTCTGACTTAGTTCACTTAACATAATAAATAAAAATATTTTTTAAAAAAACACGATTTATTTTTTAATTTTTTATTTATAAAAAGGAAACACTGACAAAACCATAGGATAAGAGGGGTACAACTTCACACAATTCCCACCACCAGTCCTCCATATCCCATCCCCTCCCCTGATAGCTTTCCTACTCTTTAACCCTCTGGGAGTATGGACCCAAGATCATTGTGGGATGCAAAGGGTTGAAAGTCTGTCTTCTGTAATTGCTTCCCTGCTGAACATGCGAGTTGGCAGGTTGATCCATACTCCCAGCCTGTCTTTCTCTTTCCCTAGTGGGGAAGTGTCATTCTGTACCCAGAAGAGAGACAGGAGGTCCAGAGCGAAGAGGAAATACAAATCTTTATTTGCGCTGGTACCTCAGAGTTGGGTGCAAGAAAAACAGGTTGGGCCACGTGGAGGTAGCAAAAATGGCTGCCTCATGCAGTAACCTTTCCTGTGTCTGAACACTGAAGTGAAGCACTGGTAAGAGAACAAGGTGTGGAAGAAGAAGGGCTTTTATAGGAGCAGCTTTCGCGAGAATGGGAAGGGAGAGGAGTAACCATAGCACTCCAGGATAGGATAATAACTCTCCTGAGAATGGGAAGGGGGAGGAGTGACCAAAGCACTCCAAATATCGAGGGGAAATATACAATGCCCTGAGGGCACAACATGGTGAAACATGGTGAGAATGTCCCAACTCTCACGAGAACTAGCAGTATCCTGAGGGGACAACATGGAGATGTGACTGCATCTGCATAATTTCCCAGCAGGTCACATCCTGCTACCATCTGGAACCTGGTGGCTGAAAAGAGAGTTACATAAAAAGCCAAACAAATTATTGAACAGTCATGGACCTAAAGGCTGGAATAGTGCAGATGAAGGGTTGGGGGGGTCCTCCATTTTGTAGATAGCTAGTAGGCATATTTTAGGTATATTTCAAAGGGCCTGTAGCTATACCAGTGTTTGTTTTTTTAAAAATATATAATTTAAAAAAACCAAGATTTATACAGCATGTTCCACTACACTCCCTTCAAAGCATCTGAAATCAATATTCCAAATATTGCTAAAAAAAAAAAAAAAAATAGCCAACCACACCTTCCCATGCATTCACTGCTCACAATCAAATTTGATTGAAATCAGTCATATTCTGCTCCCTGTTTCAATTAAATTCCTCACATATTTTCTATATGATAGTGACCTCTAAGACATTATGTTAGGTTCCATGGGGATAGAAAACCAAATTACAGATTTAGCACTCCTGATTCATAAATTGGTCAGGGAGACACTTATAACCATATTACAGACAGCAAACTGCTTTAAAAGGGGGGGAGGAGTCCATCAGCTGGAGCCCTATTCAGGGAGTCCTGAAATTCCCAAACATACATGATGAGCCTAGACCTCGAATAAATCCCTCTCTCCATTGTTACCAGTCATCCCTATCAGGAACAACAAAATAGACCCCGTTGTGGGCCCCCATAGGACGTTGCCATCAATTTGTATCAACAACAGTAGAGAATCTTCCATCCTCTGAAGGGAGGCTGGACAACATACTCTATGCTACACCTGAGGAAGATGGATCCTGATATTAGGGCAGCTTAGAATGTTCCTACTCATGACCACAGAATGTGAGCTCAGATCTACAGGGATGCAGAGGTCACATAGGTTCCTAAGCTGAATATGGGCCCCAGATCAGATCAAATTGATGGGGTTTACAGTCAACAATATCTAAACACTTTTCTCATATTAGGGAGCTACTCTCTTCCCTGATCCATTTTTCTCATCCTTTTTGCAGCCATGACATCATCTCCCTAGACAATAACTTGGATCCACCTACATATCAGACTTCAGACTCAGGGGGAAAAAGAAAAGAAAAAAAAAACTAGTATAACCACATGCCCTTCGGAATATAACTAAAATATGCCTACTAACTATCTACAAAATGGAGACTTCCCCCACTCTTCCTCTGCACTATTCCAGCCTTTAGGTTCATGATTAATCATCAACTTGTTTGGCTTTGTATGTTAACTCTATTTTTCAGCCACCAGGTTATAGATGCTAGCATGATTCCAACCAGACTTTCCTGGACAGACAACCTCACCAGTATGTCCTGGAGCTCCGCTTCCCCAGAGCCCTACCCCACTAAAGAAAGAGAGAGGCAGGCTGGGAGTATGGATCGACCTGTCAGTGCCCATGTTCAACAGGGAAGCAATTACAGAAATCAGACCTTCCACCTTCTGCATTCCACAACAACCTGGGGTCCATACTCCCAGAGGGATAAAGAACAGGAAAGCTATCAGGGGAGGGGATGGGATACAGAGTTCTGATAGTGGGAATTGTGTGGAATTGTACCCCTCTTATCCTATGGTTTTGTCAGTGTTTCCTTTTTATAAATTAAATAAAAATAAAAAGGGGGTGAGCCCTTCAATAGAAATACAACAGAGAAGGGGCTCATAGATGTGTTGATGAGTACATAAGAAACCAGTATTCTCTTGGAAGCACTAGGAAAGCTTCAGAAAAGAGAATATTTAATCTGTAATTAAGTAGTTAGGCTTTGGTAAGAGGTGCCAGGAGGTTTTCAATAGAGAGAGGAGAGTTGGAGCAAAATTTACAAAGTCTAGACTTTATTTATTTACTTACTTATTATTTATGTGTTTATTTATTTATTTTTGCCACCAGATTTATCATTGGGGTTCAATGCCTGCTTGATGAATGCACCATTTATGGAGGTAATTATTTCCTTTTTTTTAATTTGATAAGATAGAACTTGGGAGGAGAGAGAGGGAAAAAAAGAAATATGTACATCTCCACTTCATTGCTTATGAAGCTTACCTCTCAGCAGGTAGAGACCAATGAACTGAGCCCAGCTCTTTGCACATAGTAATATGTGTACTCAACCAGCTGTGCCACAACCCAGCCCCCCAAAAAAGAATATTTTTAAAAAGGATGTTACCTGTGAGAATAGTCTATATCCAATAGGAGACAACAAGTGTTTTATGAGGATTTGAAGAAAGAGGAACTTTGGTAGGCATACTGCTGGTGGGGATATAAACAGGTGCAGTCCCTATGGAAAACAGAATGGAGACTCCTTAAATAAAAAATGAAAAAGGGGCCAGGAGGTGGCACACCTGGTTAAGTACACACATTATAGTGCAGAAAGACCCAGGTTCAAGCCCATGGTCCCCACCCACAGAGGTAAAGCTTCACAAGTGGTGAAGCACAGCTGCTGGAGTCAATCTGTCTCTCTCCCTCTCTAACTCCCTTCCCCCTCTCAATTTCTCTCTCTATCTCTATCCAATAATAAATAAATAAATAAATAAACAAACAAATAAATAGGGGTTCCCGGAAGATGGCAGACTGAGAAGCTGCTAGTGGCTTGAGCTCTGACCACATCTCCTGGAAACAGTAAGATTTTCTGCTTTTAGTAGGCCAGTCAATAAGGGGTCCTAATGGTGACACCAAGGAGGTGACTATAACTTAATTTGGGTTAAAAAATAGAGTAGAAAAAAAGGGGAAAATTTTTTTTTTCCTTTAAATTATTAAGCACACCTCCACCCCCGCCCCCCCATAACCAATCCCTGGGGACCAGCTCCCAGCAGGCTCCCCTGCTGAGCTTCTTTCTTTACCAAGATTCCTGTCCCACTAGGGAGTATCATTCATTCTAAGTCTATACCCTTCTGAAACCTCTGGCCTTTTTTCTAAGTAGATAACACCCCACCTCACCCACATAGCTAATTAAATAATTAAAAATAAATTTAAAAAAAACTATTTCCTTTCACCGCTCTTTTATGACTGTTTTTTTTCTTATCTTTTTCTTTTTTCTCTCTCTTTCTTTTTCTCATTCTTGTCATCCTTTCTTCCTTAATCCTACAGCTTCCAAAGCCACAGGCCCCATCCCCCACACCACCAAACTTTTTTGAATTCACTGATACACATTTGGGAACTATTTTGGGGAAGAATTCTGACTCAGAGTGGACTCTCACTGCGAGTGTCTCTGCTCAACTTCCATTCCTCCTTTAGCTACCCCTAGAATATACAGTGGAAAGTAGATTTGCATAACTGTCTATTTCAGCTATCCTTGTCTAGTCCTGAGGTGTTTTTTTTTTTTTTTCTCTCTTTCTTAACAATCAGCTGCCTTTGATCACAAGGTTTGAGGTAATCTGGGACAGAGTTTTTTTTACCCTGCTCTATTTTATTATTAATATTATATAAAGGCATATATCTTCCCCCCCCCTTTAGGTTGATCAGAATTAACTCTTAGGGTATCTTTCATTGCTAGGGTAGTGGGCATCTTATCTATTGTGGGAGGAACTTGTCTCGTTACTCCTACCTTCTCTACAGACTCTCCCCTTCCTCCTCCTCCTAGCTAATAAAAAAATTAAATTAAATTAAAAATAAAGTAATAAAAAAACTTTCCTTTCACTGCTCTTTAATTACACCTCTTTTTCTTATCTTTTTTCTTTTCTCTCTCATGTTTCTTTTTTCTTTTTTTTCTTTTTTTTTAACTTGTCATACACTTCTTCCTCCTTCTTTGCCTTTCTGAATTTGTGAATTATTTTGGGGAAGAAATCTGACTCAGAGTGGACTCTCTATGTGTGTATCTCTGCTCTACTTCCCTTTCCCCTCTTGTTACCCCTAGAATATACAGTGGATAACAGATTTTCATAACTGTCTATTCTTGCTATCCCTTCTTTCTTTTCTCTTTCTTCTTTACTGGGATTTGGTTACTATTTTTTCACGGACTGGAGAAATTGTTTGGCTAAATGCTAGTGATTAAACTGCTTCAATACTTGCTTCAGTTGCTACTGTAATTCCTGAGGTAGGTGAGTGCAATTGTAATAAAGGTATTTAGTACAGTGTTGCTTGTACTCAAGACACAACAACTGAGGAACAATAGAGCATAAAAAAGAAACACATAAATTTAAAAAATGGGTATATCAAAAAAAAAAAATCTTCTACTCCAATGAATGAAGACAAGAGCCCAGAAGAAACTACAAATCAGCCAGAAGGAACCATAGATAAGAAAAGTATGCAAGCAATAATAAACTTATTAATCACAGAAATGAAAACAACATTGGAGGAAAGGAATGGCAGTATTAGGGAAACAACAGTTGAGACCCCCAAGGAAAACACTGATTATCTTGAGGCAATTAGAGAACTGAAAGCTGAAATAGCTGTAATGAAGAAAGAATCTGAAGCAAGGGAAAGCAGACTAACAGAAGCAGAAAACAGAATTAGTCAGACAGAGGATGAGTTAGAGAAAACTAAGAAAGAGGTGAAAGAGCTTAAAAAGAGATTGAGAGACACTGAAAACAACAACAGAGATATATGGGATGATATCAAAAGAAGTAACATTCGTATAATTGGCCTGCCAGAGGAAGAAAGAGAGGAAGGGGAAGCAAACATTCTAGAGGAAATAATACAAGAAAACTTCCCAGACCTAAATAACAGAAAGGACATCAAGATTCAAGAGGCCCAGAGAGTTCCAAACAGAATCAACCCAGACGTGAAGACACCAAGACACATCATAGTCACAATGGGAAGAAGTAAGGATAAAGAAAGGATCCTAAAGGCTGCAAGAGAGAAACAAAA
This sequence comes from Erinaceus europaeus, assembly GCF_950295315.1. Taxonomy (NCBI): domain Eukaryota; kingdom Metazoa; phylum Chordata; class Mammalia; order Eulipotyphla; family Erinaceidae; genus Erinaceus; species Erinaceus europaeus. The sequence continues at coordinate 35,994,625 of NC_080169.1, forward strand.
AGTCACATACAAGGGAAAACCCATAAGACTATCTGCAGACTTCTCCACTCAAACTCTAAAAGCCAGAAGAGAATGGCAAGATATCTATCGAGCCCTGAATGAAAAAGGGTTTCAGCCAAGGATAATATATCCTGCTATACTTTTATTCAAACTAGATGGAGGGATCAAAACCTTCTTAGACAAACAACAGTTAAAGGAGGCAACCATCACCAAACCGGCCCTGAAAGAGGTTCTAAAAAACCTCTTATAAACAAGAACATCACTATAATACTTGCAATATATCAGAGCAAATAAAAAAAATTTTTAACAATGGCACTACAATACATTAAATCCATAATATCAATAAATGTCAATGGCTTAAACTCACCCATCAAAAGGCACAGGGTGGGGGGATGGATCAGAAAACATAACCCAACCATATGCTGCTTGCAAGAATCCCATCTGTCACAACAAGATAAACACAGACTTAAAGTGAAAGGATGGAAAACTATCATACAGGCTAACGGTCCACAAAAAAGGGCAGGAACAGCCATTCTCATCTCAGACACGATAGATTTTAAATTAAATAAAGTAATAAAAGATAGGCAAGGACATTACATAATGATTAGAGGATCAATCAGCCAAGAAGACTTAACAATTATTAACATCTATGCACCCAACGAGGGACCATCTAAATACGTCAAGCACTTACTGAAAGAATTTCAAAAATACATCAATAGTAATACAATAATAGTGGGAGACTTCAATACCCCACTCTCACAATTAGACAGATCAACAAAGCAGAGAACCAACAAAGATACAAGAGAATTGAATGAAGAGATTGACAGACTAGACATCTTGGATATTTTCACATCCTTCACCCCAAAAAACTGGAATACACCTTCTTTTCAAATCCACATAACACATACTCAAGGATAGACCACATGTTAGGCCACAAAGACAGCATCAATAAATTCAAGAACATCAAAATCATCCCAAATATCTTCTCAGACCACAGTGGAGTAAAACTAACATTTAACAACAGACAATTATTAAAAGTCACAGAATTTGGAAACTAAACAACATACTCCTTAAGAACCACTGGGTCAGAGACTCACTCAAGCAGGAAATTCAAATGTTCCTGGAAACAAATGAAAATGAAGACACAACCTATCAAAATATTTGGGACACAGCTAAAGCAGTAGTGAGAGGGAAACTTATAGACATACAATCACATATTAAACACCAAGAAGAAGCTCAAATGAATGACCTTACTGCACACCTCAAGAACTTAGAGGAAGAGGAACAAAGGAACCCTAAAGCAACCAGAAGGACAGAAATCACTAAAGTTCAAGCAGAAATAAACAACATCGAAAATAAAAGAACCATACAAAAGATCAATGAAGCCAAATGTTGGTTCTTTGAAAGATTAAACAAAATTGAAAAACCCCTAGCCAGACTCACCAAACAAAAAAAAAAAGAGAGAAGACTCTAATTAATATAATTGTAAACGATGGAGGAAATATCACAACTGACACCACAGAAATCCAGAGAATCCTGCGAAACTTCTATAAAGAACTATACACCACCAAACTAGAGAATCTGGAAGAAATGGAATAATTCCTAGAAACCTATGCACTTCCAAAACTGAACCAAGAAGAACTACAAAATCTAAATGCACCAATCACAGACAAAGAAATTGAAACTGTTATTAAGAATCTCCCCAACAACAAAATCCCTGGACCAGATGGCTTCACAAACGAATTCTACAAAACTTTCAGGAAACAGTACCCATACATCTTAAGCTTTTCCATAAGATTGAAGAAACAGGAATACTCCATTCCACCTTCTATGAAGCCAACATCACCCTGATAACAAAAGCTGATAGGGATAGAACAAAAAAGGAAAACTAGAGACCAATATCTCTGATGAACATAGATGCCAAAATATTAAACAATATCTTGGCCAACCAGATACAGCAACATATCAAAAAGATTGTTCATCACGGCCAAGTGGGATTCACCTCAGGAATACAAGGCTGGTTCATCATCCGTAAGTCAATCAATGTCATTCACCACATCAATAAAAGCAAAGCCAAAAACCACATGATTATCTCAATAGATGCAGAGAAAGTCTTTGACAAAATCCAACACCCATTCATGCTCAAAACTCTACAAAAAATGGGAATAGATGGGAAATTCCTCAAGATAGTGGAGTCTATATATAGTAAACCTACAGCCAACATCATACTCAATGGACAGAAGCTGAAAGCATTCCCCCTCAGATCGGGGACTAGACAGGGCTGTCCACTGTCACAGTAACTCTTCAACATAGTATTGGAAGTTCTTGCCATAGCAATCAGACAAGAGAAAGGAATCAAAGGGATACAGATTGGAAGGGAAGAAGTCAAGCTATCACTATTTGCAGATGATATGATAGTATACATAGAAAAACCTAAAAAATCCAGCAGAAAACTACTGGAAATTATTAGGCCATATAGCAAGATACCAGGCTACAAAATCAATGTACAAAAATCAGTGGCATTTCTTTATGCAAACACTAAATCTGAAGAATAAGACATCCAGAAATCACTCCCATTTACTGTTTCAGCAAAATCAATCAAATACCTGGGAATAAAGTTGACTAAAGAAGTGAAAGACTTGTATGCTGAAAACTATGAGTCGCTAATCAAGGAAATAGAAACTGATACCAAGAAATGGAAAGATATCCCATGCTCATGGATTGGAAGAATAAACATCATCAAAATGAATATTCTCCCCATAGCCATATACAAATTTAATGCAATACCCATCAAACTTCCACCAAGCTTCTTTAAGAGAATAGAACAAACACTACAATCATTTATCTGGAACCTGAAAACACCTAGAATTGCCAAAACCATCTTGAGGAAAAGAAATAGAAATGGAGGCATCACACTCCCAGATCTTAAACTATATTATAAAGCCATCATCATCAAAACAGCATGGTACTGGAACAAAAATAGGCACACAGACCAGTGGAACAGAAGTGAAAGCTCAGAAATAAATCCCCACACCTATGGACATCTAATTTTGATAAGGGGACCCAAAGTATTAAATGGAAAAAGGAGGCTCTCTTCAACAAATGGTTCTGGAAAAACTGGGTTGTAACATGCAGAAGAATGAAATTAAACCACTTTATCTCACCAGAAACAAAAATCAACTCCAAATGGATCAAAGACCTAGATGTCAGACCAGAAACAATCAAATACTTAGAGGAAAACATTGGTAAAACACTTTCCCACTTAGACCTCAAGGACATCTTTGATGAATCAAACCCAATTGCAAGGAAGACCAAAGCAGAAACAAACCAATGGGACTACATCAAATTGAAAAGCTTCTGCACATCCAAAGAAACTATTAAACAAACAAAGAGACCCCTCACAGAGTGGAAGAAGATCATCACATGCCATACATCAGACAAGAAACTAATCACCAAAATATATAAAGAGCTCAGCAAACTTAGCACCAAAAAAGCAAATGACCCACCCAAAAATGGGCAGAGGATATGAACAAAACATTCACTCCAGAGGAGATCCAAAAGGCTAACAAACATAGGAAAAACTGCTCTAGGTCACTGATTGTCAGAGAAATGCAAATTAAGACAACACTAAGATACCACCTCACTCCTGTAAGAATGGCATACATCAAAAAGAACAGCAGCAACAAATGCTGGAGAGGTTGTGGGGACAGAGGAACCCTTTTACATTGCTGGTGGGAATGTAAATTGGTACAGCCTCTGTGGAGAGCAGTCTGGAAAACTCTCACAAGGCTAGACATGGACCTTCCATATGATCCAGTAATTCCTCTCCTGGAGTTATACCCCAAGGACTCCATAACACCCAACCAAAAAGAGGTGTGTACTCCTATGTTCATAGCAGCACAGTTCATAATAGCTAAAACCTGGAAGCAACCCAGGTGCCCAACTACAGATGAGTGGCTGAGAAAACTGTGGTATATATACACAATGGAATACTATGCAGCTATCAAGAACAATGAACCCACCTTCTCTGACCCATCTTGGACAGAGCTAGAAGGAATTATGTTAAGTGAGCTTAGTCAGAAATATAAAGATGAGTATGGGATGATCCCACTCATCAACAGAAGTTGAGTAAGAAGATCTGAAAGGGAAACTAAAAGCAGGACCTGACCAAATTGTAAGTAGGGCACCAAAGTAAAAACCCTGTGGTGAGGGGTAGACATGCAGCTTCCTGGGCCAGTTTGGGGGTGGGAGTGGTTGGGAGGGATGGGTCACAGTCTTTTGGTGGTGGGAATGGTGTTTATATACACTCCTAGTAACATGTAGTCATATAAATCACTAGTTAATTAATATGAGAGGGGGAATATATATACCTGCAAAATATATACCTGAAAGCAGTAGTACACTAGAGTTTGCAGTGAGTACCCCTCCAACACTTCCTCTCCACTATTCCAACCTTTGGGTCCATGATTGCTCAACTATTTGTTTGGCTTCATATGTTAACTCTCTTTTCAGTCACCAGGTTCCAGATGTCATCAGGATGCCGGCCAGGCTTGCCTGGACTGAAGACCCCATCAATGTGTCCTGGAGCTCTGCTTCCCCTGAGACTCACCCTACTAGGGAAAGAGAGGGGCAGACTGGGAGTATGGACCAACCAGTCAACGCCCATGTTCAGCGGGGAAGCAATTTCAGAAGCCAGACCTTCCACCTTCTGCAACCCACAATGACCCTGGGTCCATGTTTCCAGAGGGATAGAGAATGGGAAAGCTATCAGGGGAGGGGGTGGGATATGGAGATTGGGTGGTGGGCTTTGTGTGGAGTTGTACCCCTCCTACCCTATGGTTTTGTTAATTAATCTTTTCTTAAATAAAAAAAGAAAAATAAATAAATAAATAAATAATTTTGAAAATAATAATAAATAAATAAAAATGGAAATACCACTCTTAGGAATTTATCCAAAGGCATGAATAGATTAATTCAAAGGTTCATATGCATTCTCATGTTCATAGCTGCATTACTCACAATAGCCAAATTATGGAAGTAATATAAATGTCCATTAGCAGATGACTGGATAAAGAAGTTATGGGGATGTGAGGTCGATCTGGCTGCGACATCTGTTGCCCTATTGATTGCCAGGGTTGATTTGGCTGATCTGGCTGGCCAGGCCGGTGTCCCCTTCCTCCCTCACTGCTCCATATGTGTTCCTCCCAAAGCTGTGTGCTGGTTCGAAGAAGACAGCCTTCCCCAAATAGAGACAGACGTTCCCTGAATAGAAACTGGCCGGTCTTTGGTAGAGGGTATACTAGTAGCTACATTCTGCTGCTAGAACCTCCAAACAAGCTCTCAAGAAGTTATGGAATACTACTCTTTAATTGAAATAATAAAAAGAAAAAAAAAGGTGTGAGCATAAAGGTTGTTGGTGGCAGTACAGAAGGGTGCATGCAGGTAAAGTTTAAATGAGGAAATAAGGGACCGTGTGGTGGCACACCTGGTTGAGCTCATGTATTACTGTGCACAAGGACCCAGGTTAAAGCCCCTGGTCCCCAAATGAATGTAGGGGGAAAGCTTCACAAGTGGTGAAGCAAGGCTGGAGGTGTCTCTCTGTCTCTCTTGCTCTCTAGCTTCCCCATCCCTCTCAATTCCTGTCTGTCTCTATCCAATAAACAAATAAAGATAATAAAATAAATTCTTTTTAAAAAGCTCTCTAAAAAGTAACTGAGGAAAGTAGTGAATGACTTATGTGAAGTGAGAAACAATCATAATTCTAACAGCAGAACTATATTGGCACCCCAACAGACTATAAACTTAGGTTGAATCTGATAGCAGTGATGTGGTCTACGGCCATACCACGCTGAACACACCCCATCTCATCTGATAGCAGTGATGTGATCTAAAAACACAAGTACAGATTCCTAGAAGAGTCGTGGCAGTTGATCACATTCAAGGGACATGTCTAAAGAAAAAAGGAGAAACTCAGGATGTCAGAATCAGGATGCATACAGTTAAACAGGTAGTGGTTTAAATGCAGATCCTGACAAACTCCAGCCCTGTGGAGACAAACAGATGGGCAACACAGCCAGTCCTGCCATGGGACCCAGATGAAATGATTCCATCCTCTATGTGACTCTTTGAAAAAGCAGATTTCAACTAAATAATTTTGTTTCTCTTGTCTACACAATACAAAGTAACCGACCACATTAATTGTGGAACTCTGATTTAACAATTCTTTCATCATTTTGTAGCACTGGTCTTTTATGTGAATTCAGTGATGACTTAGTAGATGTTGTAATACCCACACTTTGACTACAATAACATACTTTCTTCAAATGTTTTACATTCTATAAATTATATTGCACTTCTTATATCAGTGTTTTAGAAACTGATACTACTACTCATAAATACTAAAACAAATAAATCATTTAGTAGTCATGTTTTATAGTTGGAAAAGAATAGATGGTATAGTTCTTATACGTACTAGAAACTTGAAAATATAAAAACAAATTGGAGACTCAACACTTTTTTATATTCTACCATTTTCTATGTTTTATCTATCAAGTAAAACAATAGTTTCAAAATAATTGAATAAAGCAGGATGCTGAATTAAGAGAAAATAGTATTTTAATCCAGGAAGTAAGAAGTACAACATAATTATGGTAATTTTTATGTTTCTGACTTAAGCAGTTACTGAGTTAAGAAACTCTGGAAAAGATCAAACTGTGATAAGTAGGAATGAATACAGACAGGGAAAAGAGAAAATAAAATTCAATGGGAATATATCGAATGACTCTAAGTTTCAATTTCTCGCACTAAACCTGAGTAAAATGCCTCTATGATACCTCAGTTATCTTCCATGACACCTATCATACCATAATTGAATGATTTGCTTGCTCCTTTTATCTTGATTTATTTTGTTCTTGTTTTACTTATGGAGTTTATTTTTAAGACTTAAGACATCATAATACCAGCATTTCTGAACACTCAGAATGTGTCGTTTACTCTGTGCCAGATACTTTCTGTTGATTTATTTATCAAATGATCAGCAAATGAAGTGGATGCAATTGTCAGCCGTGTTCTGTTCAGAAATAAAAGAGTTGTAACTGTGACTATGTTTTAAAGTGACACAACCAGGATTAATCATAGGAAGTATCCCTTCATAGTTCTTGCTGCTAACTTCTCCATTTAGAGATGCTTCCAGAAATCACGGGCTCAACAATGCCTAGAAGCAAAGAGATAGTCTTTGTAGTCTCCTAATTGATTGTGTTTTACTTCAGGTTCCTAAAATACAACCCCCTTGCTTCCACATTGATATATAAAGACACATGTGTGTTATAACTTGTGGCTATCTTTCTCCTTTTTTTTCTCTTCAAAAGTGTCCTCGTTAACACCATTAAGAATTTGAGTTTTAGTTCCATTTTCATCATTTTCAGAATAAAATTTGATATTTTATGTCTCATTTGAGCCATAAACTTCTCCAACATAATATATTTTCTTCTACGTACACTACTTCAATCCTCATAAAAATCTTGGGAAGCATTTAATCTAAATGCCTTAAATGCACAAAAAGAATCCACACATTACAAAGATCACTATGTCATAAAGGAGACATAAGACTCAGCTATCCCATTCAATTCTTATTGTTCCAAGAAAGAAAATAGATCCCAGAAATCATTTCTTTCATTCCACTTGTCATTAATTCCAAATTTATGATTTCAACTGTCTTTTTTATTTTTTTAATATTTATTTATTCCCTTTTGTTGCCCTTGTTGTTTTATTGTTGTTGTTATTGATGCCATTGTTGTTGGATAAGACAGACAGAAATGGAGAGAGGAGGGGAAGACAGAAGGGGGAGAGAAAGATAGACACCTGCAGACCTGCTTCACCATCTGTGAAGTGACTCACATGCGGGTGGGGCCTGGGGCTCAAACCCGGATCCTTACTCCAGTCCTTGCGCTTTGCGCCACATGCTCTTAAACCACTGCGCTACCGCCCAACTCCTGATTTCAACTATCTTTAATGGCCTAACAAAAGCCCATGAGTCATTGAATATTTTAGCTTTTATTTCATAAACTCAACATAGAATAGTGCCAGGAGTGACTGCTCTAAGGTTGTCATGTGTCCTAAATCCAACCCATCCCCAGGATAATTATTAGCCTGGCCATCTGTTTTTTAAGTGCTGATCCACACTCCTGCCTGAGCCACAACCATGAGACCAGTGTTTGCAAAAACACGTAAGCAACTACTTAACATTTCACTTCTTCAAAGTACTACCCATAAGACATTTTTCTCCCACATAGTAGCAATTCCTCAATGTAATCTATAGAATCTAATTGATTTTTTTTTCTTGTCATCACCTGAGTTTCACTACTCCAGGCCAGCTTTTGTCAGATGATAAAGACAGAGACAGAGAAACAAACAGAGACAAGGAGAGATGCCTGACTGCAGAATCCCCCCACACACACACCACTGTGGTGGGGAGCCAGGCTTGAACCTGGGTCGCAAGCATGGTAAAGCAGGCACCTTGCCAGGTGAGCTATCTTTCAGTTATTAAAATGTTATAAATGAACTAATAACTTGTGACCAATTTGATCTCACCATTTTAATTTAAAAACCCAAAGCAGAACTTGGACTAGGCTTGAAGAATTACACCAAAGTAAAAGATTATGGGGTGGGGGGAGAGGGGTCAGGTCTGGAAACATGATGGCAGAGGGGAGCCTAGAAGGGGTTGAATTGTGTGGAAAACTGAGAAATGTAAAAACTACTGTATTTTACTATTGACTGTAAACCATTAATCCCCCAATAAATAAATTTTTTTTAAAAAAGAAGAAGAAAGGAAGAGAAAGCAGGACCAATAGGAAAAATTGGCAAATATAGCTAGATGGATGGATGGACAAATAATTAGATAGATAGACAGACAGACAGAGAGATGACAGATAGGGGTAGATAGCATAAGGGTTATTCAAAGAGACTCTCATGCCTGAGGCCAATAGGAAAAATTGGCAAATATATGATAAATGGATGGATAGACAGATAGATAGATAGATAGATAGATAGATAGATAGATAGATAGATAGATAGATGATAGATAGGGTCTTATTCAAAGAGACTTTCATGCCTGAGGCTCCAAAGTCCCAGGTTCAATACTCCACATCACCATCAGTCAGAGCTGATAAATACTCTGAAAAAAAAAATATCTAGTGTTGCAGTCAAGGAAAGATGATAGATAGATAGATAGACAGACAGACAGACAGATGATTACAGAAGTAATAGTTAACCCATATCTTTCATCTTGGGAGAACTGCTGCAGTTTCCAATGGAGAAAATTGGTACATGCAACTCTGGTGGTGGAAAAGGTGAGGAATTATACCCCTTGTTATCTTATAATTATGTAAATCAACACTAAATCACTAATAAGAAGAAAAAAAAAAAGTTGGTCCATACTCCCAGCAGGGGAGAAATGACAGGGGAAGATGACCAGAGGGCTCTGAACTCCAACTCCATCAGGATCTAGAGAGAGAAGAGGAAAAATGGAAGGACATTCAGAGGTAGTAATAGGTACAGGGGTGATTTAGAATGGAAGAGAAGGTAGGACCATAGAAAAATGGGCAAATCCAAAGAGGTTTCTTCCTTGCCAAAAGCATTTCTCTGTCTCCTCTATCTGTTTTGGTGCTTCTTTTCATTTTTTTTATTTTATCATTTTATTAGGGGGACAGCTATGGTTTAAAGCACAATTGTTGACATATGGGTATAATTTTTTATCTCCCAGTCTTATGTCTTTTTCTGCCATCATGCAGGAGGACACACAACTCATGTGTGTGTCAGATCTGCTTCTGGGTAGATGTACCTATTTAAATTGTAGATTTCTTGTTTCTGTGAGTGGAGGTTAGTACAAATTCTCCCAATTCTACCACTTCTGCCTACCTTTGTCAATAAAAGTTTGAAAACAATAAAAAGAAAAAGAAGAGAAAAACGGGCAAATTCTACCACCTGGAGCCCTAGTCAGGGAATCCTAGGACTCCCACACAGACATGATGGGTCTAGACCTCAAATAGGTCTCTCTCTCCACTGTCACTAGTCATCTCCATCAGGAACAACACAATGGACCCTGCTGTGGGTCCCCATAGGAACTTTCCCTCAGTGTGGATCAAGAACAATAGAGACTGTTCCATCCGAAGAGAGGCTAGATAACATACTCTACCTACCACCTAAGGAAGATGGGGCCTGAAATTGGTGCAACCTGGAACATTCCTACTGGTGACCACAGAATGCAAGTTCAGAGAGTCTGCATATCAAATACATAGCCTATATATTAAAAAGATTCAGTTTGTCTTTTAAGAAACTTTGAGACATAGAAAACCCTAGACCAAGTAGATTAGAAGCATCCAATAGCACAGCTATATACAAGATACTGGGTACTGTACAGCAAACCATAACAAAGGGACTTTTCAAAGTTAACCCAAATAACAAATAATGTGATGATAATATTAACTATCGATTGTCTTTTTGAACCCTAAGACAGCAGGAACCTCACATCTTCACTATAGAGCCCCTACTTCCCCCAGTCCTGGAACCCTTGGATAGGGCCCACTTTCCCGTGTGCATCTCCCAATCCAAACCAAATAATATTGCATCCGCCGATCACAACCTAACCAAAGCGACGATTGCCACCTCAACATGCTTCACCTCAGACTGTATCCAGAGACTTCACGTGTGGAATGACAACCCTTCAACTTCATTACTCGGGTGAGACCTTTCCTTTTATAGTACACTCTAATTTCATCTCAGGTAGTTCACTTTCTAACTAAGTCCTTCATTACTCGGGTGAGACCTTTCCTTTTATAGTACACTCTAATTTCATCTCAGGTAGTTCACTTTCTAACTAAGTCCCATAATCTAGATATACACCAGTTTCTGTGAGAGAGAGCTTATGTGCACACGTATCCATAAAATACTGCAAAATATATACCTGAAAGCAGAACTACACTAGAGTTTGCAGTGAGTACCTCCCTAACACTTCCTCTCCACTATTCCAAGCTTGGGATCCATGATTGCTCAACAAATTGTTTGGCTTCGTATGTTAACTCTCTTTTCAATCACCAGGTTCCAGATGCCACCAGGATGCTGGCCAGGCTTCCCTGGATTGAAGACCCCACCAATGTGTCCTGGAGCTCAGCTTCCCCAGAGACACACCTTACTAGGGAAAGAGAGAGGCAGACTGGGAGTATGGACTGACCAGTCATGTTCAGTGGGGAAGCAATTACAGAAGCCAGACCTTCTACCTTCTGCAACCCTCAACGACCCTGGGTCCATGCTCCCAGAGGGCTAAAGAATGGGAAAGCTAACATGGGAGGGGGTGGGTTATGGGGATTGGGTGGTGGGAATTGTGTGGAGTTGTACCCCTCCTACCTTATGTTTTTGTTCACTAATCCTTTCTTAAATAAAAAATTTAAAAAAAAAAAAAAAAGAACGCAAGTTCAACCTACAGGGATGCAGAGGTTACATAGGCTCCTAAGCTGAATATGGGCCCCAGATCAGATCAAATCGATCTGATTTGATCAGGATTTATAGTCAACAATATTTATACACCTTTCCCATATTTGGGAGCTACTCTCTTCCCTAGTTCAGCTTTCTGGTCCTTTTTCCAGCCATGACATCATCTCCCCAGACAATAACTTGGGTCCACCTGCATATCAAATGTCAGGCTCAGGCAAAAACTAGTAAAGTCATGGGCCTCTTGGAATATACTTAAAATAGACCTACTAGAATTTTCCGAAATGGAGACCCCCAAATCTTCATCTGTAATATTCCAGCCTTTATGTTCATGATTAGTCAACAGTTTGTTCTGCTTTATATGTTAACTCTTTTTTCAGCCACCAGGTTCCAGATGATACCATGATGTCAACTGGACTTCCCTGGACAAATGACCCCACAAATGTGTCCTGGAGCCCTGCTTCTTCGTAGCCCCGCCCAACTAAGGAAAGAGAGAGACAGGCTGGGAGTATGGAACGACCTGTCAGTGCCCATATTTAGCAGGGAGGCAATTATAGAAGCCAGACCTTCCACCTTCTGCACTCCATAATGATCCTGGTCCATACTCCCACAGGGTTAAAGAACAGGAAAGCCATCAGGGGAGGGAATGGGATACGGAGTTCTGGTGGTGGGAATTGTGTCCCTCTTATCCTATGGTCTTGTCAGTGTTTCCATTTTAAAAGTAAAAATTATTTTTAAAAAAGAAAAATGGACAAATATATACAAATATAGATAGATAATTATAGACAGAATTCTCAACCCAAATCTGTGACCTTGGGAGAACTAGTGTAGTTTCCAATAGAGGGACTGGGGATACAGAACTCTGGTGGTGGGAACAGTGCAGAATCATAACTGTTATCCTTTAATTTTGTAAGTCAATATGGAGTCATTAATTTTTTTAAAAAATTAAATAGAAAGTTTCACATGAGTGCAGTTAGCACCATTCTGGCACATGTTATGCCAAGATTCAAACTGAGAACCACAAAAATAGAAGTCCTTTGATCTACCAGCTTGAATTACCCTCCTGGCCACCATTAATTTTGCTTTTGTTTCCTTTTTTAATGGAGTCTAATCACCTATAATATCATAGGCCAAGCTATAGAGTTTATGATCTATGCCTCCTTATAAGCATTTTATTGATTTCAGATCTGAGTTAATTTTTTGTGTCTTGTGTAGTCTAGTTTCTTTTGCAGTATAAGCACTACTGGGAAATATAACAGTGGCTGTTTTCCTAACACTTCTTGGGAGATTTTCCTTGCTCTGTTATGTGTTCTTGACTCCTTTGGCATACATTAGTGTTCCAAATATGTGTGCGGTTATTTCAGGGCTCTCAGTTCTATTCCACTGATCTACCTACATGTCTATTTTTATTCTAATACTATGCTAATTTATAAAATTAATTTACATATTATTATTAAAGTGACCACAATACCATTTAGAGCTATCATATGTGACTCAGAGAATAGGACTATCGGGAACTCACACATGCAAGCCCTATGCTTTAGTAGTGAGAAACCTCCCAGACCCTAGAATAGTATCCTGATTATTACAGGTGTTTAGAATAATTTGATATTGGAAATACCGCCATATTTTTTTATATCCTGGGATTTCTTTGGCTGTTCAGAGTCCTTTGTGGTCCTCCACAATCTTTAGTGATTTTTGTTCTATTTCTTTGTATGTGGGAATATAAACTGGTAACACCTCTACAGAAGATAGTGTAGAGGTTCCTCAGCTCTTATTCTTTCATACCTACTAGGCAGCAGCACTTTGAAAAAGACAATAGCACAAAAAAATGAACCTGTGCAAAATAATAGTAATGATAATTATTTAAAGTTATGAGGAAAGAAGGCATCTTTCCTTATTCCATGAACAGTAGTCTGAGCATTTCATTCTAGGTCTCCTGTCTACTCAACTTTTATTTATTTTATTTTTATTTTTTATTATTATCTTATTGATATCAGGGTCATTACTGGGATCCCTGCAGGCACTATGTACCCTCTGCTAATGGCAGCCAAGTCTTTCTTCCTTCCTTCCTTCCTTCCTTCCTTCCTTCCTTCCTTTCTATTTTCTCTATTTCAAGAGATAGGACAGAGAGAAATTGAGAGAGAGGCGGGGGACATAAAGGGAGAAAAGACAGACATCTGAAGAATTGCTTCACAGCATGAAATATCTCCCCTGCAAGTGAAGATTGAGAGCTCAAAACCAGGTCCTTGTGCATGGTAACATGTGAGCATGCCCAGTTGTCACACCACTGCCTGGCCTCTATTCAACTTTCTACCAATTCACTATGCTAACTGTGCAACTGAAATGAGACAAATTGTCTCCCCCCACACAGTAGCAAGCCTGAGGTGTCAACTTCATATGAGAATACAAGTTGAAACCGAGGCAACCAGAGAGAGGGGCTATACCACCAAAAAGATAAAATTTAATTGACAGGACTGGGTAGTGGTACACCTGGTTGAGTGAACATTACAATGTGCAAGGACCTGGGTCCAATCCCCCAGTCTCCTCTTGCAGGGGGGCGGGGAGGGCAAGCAGTGCTACAGGTATCTGTTTCTTTTCCTCTCTCCTCCTTCCTCTCAATTTCTGACTGTCTCTATCCAATAAATAAATAAAAATAGCAATTTTTTATCTAATTGACAAGTCATATATAAACAATAGAACCTTGGGGGCCAGGTGGTGGTGCACCTGGATAAGTGTAAACATTACAGTGCACAAGGACCTAGGTTCAAGCCCCTGGTCCCCACCTGCAGGGGGAAAGCTTCATGAGTGATGACGTAGGACTGCAGTTGTCTCTCTCCCTGTCTATCTCCTCCTCCCCTCTCTGTCTCTACCCAATAATAAATATATAAAAAATATTTAACAATTGAATACTTAACTTCTATATTTACATTTAAAATGTCTGTGCCTGGTATTGTTATCCCATAATGACTCAGAAATACCTCTCCTCTTTTTTTCAGGCCAAAGCAACTATCATTCCCCTTTTCTTACTGACTCAAACATGAGGGAAACGATAGATGAAAGAAAGTCTTGGTTTCACATCATAAGAACACACAGAGCAGTAAATAAGATATTTATCCCCTGTTGAAATCCCTTGTTTTACAATAGTTTCCTTTGTATATCTTTTCCCTGCTTACAGGAAATTAAAAAGAAAAGTCTTAAGGACTATTATCATCTCTGACCTAATTCAAAAATCTTAGCTATGATTTAGTTTTATATATTTTTCAGTTACACACACTCACATTAAAAAGAAAAGTCTTAAGAACTATTATAATCTCTGACTTAGAATCTTAGCTACAATTTAGTTTTATATTTTTTTCGGTTACACACACACACACACACACACACATACACACACACCATTAATTTATCTGTGGATAAGAGTAAACCAGTATCAACTTTCAGAGATCCATGACTCCACCTGATATATTCATCCCAGTATATTTACTGAGGAGACTCAGTGTATTACCATAGATATGTAAAATAAAGTCAGATCTTTTCAATTACTCTATGAAAATGACTTTTCAATCACTGCTTCTTATTTTAAACCCAGTTGTTCACTTCATTTCAGTTCAAGAGCCAAGTTTCAAGGATAGTGAAAGTTTTGTTAGTAATCACTATCTAAAAGATTATTGGTAAGACTGTTTTTAAGTACAGTTAGCAAAAGGAATTGTGGCAGATGAACACAGTTAGCATACAGCTGATGTCAGCCTGATGTCAGGAGCATATAACATACATGCAAATTCACAAGGGATTGTAGGTATAGGAAGTTACTTAAAAGAGTGTCTGGAGGAAGCCTCTCTCTTCCTGATTGCTCTCTGCATGGTCATCTCTGTCCTCTCCCAGGACCAATGATGCCAAGTTTTCCTTGGGGCCTGCACATATTGAAGCTGAACGTTGGTAACTTAAGTTTAAAAGACTCCCCCAAGACTGCTGAGGTGGTGTAGTGGCTCTGCCCACGGACTCTGAGGCTGACAGACAAGGCTTTAGGTTCAAAGCTTGTCCTCCTCCTCCCTAGAAGCTGATGAGTGGTTTGCTACTGGGGGATGAGGGGTAGGAGACTTTTGTGGTCTGGGAGGTGGCATAGTGGATAAAGCATTGGACTCTCAAGCATGAGGTCCCAAGTTCAATCCCCAACAGCACATGTACCAGATTGATGTCTTGTTCTTTCTCTCCTCCTTTCTCATAAATAAATAAATTATTTTAAAAAAGAAACTTTAATAAATAAATTAATGACTCCCCATAATGGTCCTGGTTTCATAATCCCAGAGGGATAAAGAATAGGAAAGCTGGGAGTTGGACGATAGTGCAGCAGGTTAAGTGCATGTGGCACGAAGCCCAAGGACTGGAATAAGAATCCCAGTTCGAGTCCCCGGCTCCCCACATGCAAGAGGGTCACTTCACAAGCAGTGAAGCAGATCTTCAGGTGTCTATCTTTCTCTCCCCTTCTCAGTCTCCCTCCTCTCTCCATTTCTCTCTGTCCTATCAAGCAAAGACAACATCAAGAACAACAATAATAATTATAACAACAATAAAAACAATAAGTGTAACAAAAGAGAAAAATAAATAAATAAAAATAGGAAAGCTATCAAGGGAGGGGATTGGATATGGAGTTCTGGTGGTGGTAATTGTGTGGAATTATCCTATGGTCTTGTCAATATTTCCATTTTATAAATAAATAAGTAATAATAATAAAAAGACTCATGGCCCCTGCACATTCCAGCTAGCTTTTTTTCTCCTATTTTCCTGTTTTCTGGTTGTGTTTTTATATACCTAAATAAACCCGTGTTTCTTAAACCCCACAACAAAAAGCTACCAGAAGTATTTGTTCACTATAAAGATAATAATGAAACAAAAGGCTCAGAATTTGAAGACTAAATAGTTTAAAATCTCCCACATGCCAAAGGCAACAGTTTTCAAGATTGATGAGTATTATCAAAGAATACTATACTGAATAAAATTTCCAATTATTGGCTAAAAATAATGGGGGTAGGAGGGAAGCGGAAGCATGCCATCAAGAAGGTATACCAAGCTAAAAACCAGAATAAACATATAGTGTTTTTTCCCATGTATGTTTTCTAGTACAGACTATCTAATTTATCCAAAAGCATTAAACAGAATATTTCACACTAGTGTTGGAAAAAATTGTATGAAGATAAGAAATCCATTACTATTTTAGGCTTAATAGCATTTTTTCACATTGTCACTGGTAATATCTATTTAGTCTTTGAGCTACAACCAGAGCAGGCAAAAACTGTCAAAGTTATTGAAAAAAAGAAGGCTTCCTTAAAGTACTCAGAATCAAAGAGGTAGCTGGAAGGGTACATGCCTTGTCATGGGTGTGGTTTAGGTCCCAGTGTCACCACCTCATGGAAGGTATCCTAACACCAGAAAAAGTTCAATTACTGAGGTGTCTCTTCATTTATGTTTCTCTATCTGAATGTATAAATAGCACAAGAGCAGTGAAATCATATCAATGTAAAGCTATATTGCACAAATAAAATAGATAAACTTTTCAGAGATTTTTCTTCTACCCTTGCATTGACTTAGCTATAAAAGGGTGTTCATGAGACAGGAGTGGATAGAGGAAGTTGGAGATAATTAGAGCTTCCAAAAACTAAATTTAATATATGTTACATGGAGTTAGACAATCAAACTGTTTCATGGGAACTGTGATCCCCTAATACACACACACACACACACACGCAAAACTTTAGTTTAATGAAATAAAGACTATGATGACATGACTTCAGGGAAACTTTGGGAATTCTCTTCATGATAGAAGAAGATGATTTAAATGTCTTCTGTAACTTCCAGACATGCCTACATAAAAGAATTAAAATAATATGGGGTGTCAGTAGCGCAGCAGGTTAAGCTCATGTGGCACGAAGAGCAAGGACCAGCGTAAGGATCCAGGTTCCAGGCCCCGGCTCCCCACCTGCAGGGGAGTCGCTTTACAGGCAGTAAAGCAGGTCTGCAGGTGTCTATCTTTCTCTTGCCCTCTCTGTCTTCCCCTCCTCTCCATTTCTCTCTGTCCTATCCAACGACGAAGACATTAATAACAACAACAATAATAACTACACCAACAATAAAAAAACAAAAGGGAAAATAAATATTTAAAAAATATTAAAATAAGAACTAAATAATATGTACTGGCATCCCATGTCACAGTAAAATATCAACTATTGAGTTTAGTGCTTCATTTAAAAAAATATATTTGTTACATAATCATGGTCTGAATTCATCTAATGACATTGAAATTGTCCACAAGAGTAATGTTTACTTTTGTGACAGTAAATATTAACATAAAATCAGCTAACATATGATGGAAATTAACTTTGTAATAATCACTATAATGAGCAAACCACCTTGAGCACTACTATTTATTCTATTACATATATACAAACAAATGAGCAATTGATAATAGCTATGACCGGACAGTATACTAACACATGAATACTTCAGTTGAAGCTCACTATATTCACTCCAGCCAATAATGTGTATATGTCACAGTTTTGTCCTTGCCTTTCAGGATATCTAAATAACAGAGCGAAAGTACATTTTTGTCTCCTTGGTCCCTTAAGTGAAGTCTATGGAGCTATGCATTCAATTCTGTTACACATCTTTTTTTAAATGTTTTTTCAAGTACACTTCAGATTTTTGTTTACCTGTTTTGTTATTCTTGCATAGTATCACAAGAAGAGATAATTGAGTAAATAAAGCCATAGGGACTTTTCAGAAAAATACATAAAATCTAATGATGTCTAAGATTATTATTCCTTAGTAATTCTAGTTGTTAGTCCAGCTAACCTCCTTTGAATCTCCCTGTTTATATACAAGCTAATATGTTTAGAATGCTAAGGATTTCATCTTACACAATCTTACTTAAGGAACTAAAAACTTTATAAACAGGAAAAATTTAAAAAATTAAAAATCTCACTAACTACACCCAAGTTAAATATACTAAAAGTGAACATCAGATTTGGAAAAGAGAATTACTGAATTTGTGCAAGTGTCTGTATTAATTTTTTCTTGTATTTTTTTCTTGTAGAATATTTGTTGTCATCATAGGGACTTAACTGCTCAGAATTAATTTTTCCATATAGAAAGACAGCAAGAAAAAATTAATTAATTAATAGAAAGAAATACAGTGAGGAAGAAGGAAAGGCACTATGGTACAAAATCTTCTCCATTTGATGGGTATCAGACTAAAACCTGTGTTGCACACACATATGACAAAGCAAGTAAACTATCCAGGAGACTTACCTTGATGATTCTATAGAGCATTTATAAAAATTATTTACTGGGGGACAGAGCCAAGATGGCGGCTTGGAAACAACACCTGGTGTGAGCTCCGAAAGCAAGCAACTTTCAACCTGGGATTCTCAGGAGAGGCCACCAGGTTCCAGATGCTACCATGATGCCAACCGGATTTCCCTAGGCAGATGGCTACTAAGAACAATGAACTCAACTTCTCTGACCCATCTTGGTCAGAGATAGAAGGAATTATGTTAAGTGAGCTAAATCAGAAAGATAAAGATGAGTATGGAATAATCCCACTCATCAACAGAAGTTGAGAAAGAAGATCAGAAAGGGAAACTAAAAGCAGGATCTGACTAAATTGAAAGTAGGGCACCAAAGTAAAAACCCTGTGGTGAGGGGGAGGGTGGACGTGCAGCTTCCTAGGCCAGCGGGGGTGGATGGGACACAATCTTTAGGTGGTGGGAATGGTTTTTATGTACACACCTATTAAATTGTAGTCATATAAATCACTATTTAATTAATATGAGAGGGGGAAAAATTGACTGAATGTCTAACAAAGGGACTTTTCAAAGTTAACCCAATTACCAAATAATGTGATAACAATAACTATCCATTGTCTTCTTCAACCCTAAGACAGCAGGAACCTTACTTTCCACTATAAAGCCTAAACTTCCCCCAGTCCTGGGACTCTAGGGTATGGCCCACTTTCCCGTATGCTTCTCCCAATTCTTATCAAATAATATTGCAACCGCTGATCGCAACCTAATCAACACCCACCCCAGCATGCTTCACTTCAGGCTGTGTCCAGAGACTTCAGGTGTGGAACGACGACAACCCTTCAGCTTCATCACTCAGGTGAGACCTTTCCTTTCATAGTATTCTCTAATTCCATCCCAGGTGGTTCACTTTCTAACAAAGTCCCAAAACCTAGATATAGACCAGGTTCCAGGAGATAGAGCATATGTTCACACATATCCATAAACTAGGGCAAATATGTACCTGAAAGCAGTAGTATACTAGAGTTTGCAGTGAGTACCCACCCCCAGCACTTCATCTCCACTATTCCAACCTTTGGGTCCATGATTCTTCAACAATTTGTTTGGCTTTATATGTTAACTCTCTTTTCAGCCACCAGGTTCCAGATGCCATCAGGATGCCGGCCAGGCTTCCCTGGACTTAATACCCCACCAATGCATCGTGGAGCTCCGCTTCCCCAGAGACTCACCCTACTAGGGAAAGAGAGAGGCAGACTGGGAGTATGGATCAACCAGTCAACACCCATGTTCAGCAGGGAAGCAATTACAGAAGGTAGACCTTCCACCTTCTGCAACCCACAACGATTCTGGGTCCGTGCTCCCAGAGGGATAGAGAATGGGAAAGCTATCAGGTGAGGGGATGGGATATGGAGATTGGGTGGCAGGAATTGTGTGGAGTTGTAACCCCCCATTCTATGATTTTGTTAATGTCTGCTTTCTTAAATAAATTTTAAAAAATGAAAAAAATTCAATAGTGAAAAGTTATATATTTTATATATTAGTAGAAATTTAAATAGGCTTGACAACATTCTAGGACTGAAAGTATCTACTAAAATTTGTATGTCTTTTACAACAAAATATCTGCTACAAACACATCTTCTCTTGCCCACACCTTACAACACTGCCACTACAGATTCTTCCATTGGAATAGTTCAGTAAGTACTAACCTGGGAGGTCATGTCTTCTCATTGAAATGATGCTTCAAATAATAAATCTGGAAATTTGTAGGATAAAAACATAGGCTATTACTGTGAAAAGAACAAAGCTAATGAACTGTGAAGAGGTTTCTTATTTTCACTGTGTTATTTATTCTCTTTCCAAGTTTCCTGCAATAAAGCCTCTGATAAACTATAGGGAAATTCTGTATAGACTAGATAAGATCAGATTTTTTTTCTTATCTAAAGAGTAACATTCTCTTTTATCTTTTGTTAATTTTATAGATATATCTGCCTAAATATCAGCTATATTATAATGTTATAGATATATCTGCCTAAATATCAGCTAGTAATCAAGAAAAACAACTCTAAAACAAATAGAGTCCTGGTACTTGATGACAGAAAAGGATCTAGGTTAGGGGTGAGAGTGTTTTGCAGACATGACATCAATCTGACCCATGGCCCATGTATATTCATATTTAACACAGAAGCCTGTATAACCTCCGAGTCCTTGTCAAACTGAGCTCACAGTTCATGGTCACAGCTGGGAACATTCTAGGCTGCACTCATTTCAACACCAGTCTTCCTAAAGTGGCAGAGTAGGATGACCCAGTCTCTCTTGGAGAGTAAAGTCCTTATTATTGCTACTTTATAGTGAGGGCAAGGTCCTAGAGAGGCCCACAAGAGGGCTTATGATAACGTTCCTTGTAGAAGTGACCATTTATGACAGAGAGGATTTATTAAAGGTCTAGGCCCATCATATGTATGTGGGAATCCAAGGATTCCCTAACTAGGACCCCAGAAGATGGAATGGCCTGATAGTGGTCAAAAGGACCATCATTAAGTGAGACAGTCAGAAGAGTTGTTTATTTTAAACTTATCAAGATGCTGTCTGAAAATCATTTTGTAGGTAGTAACTAAATGGTTGAAGATTTTAAACAGCAATTGAAAACAAAAAAATAGTAAAGTTAATTAAATCATATCATTAAGTGTCTTATTGTAACAATTTGAAGTATAGATAGTGTTGAAAAAATATTGGGTTGTTGGAAAAGTGCATAGAAGTTGGGGAAGTTCTCAGAAGAAAAGAACTTGTGAATTCATGTTTCTAGCTACTTTTCTCTTCTGGGTACACAGGTGCTTGCATACTATTCTCAAGGTAAAAAGCCTCAACACCTTCTCTTTTCTTCTTCTCAAATTCTCATAGCTTTTCTGACCTGTTATGTTTTTATTGCAACAGAGCTCATATCCATTGCACTGAACTATAACAGGACTTGACACCTCCCTCAAAATAGCTACAGCACTCGTGTTTCTATTATAGGAAAGTTCTTTTCCTTGCATTTGGAATCTTTATTCCTGCACAATATGACTCAATGAATTTTCACTAAAACTTTTTTATTCATTCTTCTTCTATTTTCCTACATATAAATTCCTCTGCCTAAATGTTACCAGATCATTCCTTCTCCTTTCTTTTTTCTCACAGCTGCCCAGTTTAAGCACACAAATTTCTACCTTTCAAAGAATCTTCATCCTGTGAAAAGCTTAAGGAAATAAAGGTTGGGGAACTCACATGTTTCCTTTAAGAATTTCATATTTTATGTTAGAATTCACACATGAAAAATCCTGCAGGGCTGGGGAGACAGTATAATGATTATGCAAAGAGACTTTCATGACTGAGGCTCCAAGGTTCAATCTCCAGTACCACCATAAGCCAGAACTGAGCAGTGTGCTGATCTCTCTCCCCTCTCTCTGTATCTCTTAATTAATAAATAAATAAATAAATAAATAAATAAATAAACCTGCAGCAGTGAAGTCTACTTAAGTATGTTTAACCAGCATTTCCTAAACTCATTTTATCTTGGAACTCTGAGAATTCCATTATCATGCACCATCATCTACAACCCCCTCCTCCCCCCGAAATCCTTTGCCTTGGTGAAATACATCATAGCCAGTCCAAATTTTACCTTGTTTTCTCCCTTTCTCTCAGAAATAAGCATGTGGATTGGATAGGGCATTTGTGCCTTGCTAAAACTAAATAGAAGGAGAGGCATTGTTCAACAGATGCATAGTATATGCCTGTAGTAGATAAGGAATCATATACACTGGTGCAAAGGGCAGATAGAGCAACTAATAAGAATCCCTTTCTCTCAGTATTCAAGAAAATCACCTTTATTCAAATAGAGAAAACTCATTTCAATAATCCAGCAGAATCAGGATATCATTAGAGGGGTAAGCTTTCTTAAATATGTTTTTTTTAATCCCAGGCAGCACTTTTATTTGATGACTATGATAATGTTTTTTTAAAGTCTTTTTAAATTTTAATGTTTTACTAAAGCAATAAGTATATAATTTTTCATCAAGCCAGGAAAAAGATCTCAAAATGAAAAGTAATGGTCTTTAGGTCCACCCCTAACCACCTAACCCCATGTTCCACTTCTTACTTCTGCTTCTGTTTTGAGTTTTTGCAGTGGTTCCTTTTCCTACTCAGAACAATATGCCTGTAGCAAAAACTTTTGATTTCTCTGTTTCTGCTCTGAGAAACAGAATTTACATTTACCTTATTGTGTTGCTTATCTTAGTTATATTTCTTCCTACTAGTTAGGAGTTTTATCTATTAATACTATACTTAAATATTTTGTTCCTTGGCTTACCTTAAACATTACTATTATTTATTTTCTATACTGTAGGTAATTCTTAATCTTACATGTGTTGTTGATTGGTGAGTTCCAAACAATAGAAAGAAACCAACAAAAGAAAAGAAAGAAAAAACAAACATATACTTACTTAGCAGAGGGTTTTTCTCCTTGATGACCCACATCAAAATTATGTTCTAAATATTATCTGCTATTATAGGGGTGGATCACTCCAACCAGTTTCTCTGAAACTCCCTCACAAATACAGTTTTTTAGAGTTATTCAATATAATATACTTAAAGATATGTTAAAATGTATGGGGAGTCAGAAGCCACACTCTCTCTCTGGTAGATGTGTTGTCTGATATCACCAGACTGCATTAAATTGACTGCAGCAGTCATGGGCATTTCATTTTTCCTGAGAGCCTCCTGCTGTGGAGTCAGAAAAGCAACTAGTGCTTCCTTATTTCTGTGATGATTTCCTGAAACTTTCTCATCTAGTCTAAGAGCTTTGCAGCTTGCAAGCCTGAAGATCCAACTCACCTGAGAAAGAACAGAAAGAGAGACACAAAGCAGAAACTGACTCAGTTTGGAGTATTGCACAAAAGTAAAAAAAAAAAAAAACTCTGGGGATGGGGGGTTGATTCTCAGATTCATTATGGGGGGCAGGGATAGGAACACAGACCTTTGGTGGCAGGAATGGTGTTGATTTACACTCTTATGAACTTACAGTCTTATAAATCACTAATCAATCTGAGAGGGGAAAATCAGATTGGATGTCTTGAACGTTTTGATGCTTAGACCTCGGTTCTGAGTATATATTCCTTCAATCAAAGCACTTAAGGCTACAAATTGGTAACCTAGTTGAATTTCAACAGTGGACTTAAATTGTTAATACATTTCTAATAATTAATTTTTCTTTGAAATATAAAATTACCTATAATCTTAGACCAGGGAAAGCAGAAGCAATTGGTCTTGTCAATATATAAGATACAGTTATTTGTAAATAGCATTAAATAACATAAATCACGGTAAGGTATGGTACAGAAAATCCTAACCATTTTCAAAGTAAACTAAATTTCCAAATAACTTGGATATGACAATAACTATCTATTGCCTTCTTAAACTCTAAGACAGCAGGAAACTTCCCCATTCGCTATAAAATTCCTATTTCTCCCAGTCCTGGAACCTCTGGGGCTTGGCTCATTTTCCTTCATGCTTCTCTTAATCCATACCATTTGATACAGCATCTGCCGCTTAACCAGACCAATGCAACCAGTACCACCTCAACATATTTCCTTCAGGCAGTATCCAGAGACTCCAGGCCCTTCCAACATGAAGACCATAATTCTCATCTGCTATATTCTTACCTTTAGGCTCCTGATTGTTAAACAATTTTTTCTGCTTTATATCTTAATGCTTTTCAGCTACCATGTTGCTGAAAATGATACCATGAGGCCAACATGACTTCCCTGGACAGAGGACCTCACCAATGTACCCTGGAACCCCACCTCTCCAGAGCTGTGCCCTACTAGGGAAAGATAGAAACAGGTTGGCAGTATGGATCAACCTGTCAATGCCCATGTCCAGCAGAGAAGTAATTACAAAAGCCAGCCCTTCCACCTTCCACACCCCATAAAAAAAAAAAGGTAAACTTCCAGTAGAGGGGATGAGATACTCTGGTGGTGGGAATTGTATGGAATTAGACCCCTCTTATCACATGACCATGTGATAAGGGGGGGGTTGATTCACAAGAGGTAAAACAGGTCTGCAGGTGTCTATCTTTCTCTCCCCACCTCTCTCAATTTCTCTCTGTCTTATCTAACAACAGCAACAATAGCCACAACAACAAGGGCAACAGAATGGGAAAAATGGCCTCCAAGAGCAGTGGATTTGTAGCACATGCACCAAACCACAGCCATAACCCTGCAGGCAAAAAAAAAAAAAAAAAAAAAAAAGCCAACATAATTATATTCACTATCCACCTAATGTTTTCTGACTCATATAAAAACCAGTAAGAGTTCACATTGAAAAGATTTTAAGCATTCTCTGTTGTTGATGTTCCATTTTATTATTGCCAGGGTGAAAGCAAAAACATTAGAAGCTTTCTTTGATCACACAGTCGGTGTATTTATTTTTTTTCGCATGGTTTTCAAAATTGGGAAGCAAGAAGAAAGTGACAAAGAATAGAAGCAAGCATTAAAAAGTCTCATGACTCCTCCTACTAAGGAATTTTTTTCATTTGGTTTCATCACACTAAATTTTAATTAAAAATAAATAAGCAAAAAGAGGATGGGGACACAGCACCATCAGTAGCACAAGAGACTTTCATACCAGCTGTAGCAAGTTCAATCCCTGGGCACAATCCAAAGCCAGAGCTGAGCAGTGCTATTGTTAAAAATAAAGTAAAAATATAAATCTTAGGAGGTGGATGTGGTATGGAAATATACCCCATAATCTTAAAATCTTGTAAACTACTATTAATCACAAATAAGTAGTGGCAAAAAAAAAAGTTTTAATAAAATGAAAAGTTCAGGAAAGGAGGGGCAGGAGTAGATAGCATAATGGTAATGCCAAGAAATTCTGATGCTTGAGGCTCTAAAGTACCCAGGTTCAATCCATCGTACCACCATAAGCCAGAGCTGAGCAGTGTTCTGGTCTCTCTCTCTCTCTCTCTCTCTCAAAAAAAAAAATAGAATAAATAAAATATAAATAAATAAATGCATAAAAATTTCAAAAGATAAAAAAGAAAGTTTTCATCAGTATAACCTCACAACAAATTACTAGAATCCTAATCCTCTGAGAAATGGATTTATATTTGTTTTTTCTTTTACTTCTAAGGTAGTCTCTTTGTTCTTTTTAAGTTTTCCTTAGCAAGAAACCAATTCACCCTGTCCTCTTTCAGAAATTCAAGCCACATTACTAAGACAAGTAAACAAGTTTTTTGTTTGTTTTAATGTCGTTTCTAGGATAAATCAAAATAATGTGGAACTGTTAAAAAAAAAATTTGTACCAGGCAAAAACCCACAAAATATTCTTCCCTCCTAACACAAGGTAGTAGAACAGTTAACCATGGAGACAAAAACTAAAATAGCAGAGATAGTGAACAATGACTCAGTAAGGAACAAGATAATAGACACCTAATAGAAGACACATGACCTGATGCACTGCCCACCCACCATTATCTGTGTGAATTTCCATGACTGAGCCAATCTATAATCATATAAGTATGATTTGAATAGTTAGCAAGAATGGGAGATGTAACTAAGTAAACATTAATAAACCAGAAAACCCTTGATTCAGGATCATTTTTCTTTAGAAACTACTCCCTCTTCAGGGGGAATACTATCCTCTTACAAGATTCCCATCAATCCTTTATCTCATTAATTTTCTCCGAACATACTTAACACCCTGTACTCCTGACATTTCCCATGCTCAGTAAATCTTTCCCGAGATGATAAGTAAGAATTCAGAAGAGGGTCAGCAAAACAGCTCACTAGGATAGAGTGCATGCTCGGCCATGTGCACAACCCATGCCATGTTTGAGGTTGGCCCCACTCACTGGAGAAAGTTTTGGTGCTGTGATATATTTCTCTCTCTATTTCTCTCTCTCTCTCTCTCTCTCTCTCTCTCTCTCTCTCTCTTTCTCTCTCTCCCTCCCTCTCTTCCTCTCTACACATCACCTGTCTGTCACCTATCTATTTTCATAAAGCCAGACTGAAGCAATGAAGTCTTAAAAATAACAAAAGAAGAAAGGGGCCTAGTGGTGGTATATGGAGCCCAGTGGTGGATCACCTGGTTGGGCACACATGTTGCAATGTGCAATGACCCGAGTTTGAACCCCTGGTCCCCACCTGCAAGGGGAAAGTTTTGCAAGTGGCGAAACAGTGTTACAGGTATCTCTCTGTCTCCCTTTTCTATCATCCCCTTCCCTCTCAATTTCTGGCTGTCTCTATCCAATAAATAAAGATAAAGAAAAATCTTTAAAAGAAAAAAAGAAGGCCTGAAACAAGTCTGTTACTCCCAGGTAACACTGCTACCTTTTTTTTTTCAATCTAGATAATTTGGATACTCTTTGCAAATCAGTAGCAATGGTGGTGCTCTTGCTATCACATTGTCTACCCAGCTTTGCCTAGTAATAATGCAGGAAAATCGTCTCCCATTTTTAAGAAAGAGGCAGACATAAAGAAAATCAAGAGAAATGTAAAAGTGTTCCAAAGAAGCAAATACACCTAAATTATTCAGAGCTCTCTGCACTGTGTAGTAAAACTTAAAAAAAAGACAATATAGTCATTTTATTTTAAGCAATTATAACAACTTACAAACTCAAAACTGCATATTATGTATGATGACAAAAAGTATGTTCAATAAAATAAAATCAATGCATTTTCTATCTCAACCTAAACCAAAAAAGTTAATGTTATGTGATTTTACTCATATATGCTATGTATAGAAAATGAAAAAGGGGGGGGGGGGGTCCTGTCGGAGCCAAGATGGCAGCTTGGAGACAACACCTGGTGTGAGCTCCACAAGGAAACTGCTTCAACTTGGGATTCTTGGGAGAGGCCACCAGGTTCCAGATGGTACCATGTCGGGCTAGCAACACGAGAGGGGGGGGGGGAGGGAGAGATGACCCAGGAACCAAGCTCGTGGCATCGAGGCAATTCAAATCTTTATTCATCCAAGCTCCCAGAGTCCAGCAGTAGCACACCTGGTTAAGCCATGTGGCACAAACTGCAATGGCCAGAGGCGCTTCTCAAGGCCAGAACACAGAAGAGCCAAATCAGAAACGGAAGTGGCTTGACAATACCATACCTGGTTAGGAAAGGGACTGAGAAAGGTAGGGACTTCCTTAGCAACTGTTGCTAGGGGTTTAACTGGTAGGATTAATAATACCCTGTAGTCTTGAGGAAAAGAATATATTAAATGAGCAGAATGGGTGGGGGAATAGGAAGGAGGCCTTAAGTCATTTGTTAGACAAAGCAGAAGATTATGTAGATAATAAAAGGGTGGACCATAGTATCAAGGAATGCAGGGTAGAGCAGGGGGAGCTAGCCTAATGTTTTAAGGAATGTCGGGCTCCTGGAGGCATAAAAATGCAAAGTTTCTGCAGACAGGGAGGGACTGACAGGGAGGCAAAAAACTGAGTCCATGCCTCTTCCAAGCTCTGCCTCACAAGAGGGAGTCTTATAGGAAGATTCGTTTCCTCAGTTCCCCATCTTTCAATGGGAAAAGCCTCATCATGCTCAATCTATTTCTCACAGTATACCCAGCAGTACCATGATGCCAACAGACTTCCCTGGGTAGATGACCTCACCAATATGTCCTGAAACCCCAATTCCCCAGAGCCCCACCCTACTAGGGAAAGAGAGAGACAGGCTAGGCGTATGGGTCAACCTGTTAAAGCCCATGTTCAGTGGGGATACAATTACAGACGCCAGACCTTCCACATTCTTCACCCCATAATGACCCTGTGTCCATACTCCCAGAGGGATAAAGAATAGGAAAGCTTTCAAGGGAGGGGATGGGATACAGAGTTCTTGTGGTGGGAATTGTGTGGAGTCGTACCCCTCTTATCCTATGGTTTTGTCAGTGTTTCCTTTTTATAAATAAAAATTTTTAAAAAAATAAAAGCACAGATGAGCTAAATTAAGCAAAAATAAATGTTTAGACTACAAAACCTATTCATTAATCATTAACAGGAGAGCCAGAAGATAGGAAGAGAGACAGAAAGACACTTGCAGCCCTGCTTCACCACTTGTGAAGATTTACCCCTTGCAGATAAGGACCAGGGGCTTGAACCTAGGTACTTGTGTGTTGTAACATGTGTGCCCAACCAAGCAGGTGCATCACCACCCCCACCCCCATATTCTCTTTAAATTCCTAAGCAAACGCCTGAATTAACTTAGGTACTTTATAGCAAGTTGGTGGTCTAAGCTAGTTCAAGACTTATTCAGAATTCCCTGTTGATTCTTCTGTATTCTTCTGATTCTTCTGTATTCTTCTGTATTCTTTTCTGGCATAGTTTTCTTTAATTTTCACTGTCATATATTGCTGATGCTGTCAAAGATATTTCTTTCCAGTAGTTTCTTTGTACCCAGCTTTCCTTTACTTTCATTCTAACTCCTCAGTGCAAACATTTACAAAGTACTCTTTTTCTGGGAGCTATGATGTGTGCTCTAGTATATAGACATTATAAAGACAGACATAACCCTTCTTGTTTTTAGAGGGTAGGGGAAATGGTGGTGATAATGATCTCTCAGTTACTCACTCAGTAAACAGGTCTCATAGAATCTAAATCACATTTTGAAAAGAGAGATCTAATCAATTAAAAGGTCAGTATATAAACACTGTTAAATTCAAGGAGATAAGCAAAGCAGGGTTATGGATTCATGGGGCCAGGGGGTCTGATTTGAGTTTGTGTAGTATGGATAGGCAAGCCCTCCAAGAGGGAGGATGGCAAGAAAAAAGGACAGAAGGAAGAGGGGAGGGAGAAAAAAAGAAAGGAAGGAAGGGAGGAAAGAAAGAGAAGAAAAAGAAAGAAGGAAGGGAGAGAAGGGAAGGCTATAGTGTGAATAGGAAGAATATTTCACTACCCAGAGATGGTGATTAGGGTAGTGCCATAGATGGTAGAATAAGAATAGTGCTATGGTGCCTTCTCTCTCTCAATTAAAAAGATGGTCCCTGGAGACTGTTCAGCAAAACCATGCATGCACGAGGCCCTGGGTTTATTCTCTGGTGCCACATAAATTAATTATGTATAATACATATAAATATATATAATATTATTTTATAGGAGCCACTGGGACAAAGATATTTCAGACAGAATAAGAATATGTGCTTATGTCCTTTGGTCACAGAAGCAAAACAAACTGAAGGGGCTTGAGGAAGCCCAATGACTCTGGGACCCAGAGGATGAAGATTAGCACATTAGCGGAGCAGGAGGAGAGAAGCAGGCAAAAGTTATGTCATATAGGCCTGAACAGGCTTTTTGGAATATATATATATATGTCATTGGAAAGCCATTTGTCCAGGATATTATCAGGTTTTGCTTTTTAAGGAAGAGAATATATTCCTATTTCTCATAAATCTCATTCTTCCTTTTTTCTCCCATTTCTGTAACTGCTTAGGTACAACAGCACTTGGTTAAGAGCTAACATTACAGTGAGCAGGGACCCAGGTTCAAAACCCTGGTCCCCACCTGCAGGGGGAATGCTTGATGAGTGGTGAAGCAGGGCTTCACATGTCTCTCTCTGTCTCTTTCCCTCCCCATGCCCTCTCAATATCTCTGTCTCTATCCAATGATAAATAAATGAAAATAATTTTTAAAAAGAAAACTAGTTCTGGCTGTCTTGTGCTTGGCAGGTTAAGATACTTTTAGCAACAAACTAAATCATATTTATAGTTTTCTATTGGTGAGAAGAAGCTGTTGATGTTAGATTGTTCTGGAACTGTACAAACCAACTCCACCTCCACCTGTCTTTGCAGGGATGTTTAATGCCTTATAACATGCTGCAGTTTTGAATTTAGGATCAAGTTTGGAATTGAACCACTTTATGTTCAGTAAAGCAGAACTAAAATGTTATAGCTCTGGAGATGTGATTTTTTTGTTGTTGTTGTTGTTTGGACTTTTTGTTTTGTTTTTGTTTTGTACTACTTTTTTTTTTTTTTTCAGTAGTGAGTTGTCCTGTCTGTAGCACCACCAAGTGGCCTGTGCAGATCCTGCAAGTCTCTTAAGATGTTACTTGATCCATTGCAAAGCTCCAACCAGATGTATACAGAGTAAATGGACATCATACATAGAGTATAACCCACATTAATTAAACGATCAGAAGCTCATATTCTGTTTCACTCTAAAAATGTCTATATTTTTTTCTTAAAGATTCTTCAGATTAAAGCTTTGATTTCTTCAAACAAAAAGCTTTGTTTAGAAGCACTGGAAAAATAAAGCCTCTGGACTTGAGAAGGTGATGCTCAAAGATGATAAGAGACAATGAGCTAGCTCACTTAGTATAACACCTGCCTCACTATGCCAGGAGTCTTTGACTTTGCAGCCCAGTACTACATCAGAATACCATATCACCAGAGGAAGCTCCAAGGTAGTAAGTAGGTGATGTCTCTCTCTCTTCTTCTATCTCTATCTTCTTTCTTCACCTACTCCACCTCTTCCTCTTCCTATTCCTTCTCTCTATATCTATCTCTCACACGCGCACGCGCGCACACACACACACACACATTAGAAATTTAAAAGAAGAAAACAATCAACCTAGGTCTTGGCACTATAGAAAATAATGTAACAGCATCATATCTTCCTTGGATGACTGAGGTGAACATTGTATACTAGAAAGGAGAGATATACTGGTGACCTTGGGTAAAGAGAATTAACTTCAAAACAATAACTCAAAACAATACCTAGCCCTTCCCATTCAATGTATACCTTTCTTCCATTTGAGCAAACCAACCCATTTTAATTGATCATATTTATTCAATATTTTCAGAATTTAATTTATTGACAAATAATATTACCTGGAATCCCTTGCTCTAAGTAGCAAATCAGAGATTCAGATTTCACAAAGCAACTGAACTTGCCATTAAAATTCAGATAAGCTTATAACAATGTACTTACCCAGTCTCTATTATTGGCATTATTTAGAAATAAATACAAATACTTGCCAGGAGTATGCATCTTGCTTCTAAAAGGATGGTGAATAAAATTCAATAAGGTCCCTCATAAGGAACTGGAAGTCTAAATCAGTCTTAACTGATTTTCCTGAGAACACAAAACAAGAAAGTGACAGAATCTCCTCATGCTCCCATTGCATTCCTCTGGCATTCTATAATTTACAGGATTATTTGGAGGGGTCTTCAATTATGTCTTATAAAAATGCTGTGATACATAGTTACAAATTATTTCATTTAGAGTTAAGGAGCCCATTTTTTCCTCCTCAAAGAAGGAGCCTCATTTTTTCCTCCTCAAAGAAAACAAGTGATTTACTAATGATTTAAACCATTTCAGGTCACATCCTGTGGCAGCATGCACTGACTTTAGAGTTTGCATTTTTTTTCCTCCCAGGAATGTAGCAAAGTGAGTATAAAAGACATTACTCAGGAGGTTGGGACTAATCAATAAATGATTTGTCCAAGGTTGAACAGAGCTTGGAGTAGAACCCACCCTCCTGAATTCTAACAGTTTCCTTTCTATTCTTCTATCTGGCCACTTCCTGCATTTTGATAGCCACCTACTACCAGAATCAGAGCTGAATTGACTAAGAGACTTTAAAGAAACAGGGAGGCATATTTAGATGAAAATTTTCCAAGGAAAAGTGGGCCCAGAATAGTTTCCCTATGCTCTGTTTTTACCTACATCACCACCATCAGAAGGAACCAAAAAGGCATAGTATGCACAAAAGTCACACTTCACAACTACATATAAAGAAAAGAAAAAGTCTGTGAAATGCAGTAAGTTATAAAGCAATACAAAGAGAGAAATGGGGAGATCTGAAGCTATGTCGCTGACCAGAGCCTTCAGCTTGCTTCACATTCGCTTATTTGCAAAGATCAGGAAGAATATTTGGTCTATAAAAAGCAACTTGCCTGAAGATTTTTATATTTAGAAGCAAAAAAGATTAAAAAGCGGTGAGGATTTCATAACAAGCTTTTCTAGTCTGGTCAAGTGTTAGGCTTGAAAGTTAGCTTTGCATTTTCAAGGTGAAATGGCACAATGATATGCAGCTCTGGGCAAGGCTTATATGAAGCTCACTACTAACATGTAAGATCTACATAGTTCTTTCAGAAACAGCAACAGGTGATTATGATGGATCCTGATTTTTTTTTCTTTTTTTAGAAGCAGAGAAGGCAGAGAGCTGGGGAGAGAGTGAAAGAGACCATAGCACAAAAGATTCCTTCAGTGCAATGGGGACTAGGCTCTGGGTCTTAATGGGACTAGACCTTTGTCTTAAACATGGCAAATCAGCATACTGCCCAAGTGAGATATTTTGCAGCCCCATGTAACCTGATTTCTTCATACACCATTGTTGGGGGGTGTAAATTGTTATAATCATTGAGGAGAGCAATATAGAGATTTGTTCATGTTTGTATTTTGTTTTGCCACGAGGATTCTCATTGGGGCTCTGTGCCAGCACTAGGAATCCACTGCTCCTTGTAACTGTTTTCTTCCATTTTGTTTTTTTCTTAATTTGACAGAACAGAGATAATTTTAGAGGAGAACAGGAAGTAGAAAGGGATAGAAAGATAGACACCTACAAACTTCACAACTATTTCCTAGCTTGTGAAGCATCCCCACCGCAGATGGCTCAAACCCAGGTCTTAGCTCATCATAATGTGTGCATTTAACTGATATGCCATGTTCTGGCCCCCAAAATAGAGATTCCTTGAAAGCTAAATATAGTTTTTGAGTGTTATACAGATACTCACTTCTGGGGGAACTCATTTACTTCTAAAATGCAAAAAAATAAATAAACAATGCTGATGTAAAGAGATATTTATATTCCTGTGTCTATTGTAGCATTATTTATAATAGCTAAGTGCTGGAAACAGCCTAAGTAATTATTAAAAAGTAACTGGATAAATAAGATGTGGTGTGCTGGTCCAGGAGGTGGTGCAATGGATAAAGCACTGGATTCTCAAGCATGAGGTCCTGAGTTCAATCCCTAGTAGCACGTGTGCCAGAGTGATGTCTGGTTCTTTCTCTCTCTCCTCTTATCTTTCTCATAAATGAATAAATAAAATCTTTTTTTAAAATGTGCTGTGTGCTGGGGTCCTAATTGGGGAGTCCTAAGATTCCCAAAACAGACTTGATGGGCATAGAATTCAAATAAATCCCTCCCTCCATTGTTACCAGTCATTTCTATCAGGAACAACAAAATAGACCCCTTTGTGGGCCCTCATAGGACCTTGCCCTCAATGTGGATCAACAATGGTAGAGAATGTTCCATCCTTCAAAGGGAGGATGGACAACATACTCTATGCTACACCTGAGGAAGATGGGTCGATATTGGGGCAGCATGGAATGTTCCTACTCATGACCACAGAATGTGAGCTCAGATCTAGAGGGATGCAGAGGTCACACAGGCTCCTAAGCTAATTATGGGCCCCAGATCACATCAAATCAATGGGATTTACAGTAATATTTATACCCCTTTCCCATATTAGGGAGCTACTCTCTTCCCTGACCCAGGTTTCTGGTCCTTTTCCCAGCGATGACATCATCTCCCCAGACAATAACTTGTATCCACCTGCATACCAGATTTCAGGCTCAGGCAAAAAAAAAAAAACACTAGTATAGCTACAGGCCCTTTGAAATATAACTAAAATATGCCTACTAGCTAGCTACAAAATGGAGCCCCCCCCCCCAACACTTCATCTGCACTACTCCAGCCTTTAGGTCCATGATTGTACAACAAATTGTTTGGCTTTTTATGTAACTCTCTTTTCAGCCACCAGGTTCCAGATGCTAGCAGGATGTGACCAGACTTCCCTGGACAAATAACCCCACCAATGTGCCTTGGAGCTCCGCTTCCCCAGAGCCCTTCCCCACTAGGGAAAGAGAGAGATAGGCTGGGAGTGTGAATCGACCTGTCAATGCCCATGTTCAGTGGAGAAGCAATTACAGAAGCCAGACCTTCAACCTTCTGCATCCCACAATGATCTTGGGTTCATACTCCCAAAGGGTTAAAGAATAAGAAAGTTATCAGTGGAGGGGATGGTATATGGAGGTCTGGTGGTGGGAGTTCTGTGAAGCTGTATCCCACTTACCCTATGGTTTTGTCAATATTTCCTTTTTATAAATAAAAAATTAAATTAAAAAAACATACTTGCTGTAAAAAAATGTGCTGTGTAACATAGGAGTGGGGGAAGTTTTGGTGACACTGAAGGAAACTGTAGTGATATGGTGTGTGGGGGGGGTGTGGGTGTGTGTGTATGTTTGTGTGTCCTTCTGTCTAAAAGTAGTCTTAAATAAGTGAAACCCTAGTGAAGACAAAAAACATAGTAAAGGAGATGGGGCTTCTATGCATAATGAAGTAGTATTCAGCTAGAAAGAAAGATGATATCCCACCACTTAAAACAACATGAATGGACCTAGAGAGCATCACACTTAGTGAAATGAAGTCAGATAGAGAAAGACAAACACTAACTGATAACACTCATATGGTACAAAAAGAAAACAAGCGGATGGACTAAATAAAATAAATGTCAAGAGTACAGGGCTGGGGCTGGGTGGTGGTGCAGCAGGGCCAGCACACATGGCGCAAAGCACAAGGACTAGCATAAGGATACCGGTTTGAGCCCCCAGCTCCCCACCTGCAGGGGGGTCACTTCGGGGGTGGTGAAGCAAGTCTTCTGGTGTCTATCTTCCTCTTCCCCTCTCTGTTTCCCCCCGCCTCTCAATTTCTCTCTATCCTATCCAACAACAACGACAGTAATGACAACTATAAACAACAAGGGCAACAAAAGGAAAAAAATTGCATCCAGGGGCAGTGGATTCATAGTGCAGGCACTGAGTCCCAGCCATAACTCCTGGAGGAAAAAAAAAAGACTACAGGGCCAGTTAGTAGTTACCAGAAGAAATCAGGTAAATGTGGTCAATTGTATGGTGAATGATTGAACTAGACTTTTAGTGGTGAACTTAAAAGAATTGCATGTATATATTACCTTATAATAATGCATAGCTGAAGTTTAAATAATGTTATAGTGCAATATTTGTTCAGTGAAATTCTTAATTATTTTATTTATTTTAATAAGAGAGACAGAGTCTAGCTCCAAGAATAATAGCAAATCTCTAACACTTCACATTTGAAGACTGGATGCTAAACAATGCTAACAATGAGACTATTGCAAAAATCAACAAGGAAGCCACTTGTTGAAGGCATCCACAGGATTCGTTCCAGTGGAAATTTTCACAATGCAGTGGAAACCAGTCCGGAGAATTCTCAGAATGCTAGTAATGGACTTACCCTATGACCCAGTAACTCCTCTCCTGGGGATATACCCAGAGAAAATAAGCACACTTATCTGAAGAGATTTATATATGCCTATGTTCATAGCAGCACAACTTGTAAAAACCCACACATGGAAGCAACCTAGATGTCCAACAACAGGTGGCTAAGAAAGTTGTCTACATACACAAAGGAATACTACTCAACTGTTAAAATGATGAAGTAATCTCCTTTTCTTCATCTTGGATGTAGCTTGAAAGTATCATGTTAAATGAAATAATCCAAAAAGAAAAGGATGAGTACCAGATGATCTCAGTCATAGGTGGAACTTAAGAAACAAGGACAAGGGAGTCAGGCTGTAGCGCAGCGGGTTAAGCGCAGGTGGCACAAAGCACAAGGATCAGCATAAGGATCCCAGTTCGAACCCCAGCTCCCCACCTGCAGGGGAGTCTCTTCACAGGCGGTGAAGCAGGTCTGCAGGTGTCTGTCTTTCTCTCCTCCTCTCTGTCTTCCCCTCCTCTCTCCATTTCTCTCTGTCCTATCCAACAACGACAACAACAATAATAACTACAACAATAAAACAACAAGGGCAACAAAAGAGAATAAATAAATAAAATAAATATTAAAAAAAAAAAAAAAGAAACAAGGACAAAAAGAGAAAAACAGAAAGTAAAACCTGGGCTGGGTTTAATGTATTGCACCAAAGCAAAAGACTCCAGGGAGGGAAGAAAGAAAAGGGACTAGGAAAAAGGGGTCCTAGTACATGATGGTGGAAAAGGACCTAAGTCAAGAATGAGAATGTTTGCAGACATCTATCAAAGAGAGGTGAGAAATTGTACCCATGTATCAACAGCTGTATTGGAATCCATTAATCTCCCCAATAAAATAAAGGGGGGGGAGAAAAAAAATTTCCATGTTGCACATCATACTACTGTGACCTCTTCCCTGTAAACCAGAAAGGATCAAATAAAAGCAATGAGATTTAGACTCAGCTCACGCTCACAGGTCAGGTATGTTAGAACTCATAAATGAAAATATATAGATAGCTAGAACCTTGAATTCACTCTCTATCTTTAAGACCAGAAAAGAGGTAGTAAGCAAAGGTAGAAAGATAGAAATGGAAAGACCTACTTGTTACAAGTTGAGATTTGAGTTTAACTGTGGGGCAGATTCACATACCATACTGTATTTTCTGAAAAACAAGGTTAAAACAGCTTTGGGCATAAAGTGAGGGATAGGTTAATATTGTCTCAGAAGGTGAGTTGTGTCGGTTGAAGAAACAGAGCTTAGTTGAGCAAAGGAGAAAAAAACTTCATTATATAAGAAGACATATTTAAATATTGCCAGGCTGAAGTCACCAGTTTTCATTTGCTTAAAGTTCAGTCCAACCACCCCACTCTTTTAAGGGAGGCTGGATTATTCTACTCTATCACTCGAGGAAGATTTGTCCTGTAAAGTGTGCAGCCTAGAATGCTCCTAGCTGTCAACATGGACTGTGAGCTCAGATTAACAGGGACTTAGAGGTTATACAGGCTCCTATACTAAATATGAATATACATGGACCCCCGGTCAGATAAACAGTTATTTATATTTGTATATATTTTTTCAAGTCTGGAAGCCACTCCACCTTATATCAGATTTCAGTTTCTACCACTCTGACACCATCCTCCCAGACAATATTTCTAGCCCACCTCCACATTCTACATGTTAGGTATAAAGCTCAAGCAAATACTGCTAAAGTCCTGGGGTCTCAGGAGCACACCTAAAATAGATATCTTAACTTCTTTTCACCCTAGGGTCCCTATTCTCACCTATTCCTACATTTTGGCTCCTGTTTATTAAACTTTTTGTCCGGCTTTATATCTGACTTCCTTTCAGCCTCCAAGTTTCAGATGCTGAACTCCCAGGGCAAATGACCTCACCAATGTGTCCTAGAACCTCAACTCTCTAGAAGTCTACCTTACTATGGAAAGACAGAGATAAGGTGGTGATAAGGATCAGCCAGCCAATGTTCATATCCAGCAGAGAAACAATTACAGAAGCCAGAACTCCTTCCTTCTGCACTCCCAAAAGAATTTTGGTCTACCCCCAGAGGGAGGATATATTAGGAGAAGATGGCCAAAAGGCTCTGAATCCCAGTTCCATTGTGACCCTGAACAGTTGTGACCAATTACTAAGAGAGAAGAGAATCTTGGGTACATCTGAGAAAGTCAGGTATTTCTCTTATCTGAGAGAGAAAGAGGAAAAGGAAGGACACCCAGAAGTTGTAATAGATGAAGGTGTATCTTAGAAAGGAAGTAAAGGCAGTGCCTTAGAATGGAATGAAAATAAGCTCATGGGAGTCGGGCTGTAGCGCAGCGGGTTAAGCGCAGGTGGCGCAAAGCACAAGGACCGGCATAAGGATCCCGGTTCGAACCCCGGCTCCCCACCTGCAGGGGAGTCACTTCACAGGCAGTGAAGCAGGTCTGCAGGTGTCTATCTTTCTCTCTTCCTCTCTGTCTTCCCCTCCTCTCTCCATTTCTCTCTGTCCTATCCAACAACGACAACAACAATAATAACTACAACAATAAAACAACAAGGGCAACAAAAGGGAATAAATAAATAAAATAAATATTAAAAAAAGAAAAGAAAAGAAAAAGAAAATAAGCTCATATCTATGACCTTAGTAGAACTATGGTGGTTACCACTAGAAGGAGGTAAAATGCACAGAATTTTGGTGGTGGGAGTGGTGTGGAATTATACCTCTTTATCTTATAATTTTATAAACTACTATTAAATCACTAATAAAAATTAAATTTAAAAATAAATATAGGTGTATTGCACCAAAGTAAAAGATTCTGGGATGGGGGGGCAGGTTCAGGTCCTGGAACATGATGGCAGAGAACCTAGTGGGGGTTGCATTGTTATGTAGAAATGTTATGTAGAAATGTTATGCATGTACAAACTATTGTATTTCACTGTTAACTGTAAATCATTAATCCCCCAGTAAAGAAATAAATATACATGTATGTGTGTGTATATATATAGTTATACATAATTTTCCATACAAGCCCCCAAATATTTCTCCAAGTAGAGCAGAGAGAAGTGAATATTTTATAAACACATTTCAGGTTATATTACTGACAGTTAAGAGAACATCTGTAGACAGTCTGAAAAGAAAGTATGTGTGTGAGAGACAGAGTGAGAGGGGAGGGAGGGTTTTAATGAAAAGGTATTTACTTTGAGCTTGAAATAGGAGCTTGAAATATGCATTTACTTTGAGCTTGAAATAAATACCCTCCTAGGAGTGAGGGTAGGGTATTTATAAACAAAAACACAATGATGCCCTTCACTAGAGAAACACTTTGAACTTATAAGACATTTCAGCCAAAACACATTTTCGTTTACTCTCTAGGCAAATATTTTAAACAAATGGGGAAACAAAGGTGTTTTAACCTTCTTTGTATAGGTAATAAATACTTCATCCCACTTTTCCAAGGCAAACTCACTCTCAAAAAAAATCTAAGAAGCCAAACACCTATGAAACTTGGTACAATTTGTATAATTAAACTCCATTTCTTCATGACATGGTGACTGACTTTGGGGGTGGGGAGGGGGACAAATCTATATTGGTGTCTGAGAAACTAACTCTCAGTATAAAGTTCTCTTCTTGCTATCAAGCACTAGTTTGCTTTTTAAGGAGGGTCTTCAGTTTTTGTGCTGTTCCAGAGTAAGATATTGTGTTTCTTGCACATAGATTTGTTAAATATTAATGAGTCTACAAGCTGTAAAGAACCCCTGGGGCGACCTAATAGCTGTTTAGAGCTGCTTGATTCCTGTGAGTAATCCACTTCATTAATTTTACCAAACAATATTTACTCTCTGTTCAACCTTTTGTGGCTCATTTCCAGAATGTTGACATTAAGGCAACAACATTACTAACCATGGCCTAATAAATAAAGCATGGGGGGGGAGAAAAAGTAACTTTGAGTTACATTCATTTTCCAGAGTAGTTCCACTAAATGGTTTAAAGACTAAAATGTTTTGTTTTAAATTGTTAGTTTTTGTTGTTTTTTATTATTATTTTATTTTAACTATGACTGTGCAGGACTGAATAACAACCCACACACAAAAATAGCTACCACCCAATCCTCAGAACTCACAGATTTTATCTTACACTGTAATAGGTACACTCCAAACATGAGTAAGTCAGTGATTTATATTAGGGAGATTGTTCTGAGTTATCCAAGTAGGGTCATAGTAATCCCAAGGGTATTCAGAAGAGGAACACAGGCAAGGTGATGATGAAGAGACCAGAGTGATGTGGCCACACACCAAGGAACACAGCAGCTTCTAGAAGCTGAAATTGTCTAAGAACAGATTCTCTCCCTAGGCATTCCCTTTAATGACTCATTATGACTTCAGACTTCCAAGACTATAAGGCAAGAAATTAACATTGTATAAATTATCATGCGTGTGTCTGTTATACAGAAAGAAAACAACCAAACAGTTTTTGTAAATGTATGAAAAGCTTGGAACATCATGAAATACCCCCTTGTTTTGCCTCACCCATGGATTCTCTTTGAGAATTTTACTTGGTGAGTTCTTCACATAGAAACTGTTCGTTGACCTGTCTAAATCTGATTGGACCATTTATGTTAACTCCAGTGGAGATTCAAGATTCTAATAAGAGTAGTGACCCACCTAAGGAATCAGATCTTTTGTCTGGGAGTTTTTAGTGGAAAATAGCAAGATAGCAAAAGTACAAGGCAAACAAAAGGATTGTGGAAGTAGAGAGAAAATGAACTTAGAGGGGAAAACTCAGAGACAAAAGGACAAAGAAGACAGAAAAGAAAGCACAAATTCTGGAGGCCAAGTAGCCATCAAGTTTTGGTCATTCACAGCATACAGAAGCCTCTGTAACTGTTAAATGGATGAATGATCCTAAACTGTCCAGCTTCTCATGAGATCTGGATTGCTGCTGAAAGTGGTTCTTTTTGTTTGTTTGTTTGTTTGTTTTTCCCCTCTCATATTAACTAAATAGTAATTTATGAAACTACAAGTTAATAGGAGTGTACATCAACACCATGCTGAAAGTGGTTCTTAAGCTTTCTTCTTTCCCTAAAATGCCTCACTCGTAGTGATCTAAGAAGGTTCTCTCATCTACAATCTTGTTAATGTCTCCTTTCTTAAATAAATTTTAAAAACAAGGGCAACAAAAGGGAAAATAAAGAAATATAATTTTAAAAGTCTATTCATGACTCACTCTGCTCTCATCTCATCCTTTTAAAAGACCATTAGGGTTAGGAGGGGATGGCATGATGATTATGAAACAGACTCTAATGCCTGAGGCTCTCAGGCCCCAGGCTCAATCACCTACAGCACCATAAACCAGAACTGAAGAGTACTCTGGTAATAAATAAATAAATAAATAAATAAATAAATAAATAGGGGCTGGGTGGTGGCACACCTGATAGAGTGCACACATTACAATGCATAGGATTCAGTTTCAAGACCCCAGTGCTCATCTGCCTGGAGGAAGCTTCACCAGCTGTGACACAGTACTGCAGTTGTCTTTCTCTTTCCTTCTCTACCCCCCTCCTCTCAATTTCTCTCTGTCCTGTCAAATAAAATAAATAATATTTTAAAAATATACAAGTAAAATATAACTAATGGGAGAGGACTTCACATTGTACTCCTATAATAGCACTTGAAAAAATAATCAATGCCACTAGAGAAATGCAAATAAAA
The DNA here is from genome assembly GCF_950295315.1 of Erinaceus europaeus. Lineage (NCBI taxonomy): Eukaryota > Metazoa > Chordata > Mammalia > Eulipotyphla > Erinaceidae > Erinaceus > Erinaceus europaeus. Next base: position 36,036,416 of record NC_080169.1, read on the forward strand.
ATGAGAATGAGATACCACTTTATACCTATTGGAACAACTATAGTGAAAAAAAAGAAATAAAGGAAGAAAGAAAGAAAGAAAGAGAAAGGGAGAAAGAAAAGAAAGAAAAAATGGGAGAAAGAAAAGAGAGGAAGAAAACAAAGAAAGAAAGAAGAAAAGGAAGGAAGGAAGGGAGGGAGGAAAGAAGGAAGGAAGGAAGGAAGGAAGGAAGGAAGGAAGGAAGGAAGGAAGGAAGGAAGGAAGGAAGGAAGCTTTTGGTGAAAGTGGGATGAAAATGGTAGTGAGAATGAAAAATGGTGCAGCCACAGCAAAAACAGTTTGGCAGTTTCTCTGTTAAGTTAAACAGAACATATAGCTAAGCTATATGTTACATCAATTCTACTCCAAAAAATATTTGTCATTTTATTAGTAGCTGGTGGTATGAAAATAGCAAAGTTTTTTTTTTTTTTTTTTTTTTTACCAGACCACTGCTCAGCTCTAGTGCAGGTGGTGCAGGGAATTGAACCTGGAACTTCACAGCCTCAGGCATGAGAGTCTGTTTGAATAACCATTACGCTACCTACCCCCAGCAGCAAAGAAATTTTAACCACTCCCTTAACTAGGTAGGAAAAATAAAAATTAAGGGTATTATACAGAATTCAGATTCTTAGAATAAATAAATTTTCTGAGAAATCTATCCATATGGCAAGGTAAATAGATACTGAGTTGTTTGAAAGGCCATGATGCATTTTTTTCTATTTTTTATGCAAAAATTCATCAAAGCTTTTCCAACAACTAGATAATCATAGGTTGATTTCAAAAAAGTCACACTATTCTTTTGGGGGTGCAGAAAGAAGGAGTTCTGGCTTCTGTAATTGCTTCTCTCTACTTTTACAATATGTGTGCAAAAATATCTTTAAAAATGGTGAAGATGTTCAAATAAGCCTTGTACATGAATTTATCAATTATCTTATTTAGAATAATCATTTACCAATGACCTCAGAATAATCATTTACCAATGATCTTATTTATAATAATATAAAGTTAGAAACAAAAAAAGTCCGTTGACAGGTGGATGGTTAAACAATTTTTATTGTATACATAAAATGAAATATCACCCATGCATAAAAATGAATAATAAAGCAGGCCTGGCGGTAGCAAAGCAGGTTAAGTGCACAAGGCCTGAAGGATCCCGGTTCAAGTTCCCTGGCTCTCCACCTGCAGCAGGGTCACTTCACAAGCAATGAAGCAGATCTGCAGGTGTCTATCTCCCTCCCCCATCTTCCTCTCCTTGATTGATTTCTTTCTGTCCTATCCAACAACAACAACAGCAATGGCAACGATAACTATATATACATATATATGCAATATATATATTGCAACAAAAATGAGAAAAATGGTCTCCAGGAGCAGTGGATTCGCTGTGTAGGCAATGAGGCCCTGGAGGGAAAAAAAAAAAAAAAAGGCAGAAAGAACCAATACACACCACAATGAGTGAACCCAAGAAAAGAGGTCAGAAAAAAAAAAATGCAAGTACAATTCTCTATGAAATATCCAGAGTGAAGAAATCCATGAAAATAGAAATCACATTTTAAGGTTAGTGAGTGTTCTGTGGAAATGGGAATAAATTGTCAATGCATATTCAGAGTATTCTTCCAGAGCTATGAAGATGTTTTAGAACTAGTTAGTGGGGATGGCTATACAACATTGTGAATGTATTCAATGTTATGAACTTGTACATCTTCAAATGGCCAAAATGATGAATTGTATTATGTGAATTCCATTACTACCAAAAAGAGTATTTTAAAGTGTATTTCACCTACCATGTTCAGGTATGTGCTTTGTTTTATAGATATATTTTATAGATATTCTATAGATTTGAGCCTGTTTGCAAACAAATCTCACTCTTGTGCCAAGTGATTTTGTAACTTATGTTATCCCTTTACTCTGAAAAGACAGTCCAAGATGCGTAATTCAGACATCTTTTCATGATTTCTTATAGTCAAGTCCAGTACTGTGTTCACATGGACCTATTGTCAGCATAGATTCTGTTGTCAATATCTAACTTAATTTTTAAAAATAAGATATAAAAATTGTATGGAATTGTACCCATTTTAACCCAAATCTTGTCGATCATTATTAAGTTACTAATAAAAAAAGATATGCAAAATGGGGGGGATAAGATATAGAAAACAAATTAATTACATTTGCTTAGATTAAACTGATCCTGGCTTAACCTCTGAATGGAAAAAGGAAAGAAATCCAAATTTCAGGCTTGTGCAATATTAAAATTGATATCAAAATACTTTAAAATAAATCCTTGATAATGAGAGACAGCATTAAATATATTAACAAGTTAATATGGTGTTGTTTCCTCAAAGACAGTGATTGATACTTCAAAAGAACATCATATTTTATAATATATCACAAGTTCTTTAATGAAATTATCAAGTGAAGGACATGACAGACTGGGCCACCCTTACAGAAAAAGTTTTTTTTTTAAAGTTAAATTTCTTACCTCTCAAAATATTCCATGTATACTTTTTTCTTCAGTCAGCAGATGGCGCTGCCAACTTATCACTGAAACTAAAAGAGTTCCAAATAGGAAATTTGGAATAATTTGTTTGAATCAATTTTACACTTAAATTTCACTGTTTCTGACATTAGTTGGCCACCTCCAAAGTTCTTAAATCTCAAGGTGTTTAATTTACTTAGCAGTCTTTTAAAATTATCTTTATCATAATTAACATTAATAGCTAATATGGACTTGGTACTTTCTATGCAGTAAGCTTTCTACTGGGTCCTCCCACGCAGTTTCTATATTTTTCCTTAAAGATTGAATCAGTAATATTTCCAGCTTATAAGGGAAAAAATTATACTAGGTTAAATATGAACAACATGCAAGAGAGAGAATCAGGGTTTTAAAAAGATGTTGGGGATAAAGAATAGGAAAGCCTTCAAGGGAGGGGGATGGGACATGGAGTTGTGGTGCTGGAAATTGTGTGAAACTGTACTGTACCCCTCTTATCGAATGATCTTGTCAATATTTCCATTTTATAAATAAATTTTTAAATAATTATTGACTTAGTGAGCTGATAACCCAATTTTCACTTTTAATCATCATGATATTGTCTTGGGTAAAGTATCAGTGTGGTATTAAAATGCCTTCAACATTTCTCTAGCACTGGTTAATCTCCCTTTTAAGAGAGCGGCCTTCAGACTGAAGGTCTCTTAGAAACAACAGTACTCATCACAGTTTTATGTACACTGCCATAATAGGTTTCAAATCAGTCTACTGACAAAATCTAGGCATGATTCATCTGGGAAAATGGCCTTGGTTTTGACCCATATCTCAGGAAACAGACCTTTTCGGTGACTTGAACACGAAAGTCAGGAAATTTTATCTTTCCATGAGAGAGGCTTTCTGTGCCTCCTCCTGTGAAAGCTATGATCACTACGCTGTATGTTTACCCAATATCTGAGAAATCTATATGCTTTGCTTGCGCCTTTATTTTGAACACATCTCTGTCCTGTTGGGGCAACGTCAGGTTGTTCAACCTTGGTTCAATGGAAAACAATGCAGGTTCTCTGTGTATTGGGTGTGCCAGAATATTCTTTGTAAAATTAATTGAGAAAAATAAAAGCATTATCTTTGCTTTCAAAAAAAAAAAGTCAGACTCCCTCCGAAGTCCCTATACTTAATATTACCTTCAGGTCACACAGAATGTCATAATGTTACCAGCATTCTGGAAAAGACATTTCAAAGACAGGCACACTTATCAAATAGTAAAATAGGTCATCTTAAACCACTGATGACACAGATTGACATTATTTAGAAAGCTAATTTGATTTTATTCCTAAACACTGCCTGCATCCAGAATTCACTCAAAGCTTGAAACAAGTTTGACTTTATTTCTATCTTTTTTTTTTTCTTTTCAGAAAGGAGTGAAATGTGGTGTCTCATCAAATTAAATGTCTGGGCAAAAATCTGGAAGGACATTCAAAATAAAGGCAATCTAAAACATAAATGATGCAAACATCATTTTTCATATGAACAAAAAAAAAGGTAAATTAATGAGTCAGTCTGAGCAAAGAAAGCATACTTAAAATGTGCCCTTTTCATCATTAAGTATTTTCCTGAACTATTAAGGGGAAATCCAGTAGTCTGCTTTGTGAAACTGTTCTGGGCAAAATGTTAAATACCTAGTGCAAAAGTCAAAGGAAAAACAAGTAAGGCACATGAGAAACAGCCTTCTGAATTTTTCTGATTCACATTTACTTGTTGATTTATAGGATTTATCAGATTTTTTTTTAAACATCAACATAATAAGCAAGCTCTCCTTCAGTATAATAAACATTTGTTAGTGGCCTCTAAATTAAAGATAAACTTCTTCTTCTAGCGTTTGCCCTTCTTCTGTAGCCAGTCAACAGCGTCAGGTTGAGCGTGATGTAAAGTTTCGAGACCTCCTTTGAATCTGGAGAGGTGGCAGTCATTGACTATGTGGGTCATAGTCTGTTTGTAGCCGCAGGGGCAGTTTGGGTCGTCTCTGGCTCCCCAGCGATGGAACATAGCGGCGCACCGGCCATGGCCTGTTCGATAGCGATTGAGGAGGACCCAATCATAACGTGCTAGGTCAAAGCCGGGTTGACGCTTACAGGGGTCTGTGATGAGGTGTTTGTTCTTTACCTCAGCTGACTGCCAACTCTGTTTCCAAGAGTCTGGAACAGAGAAGTTCATTGTAGGCGTAGGGGACCAGATTGGGTGACGAGACATCAAGCGTTAGACAGGGTGGGCGAAGATATCCGCGTATATTGGCAGGTCCGGTCGAGCGTAGACGTGGGAAATGAACTTAGATGATGCCGCATCCCGATGAATATCTGGCAGGGCGATGTTGCTAAGAACTGGCAGCCATGGAACCGGGGTGGAACGGATGGTTCCAGAAATTAGCCTCATGGAGGAATATAATTTGGAATTGACCAAGTGGACATGGGGGCTATGGAACCATGCTGGGGCACAGTATTCTGCAGTGGAATAGCATAATGCCAGAGATGATGATCCTAGTGAGGAAGCGCTCGCGCCCCATGAGGAGCTGGCCAGTCTTGCAATGATGTTATTCCTCGCGCCCACCTTTGCTGCAGTTTTTATGAGATGTTCGTGAAATGACAGGGTGCGATCGAGAGTAACGCCAAGATAGACTGGCTGGGCTTCATGCCGGATTCTCGTATCGCCAAGCTGCACATTAAGCTCACGTGAGGCCGAGGCATGGTGTAGATGGAAAACAGATAATACCGTTTTTGCAGTGCTAGGGATTAGTCGCCATTTTTTACAGTAATCAGATATCAGAGACATGTCTTTCGTGAGTGTTTCCTCCAGGATGTCGAACTTGGATGCCTGAGTTGCACAGCAGATGTCATAGGCGTAGATGAACTTCCTTGAAGAAGTTTCTGGGAGGTCATTGATGTAAATATTAAATAGCGTAGGAGCCAGAACAGAGCCCTGGGGGAGGCCACTTAAGACAAGTCTCCATCTGCTAGACTTGTCACCCAGATGCACCCAGAATCTTCTGTTTTGGAGAAGAAACGACATAGTGTTGGCCACCCATGGAGGCAGGCATCTTGAGATCTTGACTAGGAGACCACGGTGCCAGACCGTGTCATAGGCTGCTGTGAGATCAACAAAGACAGCACCAGTCTTTAAATTCTTCTGGAATCCATTTTCAATGTAAGTTGAGAGGGCCAGGGCTTGTTCGCAGGTAGATCTTCCTGGGCGGAAACCAGCTTGGGCGGGTGATAGGAATTTCTCTGTAAGAGGAGAAATACGTGACAGAAGCAGCCTCTCAAGGAGTTTGTAACACACGGAGAGGAGAGAAATTGGTCTATAGCTGGCAGCCAGTGTTGGGTCTTTCTTTGGTTTCAAAACCGCTATTATCTTCGTACGACACCAAATTTTGGGCATAGACTCAGATTCCAAGATGTGGGACAGGAATGAGGCGAGCCACTTCTTTGCCGTGGGGCCCAGGTTAAGAATGAGTTCTGGGGTGATGTTATCATAGGCAGCAGCTGTTCCCGGTTTAACCCTCTTCAAAGCGTCTTCCAGTTCAGACAGTGTAAAGGGAGAGAGTTTTGGAGATGGATAGGATAACCGAAAGTGGGATGACCACTCATGGGAAATTTCTCTTTTCCAGACAGGGTCGTTCTTAGCACGTCCAACTTGAGTTAGGTGACTGGCCACTGAGTTTGGAGATCCTTCAGTATAATAAACATTTGTTAGTGGCCTCTAAATTAAAGATAAACTGAAGGCTTGTCATAGCTTGGTGTTTAATATCCTCCACTCTTCCAGTTAATACAGGAAAAAAGAAGATACTCAAAAGTTCAGTGACTGACTTAAAATTGAATAAGGTTTTCTCCTCAAGCACATAGGATGGTGAACATCACAAGCTGGACTGACTAGGTTGTTCCTCTTGACTCTCTGACATAATATAAAAACTAAATCCTCTCTTTTCCAAAAGCTTCATCTGAACATTAGCTTTTGATCTTTACCTTTTCAGTGCCTAACAGGACAGACCTAAGATGATATATAACTCTCTCAATCTTTCCCAGGAGGGTGAGGCCCATTAATGCTTGACAGATAACTAGTCACATGGCAGGGAGTGGAGGACAAAAGCAACCTCAAGAGACCATAGCACAACTAAAGCATAGTTCTAGTTTATTCACTCCTGAAAACTCTCTGTTCCCTGACTATGCACCACAATCCATTCTTTTCATCTTTTTGATATATTTTCCTGTTATGTTGATGAAATATAGTCATGCTATAGTCTAACACAACTACATTTTGTACACTATTTTATATCATCTGGATAAATAGCAAGCTATGACATTTCTACTCACTTCTAGAGAATATTCAGTTCTGATATACGTTGGAAGTGAACAACAAACTAATTTCAAACTTTAAGTCCAAAGTATAAATGCAAACTCCTTTGACTAAACATCAAAACTTTTTTCCTTCTCCTACAGTAGACTAGCTGCATAACTGTCGTATAGGAAATAAGGGACAAAACTGAATTTTATATTTCTCCTACTTATTTTATTTTTTATTTCATTCTTACTAGAGTGTTGCTCAGCTTTCACTTATGGTGGTGTCTGGGAATCTTGGACTGCAGAGTCTCAGGCATGAAGGCCTCTTGCATAAACGGTTGTGCCATCTCCCCAGTCAAGTTCCCTTTCTTCTAGTTAGTGTTTTCTTCCTTGTGAACCCTGGTGAGAGGAGTGAGGGAAATTATACATATGAAGAAGAGCAAAGTATAGAAATAGATGGAAAATAGTTGTCTTCAACATTTACTATTTTAAACTGCTTTCCTATACAGGCATAAAATTATAGTACTTGCAGTGCTAACACTCACATGAAGTCACCTTTGAACAGTCTTCACCAGAATTTCTCTTTCAAAGTACTCTGCCTTGACCAAGACAGTAGAAAGCTATTTATCACTGTCTTTGAGTCTTAATCATAGGCCTTTTCTCCCAGGATGCTACTGTCCTCTCTAGGAATATTCTCTGACTATGAGATACCTCGTGCCAACAGAATCCACAGGAAACAAGTAAGCATTCTGTGTCCTTTCCTGTGAACACCGAGCTAAGGGTAAGGTTTCTCTAAAAAGAGAAAGACAAATATTGAATGATCTTACTTATTGATGAAACTTAAAAAAACAAAAACAGAAAGAGAAAATACAAAGTGAAGACTTAGACTGAGCATGGTGTATGTTACCAAAGCAAAGGACTCTGGGGAAGGAGGAAAAAAGAGGATATGGAAAAGGAGTTACCCTAATGGGGAGTCCTAAGATTCCCAAACACACTTAAATAAAATAAAATGGGCCTCGAACTCAAATAAATCCCTCCCTCCATTGTTACCAGTCATTTCTATCAGGAACAACAAAATAGACCCCTTTGTGGGCCCCCATAGGACCTTGCCCTCAACTTGGATCAACAATGATAGAGAATGTTCCATCCTTCAAAGGGAGGATGGACAACATACTCTATGCTACACCTGAGGAAGATGAGTCGATATTGGGGCAGCATGGAATGTTCCTACTCAAGACCTCAGTATTTAAGCTCGGCTCTAGAGGAATGTAGAGGTCATACAGGCTCCTAAGCTAATTATGGGCCCCAGATCACATCAAATCAATGGGATTTACAGTAATATTTATACCCCTTTCCCATATGAGGGAGCTACTCTCTTCCCTGATCCAGCTTTCTGGTCCTTTTCCCAGCCATGACATCATCTCCCCAGACAATAACTTGAATCCACCTGCATACCAGATTTTAGGATCAGGCAAAAAAAAAAAAAACCACTAGTATAGCTACAGGCCCTTTGAAATATAACTAAAATATGCCTACTAGCTAGCTACAAAATGGAGGACCCCCCCCCCAACACTTCATCTGCACTACTCCAGCCTTTAGGTCCATGATTGTACAACAATTTGTTTGGCTTTGTATATTAACTCTCTTTTCAGCCACCAGGTTCCACATGCTAGCAGGATGTGACCAGATTTCACTGGACAGACAACCCCACCAATGTGCCTTGGAGCTCCACTTCTCCAGAGCCCTTCCCCACTAGGGAAAGAGAGAGACAGGCTGGGAGTGTGTGTTTGTATGCATGAGACCCCTTCTGTTTCATTTGGTTTAAATCCCCCCTGCTTAACACTATTCTATTTACATAACCACTTCATTCTATTTACATAACCACTCTTAACAAGTTCCATCCTCCCTCCAGGGCATTTGTGGTTCAGTGATAGGATTCTCGCCTAATCTGCCCCCTCTTTGTCACACTCTGATTTTCACCAGTCACTTTTCTCTCCACCCTCTCTGTCACATCCTGTTTCCACCTTACTTGGCAAGTATATATAAAGACAGCATTGTGAGTTTTAGAGTACTGTACCTCGAGTTTAGCTTAGCTCGTCTTAGATTGTGCTGCGTCCTGCATGAATAAAGAGATACTGCGTACAACCCAGCCATGAGTCCCTGGTCGTCTGTTACCCGCCCATGAAGCCAGCCCGGTGAAAACAACATAGCCCGGAGAAAACAACAAGTGTGAGTCGACCTGTCAATGCCCATGTTCAGTGGAGAAGCAATTACAGAAGCCAGACCTTCAACCTTCTGCATCCCACAATGATCTTGGGTTCATACTCCCAAAGGGTTAAAGAATAGGAAAGTTATCAGTGAAGGGGATAGTATACAGAGGTCTGGTGGTGGGAATTGTGCGAAGCTGTACCCCTCTTATCCTATGGTTTTGTCAATGTTTCCTTATTTTTATTATTTTTTTTTCTATAAAAACCATTCCCACCACCAAAAGACTGTGTCCCTTTTTATAAATAAAAAAAATTTAAAAAGATATTTGCTATAGTAATATAAGACCCTTGATAAAATATTTAGACTAAATGTTTTCTGTAATGAAAGGTTATAATGTGCTATGTTAAATAAATAGTTAAAATCAAAAAAAGAAAAAGAAAAAGGAGTTAAAGTTGTGATGTGCAATGGTACAAAAGGACCTAGGGTGGGGGTGAGAGTGATCTGTAGACAGATCATGGGGAGATGAGGAAGTGTACCCATGAGCCAAAAACTGCACTATAAACAACTAGCCCTCAAATAAAGTAATACAAATATAAACAAAAAGTAAAGTTTTAAAGATGAAGGTATTTGCAGCAACAATTCTGATGGTTTCATTAGAAGTACCAAGATCCATCCAAATATTTTTCTAGCCATGAAGATACTAGTGTTTCAGAGTTGAAAAATCACACTGGATCATTTTGTATCCATAAATAATAAATTTTAACACTTTGTGACAATACTCTAATCACCCTGTAGTTCCTCATAATAGTCATGGTTTTCCAGAAATTGCTGGAATAACATAATGAAACCAAAACAACTTTTGCTTACAAACTCATGATTCTTATATACTTCATGACACAATCAGGATCATAAAAATAGTAAAGAAAATGTCTTAGCTTTGGTTCAGATGGAAAATAGTCACCGAAGTTACTACAGGGTGACACAAGCCTTCTTTGCCACTAATCTATATACCCAGATGATCAAAAATATTAAGATAGGAACTTTTGAGAATTAATGAGCCTCAGAAGTGTCTTATGGTGATAAGAGAGCCCTTGTTCACAAAAGTAAATTCCAAGTGGATCAAGGACTTGAATGTGTGATACCAGAAACTATCAGATACTTAGAGGAAAATACTGGAAGAACTCTTTTCTGCATAAATTTTAAAGACATCTTCAATGAAATGAGTCCAATTACAAAGAAGACTAAGGCAAGTATAAACCTATGGGACTACATCAAATTAAAAGGCAAAAGAAACCAATAAGCTCACAGAATGGGAAATCTTTACATGCCATACATCAGACAAGAGTTTAATAAACAAAATATATAAAGAGCTTGCCAAACTTAACAAGAAAACAAATGGCCACATCCAAAAGTGGGGAGAGGACATGGACAGAATATTCACCACAGAAGAGATCCAAAAGGCAGAGAAACACATGGAAAAATGCTCTAAGTCTTTGATTGTCAGAGAAATGCAAATCAAGACAACAATGAGATACCACTTCACTCCTGTGAAAATGTTATACATCAGAAAAGGTAGCACCAACAAATGCTGGAGAGGTTGTGGGGTCAAAGGAACCCTCCTGCACTGCTGGTGGGAATGTAGATTGGTCCATACTCCATGCAGAGCAGTCTGGAGAACTCTCAAAAGGCTAGCAATAGGCTAGCAATAGATCTACCCTATGATCCTGCAATTCCTCTCCTGAGGATATATCCTTTAGAACTTTAGAAAGTTACTTTAGAAAGTTACTTTTTTGAGTAGGCCTATAAAAAAAATTATACTAGTAATAGAAAATGAACAAGTTTAATAACAAACACAAATATTAGTTATTAAAAATATTAATTATCTTTTTAATATCAGAGACCAAATATCTTTTTTATTGGGGGAATTAATGGTTACAATAAATATAGTTGTTGGTACATGTGTGACATTTCTCAGTTTTCTGCAAAATAATCTCACTGCCAGCCTAGGTCCTCCTCCACCATCTCACACAAGGACCTGAAACCTCCCTACCCATCCAACTCCAGAGTCCTTAACTCTGGTGCAAACCCAGTCCAAGTTCTACTTTGTGTTTCCCTTCTGTTCTTATTTCTCAGCTTCTGCCCATGAGTAAGAGCATCCCATATTCATCTTTCTCTTTCTGACTTATATCAACATGTTTCCTTCAAGTTCCATCCAAGATGAAATGAAGAAAGTGAATTCATTTTTAACAACTGAGTAGTATCCTATTGTGTAGATATGCCAAAACTTTCTCAGCCACTCATCTGTTGTTGGACACCTAGTTTGCTTCCAAGTTTTGGCTATTACAAATTGTGCTTCTATAAATATAGGTGTACACAGATCTTTTTGGATGACTGTGTTTGATTCCTTAGGTTTGATTCCTTAGGTTATAACCCCATGAGAGGGATTTCCATATAATAGGGTAGGTTCATTTCTAGCCTTCAGAGAAAAGAATAACCATCTTTACAACTGTGGAGAAACTATCATTCCACAATAGTTGCCTCTACACAGCCAGTTATAGGAAAATTTAAGAACAAAATATATAAATAACTGTTGTAGAGAACAAAAAAAAGAAATGTTAGACCAGACAGTACAGAAGCTGTGCACCAAACTTTCATCCCTGAGGCACAGAGGTTCTGGTTTAATTCTTAGCACCAACAAAAGCAAGAGATGAGCAGCATTCTGAGTTATTGTTCTCTCTCTCTCACACACACATATTAAAATTGACAAATCATATAAACATATATATGTCATATTATATACAACATCACCATAATTTATGTCCTTTGACACTATTTGTAAATAGCTGTGTCTTATAGAGCAGTGTCGCCAGTTGCTTCTGTTCTCCCTGGTCTAAGCTTTTAAGAGAGTCAACATTAAAAAGGCTCAGCCTATGCTCCGTGCATTAAAAAGTTTGAGATATTCTATCAATTTTTCCCCTCTCATATTAATTAAGTAGTGATTTATATGATTACAAGTTAATAGGAGTGTACATAAAACACCATTCCCACCACCAAAAGACTGTGTCCCATCCATCCTCCCCAGTGAAGCCAAATATCCACCCTCACCCTCAACCCAGAGATTTTTCCTTTGGTGCCCTACTCTAAACTCAGTCAAATCCTGCTTCCAGTTTCCCTTCCTGTTCTTCTTTCTCAATTTCTGTTAACCCAATTGCCAAATAATTTGATTATAGCAATAACTATCTATTGACTTCTCAAACCCTAAGACAAAAGGAAAACTCCCGCTTCCTCTATAGAGCCCATATTTCCCCCAGTCCTAGAACCTCTAGGGTGGGGCTAACTTTCCTGCATGCGTATCTCAATACATACCAATGATACTGCATCTGCTGATCCCAACCTAATCAATGCAGTGAATACCATCTCGGCATGCTTCACTTCAGACTGTGTCCAGAGATGTCAGGCGTGGAATGTCAACCCTTAAGCCTCATTACTCGGGTAAGACCTTTCCTTTCTCATAGGATTCTCTAATTCCATTTCAGATGGGTCACTTCCTAACAAAGTCCCAAAACCTAGATACAGACCAGGTCCCATGAGATAGGGCATGTATCCATAAATTCGGGCAAAATATATACCTGAAAGCAAAAGTACACAATAGTCTGCAGTGAGTCAGTATATGCAGCAAGCAAGTAGGAAGACCTAAAAGACACCATAAAGTTCCTAATGAAATAGTTTCTACTTAGACTTAGATACCCTCCTCACCTACTTCCTATTACACTTCCCTCACTCACTCCAAAGCTAACCTTATCAAAATAATGACTATAAAAGCTGAATAAGGGCAAGAGACTGGCATACTTTAACAATGACTCTTTAGTCACTATCAGGCCATCCCATTAGCTGGGGCCCTAGGCGGGGAGTCCTGAGATTCCCAAACAGACATGATGGGCCTAGACCTCAAATAAATGCCTCTCTTCATTTTTACTGGTCATCTCTATTAGGAACAACACAATAGACGCCTTTATGGATACCCATAGGACCTTGAATCCTAAACCTATTATAATTTAATACCTACAACTTTACACCTGTTGTTACAGGAGACAAGAAATTAAGATTTATAAACTGGGTGAGAGTCACATCAGCAGTTTTCCTAATGATCACTGTAATATGCTGAGAGCAGTCTTGGTGGTGAATGCCACACTCTATAGTCCCGTTTTTTTTTTTTTGTTTTTTGTTTTTTTTTACCTCAAGGGTTATCGCTGGATCTTGGTGCCTGCACCATGAATCCACTGTTCCTGGAGGCTACTTTTTTTCCCTTTTGTTGCTCTTGTTGTTTTATCATTGTTGTGATTATTATTGTTGTTGTTATTGATGTCATTGTTGTTGGATAGGACAGAGAGAAATGGAGAGAGGAGAAGACAGAAAGGGGGAGAGAAAGATAGACACCTGCAGACCTGCTTCACTGCTTGTGAAGCTACACCCCTGCAGGTGGGGAGCCAGGGGGCTCGATCCAGGATTCTTACCCTGGTCTTTGTGCTTCGTGCCATGTGCTCTGCTACCACCCAGCCCCCTACAGTCCCCTTTCACCTTGACTGTGACCTATAAACCCTTTCAAAATTCTTAAATGTTTATTGTGAGGAAGATGTCTTTTGTTATGTGAATGAGGTGACTTCTGAAAGTACCTAAAGCCATGAACTGTTTTCAGTAGAACCAACCTTGTGATCAGAGGGTTGAAACACTATCTCCTAACTCCATCCTCTGAAGAAGGAAGAGGGCCTGAAAGTGCAAGCAGTCACCAATATATAATTAACATGTTCATTATGCCTATATGATGAAGCCTCCATAACAACTTAAATGCACAAGATTTGGAGAACTTAAAAGTTAGTGACTACTAAGACATGTGGGGAGTAGAATGCCAGTGAAAGCATGAAAGATCTGTGAGGCTTTATCCACAACTTGCCCTATGCATCTGTTCCATCTGCCAGCTACTGAAGTACATCCTTTCATACTTCACTGATAATGTAGTAAGCAAAATGTTTCTCTGAGTTCTGTGAGCCACTGTAGCAACTTGTAGAATCCAAAGTAGGGGAGGAAGGTGTAGGTCACAGAAGTTCTGATTTATATGACAGTTGGACAGTTGGTCAGAAGCAGGCTGTACTTAGCAACTAATATCTGAAGTGAAGGAGACACTGGGATAGTAAGATTTTTTAAGGGTGAAATCTGATACTATCTCAGTAGTGTCATAATTGAGTTGAATTATTTGATACCTGCTATTGTTTGAGAATTGCTTGTTGGTGTGTAGTACTGTGCACACCCACAAGCCTATGCAACATTATATATGAAGAATATATAAAATATAATTGTATATAGCAAGGAGACTCTGAAAGGTAGAAAGATGACAGAAAAGCTCAGGACCTCTGACACTGAGAAACAATATGGCTGTAAATTTTCTTTCTGCCTCTACCCCAGATTACTAAGAAACCAGCAACCCCAATATAGCAATAGACACAGACCAAGAAAATCTCAACAAAATCAGTTCACTATATGCAAAAACAGAAGACGATCAATGTGGACAACACTATCCTCTTTACTCCAACAAAACACTAAGGGGAGGGAGGGCTTTCAGATTTGCTCCTACCAGCACAGACCAGTCTAGATCAAATAATTCAGCTAAATTATGGCACTATAGCAATGTGGATATGTAAATATTGATGTCACCATTTCTTCTCCTCTTAAACATGTATCTTCCCTCCATGTATCTCTCTCCATGTTCAAGTTGTACTTCCTTGCTCAACCATTTGTTCTCTTTTTTTTTTTATTGTAGTGACAGCTAATATCAGAATTAAAGAGTCTCTCTGCTTCAGGCCCTGTCAAGTTCCCCAGTTAACCTCCATTTCTCAGTAGCAGAGTTCACCAAAACTCAACTAGTTTTAGTAGCTTGCTGAACCAGGTAAAGATATGAAGTATGAGATATGTCAAAGAAAAATGAAGTCAGTCAGAGTAAAAGTCAAAATGCTTTAAGGTTTAATTATGAAATAACCAAATACCAAATAATTTTATCAATTAAGATGTTGACTGAAAATGATACTATACACTGTCTAGTTTAGCTTAAACTATAGGAAAAGTATTATTATTTTATAGAACAAACCCCAAAGTCACAATGGTGCCAGGATTGGTTGAAATATTAGCTGATATCTACACACACACACACACATACACAGAAATGCTTATTTTTTTCTTTTCTTTTTTAATTAGAGATTTAATATTTATTTACAAAATTACAAGATAATAGGGGTACAACTCTGCACTGTTCCCACCACCAGAGTTCTGAATCCCCAGTCCCTTCATTGTAAGCTACAGTGGTTCTCCCAAGGTTGCAGATATGGACTAATTATTATTTCTACAACTACCTGTCTATATTTTTTTATAGTCTGGCTTTTTTTTTTCATCCCAACTTCTCTTCCTTTCCAAGTCATACATATACCTATTATTACATCCAAATGCCAGCTGTCCCTCCCTTTTTCCTTTTCTCTTTTCAGTTTATGATAAAGTGGAGTTCAGAGCCCTCTGGTCATCTTCTCCCCCCTATCATTTATCCCCCACTGAGCATGTGGACCAAAATTATTTTTGAGCTGCAGAAGGTGGAAGTTGTGGCTTCTATAACTGCTTCTCCACTGAACGTGGGCATTGGTAGGTCAATCAATAACCCCAGCTTGCTTCTATCTTTCCCTAGTGGGGTTGGGTTCTAAAGTAGTGAGGTTCCAAGACACATTGGTGAGATCATCTGCCCAGGGAAGTCAGATGTAATCATGATAATATCTGAAACTTGGTGGCTGAAAGGCAGTAACATACAAAGTGGGACAAAATTATTAATGAACAAGAACCAAAAAGTAGGAGTAGAACAGATGAGGATGGGAAACTTAGGGTGGATAGAAACTAAGAAGTCCATTCTAGGCATGTTCCATGTGGTCCGCGACTATCATAGATTTGCTTGAGTTTCATAGCTAACATGAAGACGGACAAAAATAATATGTGTGAAGATGGTGTCAGAGTAAAGGTATAGAAAGTTGGTTTATGTCAGAGAACAGCTACCATTCTTGTGAAAAAAAAATCTATGGATAAAATTAACTGTTTACTTCCATTCACCTGATCCAGGGCAAGAGCCTATGTAACCTCTGAGTGCCTATTGGTCTGGGCTCACAGTTCATGGCCACATCTGGGAACATTCTAGGCTGCACTCATTTCAGGACCAGTCTTCCTTGAGTGGCAGGGCAGAATGACCCAGTCTCCCTTCAGAGATTGGGGAAGTCCCTACCATTGTTGCTTTATAGTGAAGGCAAGGTCCTGGGAAGGCCCACAAGAGGGCTTATGATGATGTTCCTGATGGAAGTGACCAATGATGGTGGAGCACTCTTAGTTATTTCCATCTTTAATTCAGGCTCAATAAGTATAACAAGCTTTGTACTTCTTAAGTACCCAAAGGTGGTTGCCAGAGTTCCAGACATTAAGTTCAGAAATAACAACAAAAGGGGGAAAGTTTTCTATAGACTCACTAATATTTATATTTAAAGAATATTTGTATTAGATTCCCCTTTATAAATCATTGACTAGAAACATATCACATGGTTATATTTAACTCCAACACCAATTTATGACAAGATTTAAATAGACCAAGAGTTCTCAAACTTCAATATCATTTACACATGGAAATGGATGCTTCTTTTTTATTTTACTGAATTAACCTGTGCATTATAAGGTGCTTAAAATCATCTCAGGCCTCCTTCCAACTGATTCCAGTGATGCCTTCTCCAATGAAAGTATCAAAATTATTTCCACACGTTGTCAACTGTCCCTGGGTTGAGAACAATAGGAAGAGATTAGTCAAGATTTGAAATTGGTGTAATGGCATAGGAACTGTGGTGGTGAATTTGGTGGACCATACATACAAAGAGATATATGATTTCTGCTGGGGCCAGTGGTAGCTCACCTGGTTGAGCACACATGGTACAATGCACAATGACCCACATTCAAGCCCTTGATTCCCATCTGCAGGGGGAAGTTTTGTGAATGGTGAACAGGGGAGCAGCTGTCTCTCTGTCCTTCTCCCTTCTTCCTATCACCCCCTTCCCTCTAGAATTCTGGCTGTCTCTATCCAATAAATAAAGATAATGTAAAAATGTTTAAATATAGAATTATATAGAAAATAAAAAATAAAAGATATATATGTAAATGCTAAAACAATTGGGGAGGAGGAAGTCCTCCTCACAGGCTGGAGAGACAGCATAATGGTTACACAGAGACTTTCATGTTTGAGGCTCCAAGGTCCCAGGTTCATTCACCAGGACCACTATAAGCCAGAGCTGAACAGTGCTCTGGTATCTCTCCCCTCTCTCTGTATCTCTCATTAAAATAAATATTTTTTAATTCTTCCTCATCTAAATATATAATAGTACATGAAAAATAGAATATTTGAATCAAACCATATCTTTAAGAAGACTCCTGTAGGAAAGAAAAAAGAGCTTGAGTAAGCAAACAATAGCACTTAATATGATTTTTAAAAAAGTATATAGCAAGAATAAAAGAAAACAAAATCCTTCATTATCCAAAACAAAACAGAGGGAAGATGAGCGTATAATTTTAACAGGAGTAAAGACTATTACTCTATTGTTTACTCATCAAACACACAAACCCACAGTATATATAAGTAAAATGTTTTTTTGTTTGTTTGTTTTTCCAGAACACTGTTCTGCTCTGGCTCTGGCTTATGGTGGTGTGGTAGATGAACCTGAAACCTTGGAGCCTCAGGCATGAAAGTCTGTTTGCACAACCATTATACTATCTCCACTGTCTACTGTAAGTAAAATGTTTATAATAAACAGTTTCATTGATTTGCATAATTAAATCTAATACAACTTTTCATTACGGACTTTTTTTTTATCAAAATCCTGTTTCCTCCAAAACACTATTAATTCAGGTAACAACAAAGGCCAGCATTCTTAAGACAGCTGGGGAGGAAATTTCAGACAGAATCTACAACATAGAAGGAAAATTTTATTTTGGAGATAAATTTTTTTTTTATTTAAGAAAGGAGACATTAACAAAACCATAGAATAAGAGGGGTACAATTCCACAATAAGGTGCAGAAGAATGAAATTGAACCACCTTATCTCACCAGAAACAAAAATAAACTCCAAATGGATCAAAGACCTGGATGTCAGACCAGAAACTATCAAATACTTAGAGGAAAACATTGGTGAAACACTTTCCCACCTAAACCTCAAGGACATCTTTGATGCAACAAACCCAATTGCAGGGAAGACTAAAGCAGAAACAAACCAATGGGACTACATCATATTGAAAAGCTTCTGCACAGCCAAAGAAACTATCACACAATCCCAACACCTATGGGCATCTGATCTTTGATAAGGGGGCCTAAAGGATTAAATGGAAAAAGGAGGATCTCTTCAATAAATGGTGCTGGGAAAACTGGGTTGTAACATGCAGAAGAATGAAATTGAAACACTTTATCTCACCAGAAACAAAAATCAACTCCAAATGGATCAAAGACTTAGATGTCGCACCAGAAACAATCAAATACTTAGAGGAAAACATTGGTAAAACACTTTCCCACATACACCTCAAGGAGATCTTTGATGAATCAAACCCAATTGCAAGGAAGACTAAAGCAGAAACAAACCAATGGGACTACATCAAATTGAAAAGCTTCTGCACATCCAAAGAAACTATTAAACAAACAGAGAGACCCCTCACAGAATGGGAGAAGATCTTCACATGCCAGACATCAGACAAGAAACTAATCACCAAAATATACAGAGAACTCAGCAAACTTAGCACCAAAAAAGCAAATGACCCCATCCAAAAATGGGCAGAGGATATGAACAAAACATTCACCTCAGAGGAGATCCAAAAGGCTAACAAACATATGAAAAACTGCTCTAGGCCACTGATTGTCAGAGAAATGCAAATTAAGACAACACTAAGATACCACCTCACTCCTGTAAGAATGGCATACATCAAAAAGGACAGCAGCAACAAATGCTGGAGAGGATGTGGGGACAGAGGAACCCTTTTACATTGCTGGTGGGAATGTAAATTGGTATAGCCTCTGTGGAGAGCAGTCTGGACAACTCTCAGAAGGCTAGACATGGACCTTCCATATGATCCAGTAATTCCTCTCCTGGGGTTATACCCCAAGGACTCCATAACACCCAACCAAAAAGAGGTGTGTACTCCTATGTTCATAGCAGCACAGTTCATAATAGCTAAAACCTGGAAGCAACCCAGGTGCCCAACACCAGATGAGTGGCTGAGAAAGCAGTGGTATATATACACAATGGAATACTATGCAGCTATCAAGAACAATGAACCCACCTTCTCTGACCCATCTTGGACAGAGCTAGAAGGAATTATGTTAAGTGAGCTAAGTCAAAAAGATAAAGATGAGTATGGGATGATCCCACTCATCAACAGAAGTTAAGTAAGAAGATCTGAAAGGGAAACTAAAAGCAGGACCTGACCAAATTGTAAGTAGGGCACCAAAGTAAAAACCCTGTGGTGAGGGGTAGACATGCAGCTTCCTGGGCCAGTGGGGGGTGGGAGTGGGTGGGAGGGATGGGTCACAGTCTTTCGGTGGTGGGAATGGTGTTTATGTACACTCCTAGCAAAATGTAGACATATAAATCAGTAGTTAATTAATATGAGAGGGGGAAAATCAGTTGTATGTCTCAAAGTTTCTCAAAACACAAACTGAATCTTCTTAATATATAGGCTGTGTATTTGATATGCGGACTCTCTCAAAAGCCTAGACCAAGTAGATTAGAAGCATCCAATAGCACAGCTATATACAAGATACTGGATACTGTACAGCAAACCATAACAAAAGGACTTTTCAAAGTTAACCCAATTACCAAATAATGTGATGATAACATTAACTATCGATTGTCTTTTTGAACCCTAAGACAGCAGGAACCTCACATCTCCACTATAGAGCCCCTACTTCCCCCAGTCCTGGAACCCTTGGATAGGGCCCACTTTCCCATATGCCTCTCCCAATCCATACCAAATAATATTGCATCTGCCGATCACAACCTAACCAACGCAACGATTGCCACCTCAACATGCTTCACCTCAGACTGTGTCCAGAGACTTCACGTGTGGAATGACAACCCTTCGGCTTCATTACTCGGGTGAGACCTTTCCTTTTATAGTACACTCTAATTTCATCTCAGGTGGTTCACTTTCTAACAAAGTCCCATAACCTCGATATACACCAGTTTCTGTGAGAGAGAGCTTATGTTCACACGTATCCATAAACTACTGCAAAATATATACCTGAAAGCAGAAGTACACTAGAGTTTGCAGTGAGTACCTCCCTAACACTTCCTCTCCACTATTCCAAGCTTGGGATCCATGATTGCTCAACAAATTGTTTGGCTTCGTATGTTAACTCTCTTTTCAATCACCAGGTTCCAGATGCCACCAGGATGTTGGCCAGGCTTCCCTGGATTGAAGACCCCACCAATGTGTCCTGGAGCTCAGCTTCCCCAGAGACACACCTTACTAGGGAAAGAGAGAGGCAGACTGGGAGTATGGACCGATCAGTCAACGCCCATGTTCAGCGGGGAAGCAATTACAGAAGCCAGACCTTCTACCTTCTGCAACCCTCAATGACCCTGGGTCCATGCTCCCAGAGGGCTAGAGAATGGGAAAGCTATCATGGGAGGGGGTGGGTTATGGAGATTGGGTGGTGGGAATTGTGTGGAGTTGTACCCCTCCTACCTTATGGTTTTGTTCATTAATCCTTTCTTAAATAAAAAATTTTAAAAAAAAAGAAACTATCACACAAAGAAAGAGACCCCTCACAGAATAGGAGAAGATCTTCACATGCTAAACATCAGACTAATCACCAAAATATACAGAGAACTCAGCAAACTTAGCACCGAAAAAGCAAATGACCCCATCCAAAAATGGGCAGAGGATATGAACAAAACATTCACTTCAGAGGAGATCCAAAAGGGTAACAAACATATGAAAAACTGTTCCAGGTCGCTGATTGTCAGAGAGATGCAAATAAAGACAACATTGTGATACCACCTCACTCCTGTGAGAATGACATACATCAAAAAGGACAGCAGCATCAAATGTTGGATAGGCTGTGGGGACAGAGGAACCCTTCTGCACTGCTGGTGGGAATGTAAATTGGTCCAGTCTCTCTGGACAGCAGTCTGGAGAACTCTTATAAGGCTAGACATAGACCTTCCATATGACCCAGTAATTCCTCTCCTAGGGATATACCCTGTTGGGTAGATACTGCCTACAGCTCAACCATGAGTCCCTGGTCGTCTGTTACCTGCCCGTGAAGCCAGCCCGGCGAAAACAACATAGCCTGGCGAAAACAACATATGGCGCTACAGTGTGGGACTGGGCCTGCACAACTCCCAGATAAGTAAAGACTTTGCCTACCTATGCACTATGGTCTTCTCTTCTACTTATGAAGAGGTTTGCCAAAGCCTCTACTGTTTCATCATGAGACAGTTACTTTGTCTCTGGAACATTTTACTCTGGGCCACATTTCGGTTCCCTGACCGGGAACTTTGGTTTCTTATGACCAGGATCATAGAGCTTGGGAGATGCATGGAGATTTCTCCTTGGACTTTCTGGATTCCCTCTCCCATGTTTCCCGAGGAAAAGGACTATATTTTGCTCCCGGCCACAATTTGATTCTTTATGACTGTCGTAGACCTTGGGATATGCATGGGGATTTCCACTGGGACTTTCTGGACTTCTTCTCACATGTTTCCCGCTGAGAAGGACTACTCTAATTTGAGGAGTATTCTCCAGTACCCTGGCAGTCCCCAAGAATGTAGACACGTGGTTAGTTCTACTCTCCTGATTGGATTCTTTCTTGGATGGAAAGACGCTTTTAAAAATAGATGCCTGAAGCAATCCAGCAGGAACAGTCAGAAGCACCCTAAATGGAATTTTGAAGAGCTTTTTGGACTAGGATGCCCTCCGGGGACTCTTAATGCTACATGGTGAGATCTGTTTCATAAGAGAGTGATTTGAATGACTGAATTTTTGTTTGACATTGACTTAAAAAAAAATGCTAGACACAGCTATGATTTCTAGAGACATCCAGAAACAATCCAAAAAGTTGTTTTTTCCCTCCTTTGATTTCTTTTTTACGTCTTGGCATAAATCTCAAATGTTTAATCCTGAAATGGTATGAGTTATGGGTGGAGCAGATAGTGCAATGATTATGTTAATTATTCTCATGCCTGAGGCTTCTACCATGGTTCTTCTGTTTACCTTTCCACATTTTATTGAGTTTAAACTGTTTCAACAACTTTTAAATCATACTAGAAAGGACTTCCAATTATAGTGGAGTTATCAATTATAGTAAACTTCTAATCTGCTACAAGTTTTGTTTGACAAGTAAGTGAATTTCAGCTGTCAAGTCTTCACATGAAAAAGCATCTACTCAAATGGAATTCCTGGAAATCCATTTGGACCCCTGTTCTCTGACATCACCCACAAGATGGAATGACTACAACGCAGCCCCAGAAACCAATGATGTGACCTGGCACAACCTGAAGAAACAGATTCACAGACTCCAAAGATCATTCTCTACAGAAAAGCAGAATTCTGGTGGCCAACATTCCCCATCGAGACAGACATGCAGCGTTTCATCCCTTGGCATTTTCTTCTGTGGTCAGCTACTTTGGACTGGCACTTCCATTGGACATACTGGTACACACTGCTGTGTTTCTCAAAGACTAACTTCAGCCAATTGCCTTGAGACTTTATAGACCATGTCCCCTCGCCTGCAGGCTCTGTCCTCCAAGGTAGAAAACTCCCCCTCCTTATTAGGTTATGCCCACAGAGGCATGAAGCGCCCCAAGAGGCAAGAGATGCCCACAGAGGCATGAAGCGTTCCCAGAGGCAAGAAATGCCCTTTCGCCTGCTAGGCCTTGCCCTTTGAGTCAAGAAACGTTCCCCTTGGCATCACACTGGTTATTGCTGCTCGCCTATTTTGTTTTCCATGTCTTATGCCAGTTCTTTTGAAAATGCCTGTATGATATAGGTTTCTGTTCACCCCTACACTGCTATTCCCCTGACAGAGATGAAGCCTTTTACAGACATTGACCCAGTTATATATGGCCATTAAGTAAGAGGGAGATGTTGGGGAATTGTGAGGATATGGTTGAGCTTGGAAGGGCTTGAGCCTGAGGGGTGTGTCAATCCTGTTAGTCTCTCTCACTACGGAGAGGCTGAGCAAGGAGGGACAGTAGAACCCCAAAAAGTGTGCCTCTTATCAGTCTCCATGCCTCACAAAGTGCCCCACACTCCTGATACTATGGCAAATAGTTAAAAAGAAAGGGGGAGATGTTGGGTAGTATGCCAGCTCCCCCTGGCTTCTGCTTAACCAAGCACCGGTATGCCTCTATAGGGATTGGGTTTGAGCCCATTCAAAGCGGTCTATTTACATAAATCACTTTTACATTTACATAAAGCACCACACTCCCTCCAGGGCATTAGTGGTTCAGTGATAGAATTCTCGTCTGCTCCACCCCCTCTCCTTGTCACACCCTGATCCTCTACTTGTCACACTCTGATTTTCACCAGTCACTTTTCTCTCCACCCTTTCTATGTCACATCCTGTTTCCACCCTACTTGGCAACTATATATAAAGACAGCATTGTGAGTTTTACGGTACCTTGAGTTTAGCTTAGCTCGGCTTAGATTGTGCTGCGTCCTGCATGAATAAAGAGATACTGCCTACAGCTCAACCATGAGTCCCTGGTCATCTGTTACCCACCCGTGAAGCCAGCCCGGCGAAAACAACATAGCCCGGCGAAAACAACAATACCCCAAGGATTCCATAATGCCCAACCAAAAAGATGTGTGTACATTTATGTTCATAGCAGCACAATTCATAATAGCTAAAACCTGGAAGCAACCCAGGTGCCCAACAGCAGATGAGTGGCTGAGAAAGCTGTGGTACATATACACAATGGAATACTATGCAGCTATTAAGAACAATGAGCCCACCTTACCTGACCCATCTTGGACAGAGCTAGAAGGAATTATTTTAAGTCAGCTAAGTCAGAAAGATAAAGATGAGTATGGGATGTCCCCACTCATCAACAGAAGTTGAGAAAGAAGATCTGAAAGGGAAACTAAAAGCAGGATCTGATTAAATCGAGAGCAGGGCACCAATGTAAAAACACTGTGGTGAAGGGGAGAGTGGCCATTGGGCTTCCTGACATGGTGGGGGGTGGGGGGGCAGGGTGGGTGGTGGTGATGGGACACAGTCTTTTGGTGGTGGGAGTGGTGTTTATGTACAATCCTATTAAAGTATAAACATTATATAAACCACTATTTGATTAATCTTCAGATGGCAAATATAATGTCCATAAAGGACTAAACTCAAGTTTGTTTTCTTTTTTCTTTTCTTTTCTTCTTCTTCTTATTTTTAAGCTTATGGTTAAATCTGTAAAAACTAAATCCATTTACATGCTGCGGATGTAAAGACAGCAAGCCAGAGAAAACATTCTCTTTCTAGAGATAGTATGTATTTCTGAGTATTTCCTGAAATAGGATATACATCCCCTGGCTAGTCAGTCACTTTTCATAGACAAATGAGATTATTGGTCAGGATTCTAAATATTCTACATAAAAGTCCATAATGAAGTGAAGCATGCTGGGGTGGCACTCACTATGTTGATTAGGTTGCGATCCGCAGATGCAATATTATTTGATTTGAATTGAGAGCAGCATGCAGAAAAGTGGGCCCCACACTAAGGTTCCAGGACTGGGGGAAATAAAGGCTCTATAGTGGAAATGTGAGGTTCCTGTTGTCTTAGGGTTCAAGAAGACAATGGATAGTTATTGTTATCATCACATTATTTGGTGATAGGGTTAACTTTGGAAAGTCCCTTTGATAGGGTTTGGGGTATAGTACCCAGCATCTTGTATATAGCTGTGCTGTTGGTTGCTTCTGTTCTCCCTGGTCTAGGCTTTTGGGAGAGAACATATCAAAGACAGCCTATGTATTAAAAAGACTCAGTCTGTGTTTTAAGAAGTTCTAGACATATCATCAGTTCTTCATCCTGTAATAAGGCCATATCTACACTCTATCCAGCCCTTTAAAGTCAGCTGTGTCATAAGCCAGCCATGGGTCTTACCACCATTATTAACCCAGATCCACTGCTCATTCCTCCCTTTCCCTGAATTCCATAACTACTTAGCTTTGCTTTCTTCTCCCCATTCTCATCAGAGGTTATTATTCACTTGAAAACTACTTTGGCTTTCTCTGTAAAGTTGTCAACACTGTCTTCCCAACTCTATTTTAATAGCAACTATATATTTTTTTATTAATTAAGATTTATGTATCTACAAGAGAGAGGAGAAGAGCATCGTTCTGTCATATGTGATGGCATAGATCAAACCCAGAACCTCATGCTTAAGGACCAACACTTTATCCATTGTGCCACTTCTAAAGCAGGGCCCTGCTATACTGATTCTGGGGAAAATAACTGGTTAGACTAGGTCACTTTTCATGGGTAAAAATTGTCCTGACTACCCAAAGAATAAACTTTTCTATGTATAAAAATATAGGATTGAGGGTTGGGCTTAAGCACATGTGGCGCAAAGCTGAAGGATCCCGGTTGGAGCTCCCAACTCCTCACCTGCAGGGGAGTTGCTTCACAGGTGGTGAAGCAGGTCTGCAGGTGTCTATCTTTCCCTCCCCTTCTCTGTCTTCCCCTCCTCTCTTGATTTCTCTCTGTCCTATCCAACAATGAACAACATCAACGATAATAATAACCACAACAAGGTTACAACAACAAGGGCAACAAAAGAGGGATAAATGGCCTCCAGGAGCAGTGGATTCATGGTGCAGTCACTGAGCCCCAGCAATAACCCTGGAGGCAAATATATATATTTGACATATATATATATATATATATATATATATATATATATATATATATATATGGAACCGGGTGGTGGTGCAGCGGGTTAAGCGCACATGGCGGAAAGCACACAGACTGGCATCAGGATCCGGGTTTGAGCCCCCAGCTCCCCACCAGCAGGGGATTCGTTTCACAGGCAGGTCTCAGGTGTCTTTCTCTCCCCTTCTGTCTTCCCTTCCTCTCTCCATTTCTCTCTGTCCTATCCAACAATGATGACACCAATAACAACTACAACAATGAAACAACAAGGGCAACAAAATAGAATAAATAAATATTTTTTAAAAGAAAGATTTTTTTAAAAATTAAAACATAAATTTTATTTTTAAAAAGTCTTAGTTGAATGACTTGATATTTTAATACATATTTTCACAATGTGGATATGATTATTCTTTCATTCTTGCCCTGTGAACTAAATACAGTTGAACAGAATTGGGAATGTATATTTTGTACTGCTTACTTTTAATATATTCTAGTAGACTTGCAAACTAAAAACAGATATATATATATACATATATATATATATACTCTCTCAAATAAAGTAGATACATAATCAACACTAAATTCAATTTATGACATGTGACCACTTAACCTTGTAAAAATATGGGTCATTAGACCTCACCAATGCATCCTGGAACCCCACCTATCCAGAGCTCTGCCCTGCTAGGGAAAGATAGAAACAGACTGAGAGTATGGATGGACCTGCCAATGCCCTTGTCAAATGGAGAAGCAACTACAGAAGCCATACCTTTCATCTTCTGCACCCCAGAATGATCCCGGAGAAATAAAGAACAGGAAAGCTTCCACGGGAGGAGATGGGATACAGAACTCCGGTGGTGGTAATTGTGTGGAATTGTAACCCCCCTTATCCTATGGTCTTGTCAATCATCATTAAATAAAAAAAAAAGGTGGTCACTGTCCTTAAAAAATTGAACTCCAAGTAGGGACTATTTTAACCTACTAAAGACTTCATTTAATTGGATAAATTTTTATTCTATTCTTAAATGAAATGAAAGTAGGAAGAATTTGTAACTTGGAAATTTTATTAAATATTTAGGGTAGTTAAAAAGAAAAACATCTTTCATGCTTTCTCTTATAAAATTCTCTCTCTCTGAGTGTGTGTGTGTGTGTGTGTGTGTGTGTGTCTTTCATAAATTAGTAGTAACAAATAAGCAACTAAAAATTAAATTAAATTTAGGGTCAGTTCCCAGAATTCCCAGGTTTAACTCCCACCACAATCATAAACCAGAGCTGAGTAGTGCCTTGATAGTCCCCTTAATCATGAAAATAAAGATCTTTAAACTTTTTTAAAGAATAATCACTTTAAAAAACTGTAATGTTTCATAATATAACAAATCCTGACATAATATTTTTAAATCATATAATTCCAATGGCTTCTATTTTCTTGATTTGTTTTGTTTTTAATTTTATTAGTGACTTAATATTGATCCACAAAATTATGATAACAGGGATATAATTCCACACTCTTCCCACCACCACAGTTATGTATCACAGCTCCCTCCATTGGAAACTACAGCAGTTCTCCAAAGGTAGTAGTTATGGGTTGACTACTATTTATATGTATTTCCCATTTTTTTATGGTCCTGCCTTCTCTTCCTTGCTAAATCACACCTACACCTATTATTACTTCCAAATATCCTTTATTTTTTCTTCTCTCTCTCTCTGGGTCCTGTTGGAGTTCAAAGATCTTTGGTCATCTTTCACTAACATTTACCCCTCTGGGAGTATGGACCAAAATTCTTATGGGGATGTAGAAGGTGAAAGGTATGGCTTCTGTAATTGTTTCTCTACTGGACAAGGGCATTGGCAGGTCAATCCTATGTCCTGCCTATTTCTATCATTACCTAGTGGGGTAGGGTTCTGGAGAAATGAATTTCCAGGACACACTGGTGAAATTGTCTGCCCAGGGACATCAGAATGGAATTATGATAGCATCTGCAAGTTGGTGGCTGAAAAGCAGTAATATATAAAGCCAGACAAGATGATTAATTAACAGGAACTAAAAAGTAGGGATATAATAGATAAGAATAGGACTCTTAATATGGAAAGATGCTAAGAAGTATATTTTAGATATGTTCCTAGGGGCCCATGACTTTCATAGTTTTTTTTTTGGTTGGTTGGTTGGTTGGTTGATTTTTTATTTGTTTTTTAGTTTGATATCTAACATGCAAGTGGACTAAAAGCATTATCTGGAAAGATGATGTTAAAAATAGGGCAGACTGGGAGTATGGACCGACCAATCAATGTCCATGTTCAGCGGGGAAGCAATTACAGAAGCCAGACCTTCCACCTTCTGTAACCCACAACCCTGGGTCCATGCTCCCAGAGGGATAGAGAATGGGAAAGCTATCAGGGGAGGGGATGGGATATGGAGATTAGGTGGTGGGAATTGTGCGGAGTTGTACCCCTTCTACCCTATAGTTTTGTTAATTTATCCTTTCTTAAATAAAAAATAAATTTAAAAAAAAAAAAAAGAATAGGGCTAGAGAGGTAGATTAGGATAGAGAGTAGCTCCCAAATTTGAAGAAAATCTATAAATATAATTAACTATTTACCTCATCCACTTGATCCAGGTCCCATTTATATTCATATTTAGCACAGGAACCTGTGTAATTTCTAAGTCCCTGTACCTGAACTCAAATTCTATTGTCACAGCTGAGAACATTCTAGGCTGCTCATTTAAGGACCAGTCTTCCTCGAATGACATGTTAGAATAGCTCAGCCCCTGTCGGGGTCTCTGGTGGGGTGATCTCCAGGGGAAAGTTCTCTCTAGAGTAAAGACACTGGGGAGACTGCAGCGTGCTCAGAACTCATTTATTAGCAGGTGGACATGAGTTAAATAGAAAACCAAACAAAGGGAATTATTATTGAAATATGTCAGAAATTACAGGTTTCTTAAAGGTCGGCTTGCCCCTATGGTAGGGGGATGGTATGACAAGAATTGATGCAGATACATAAAGGTCAAGATAATTAGTCTCCTGATGCAGGCATTTAATTACCCAAAGGCGTTTGAGGGGAGGAGAGGGGTTGAACCAGTTAAGGCAAGATAGAGAGAAGATAAGCAAGGTTTGATGCAAATTGAGGACATCAAAGGGCACTGCTAGGAGTGTGTGATAAGGTGTGTTCTTCTGTAATCAGAAGGTGACTGAGTAAGTGAATCTTAAAGTAGGCAGCCATGTGGCCTGCAGTTAAAGGGAGGAAGTATTGGGGTTTCTGTGGGCCTGAAAGTCAAGAAGGAAAGAACTAAGTCTGAGTTTCCCCCCTTTTGCTCACCTTGGTTGAGAGAGACTCACCAAGAGGGTATCTTCTCAGACCTCCATCCAAGGATGGGGGTAGTTCTCCCTAAGCTCTATCAAGCTTACACATAGTCCCAACAAGCCTCCCTTCAGAGAGTATGGCAGTCCCTAGCTTTGCAACTTTATAGTGAGGACAAGTTCCTGGAGAAGTCCACAAGAGGGCTTATGATGATGTTCCTGATGGAAATGACCAGTCATAGGGGAAGGAGGGATTTATTAGAGGTCCAGACCCATCATATCTGCATAAGAATCCAAGGACTCCTTAACTAGGGCCCCAGATGATGGGGTGGGTGATCCAGTATTGACCAAAAAGGCCATCATTAAATGAGTCAGTCTCTTGCCCTTCTTTAGCTTTTATAGTCCTTTTTGTATCTGAGGAGTGTTGTATGCTTTACATTGGGTTGTTCTAGCTCTCCCCCTGCCAAGAAAATTGGTTCAGTTCTGCTAGTTTCGCGGGCCCGCTTGTCCCCGCCCCAAGGAACCCCGAGAGAGTTCCAGAGTTCCAGAGTTAGAGAGTACTTGGCGCCACTGCCGGGGAAGGAGGCAGGAGAGTTCTGTTTGGTGATTAGTTTGTCTTAGTTTGTAAATCGTTGATCCTAAAAAAAGAAATACAGCTTCCCTGCCCAGCCGTATGTCTCTGATCATCTCTGTTACCCACCCATGAAGCTAGCCCGGCCAGCTGGAGCCTCCGAATTTTAACAACAGAGGAGTTTAGAATTTCTCCCAGTTGTTAAAGCATTAAGTGTTATTTGTTGTATTCAAACTGTTACTAGGTTTATGGAGTCTGCCTTCTGGGCCTTTCTACTAGGTTTCTAAGCTTACTAAGTCTAATTGGTTAGAGAATTTATGCTGCCTTCTTTAGGCCCCTCTACTAGGACCCCAGGCTTATTAAGTCTAAGTCTAATCACAGAAAGCTATTAAGCACTTTTACTTTGAGGTATGGAATTGCCCTTGCTTGTGGATACATTATACACTTGTACCCAGTTCCCTAGGTCCTAGCCTGTACCTAGTATCTGTAACTTTGTTAGATAATGTGCCATCTGAAATGGAACTAGGTAGTCCCATGTATTAGGAAAGACCTCACCAAATTAGAGTAGTTGGAAGATTGACATCTCAGGCTTGGAAGTCTCTGGAGACAATCCTCAGTAACAAGTCAGTAGCAGCATGTAGTGGCATAGCAGCACTTATTACCTTAATTTTTATTTTCTTTGTATATATATTTATTTATTTAAATTAGAGAGACAGAGACCAGAGCACTGCTCAGCTCTAGTTTATGGGGGTACTGGGGATTGAACCTGGGACCTTAGGGCCTCAGGAATGAAGGTCTGTTTGCATAATCATTATGCTCTCTCCCTAGCCCAGTTTTTATTTTCAATGGGGCTCATATTTACAGGCTCTCTATCATGTGGTCATGCTAGTGGAAGAGGACTTTAACCTGATCTTCTTAAACACCATGGGACCTAGTTTCACTCTCCCACAAGTAGGTACTTCCTCTTCTCAATGAATTATCTACTTAAAAATGTAATCTGTGAGGACTTGAACAGGATGTCACACTGCCTTGAGATTTTTCTATTGAATTACTACCTGTCAAGAGTAAGTTGAAAACTCTTTCACCCTCCTCTAAAAGGAAAGTTTAGAGACTAAGGCCTACTCGTTTTTTGTTTTGTTTTATCACTTGGTTTTCTAAATGCTGAATTTAAATTAAAGCTGTATGTCAAGTGCCTTAACTTTCTGCAAAAAATATATATATACCATTTACTTAAATAGTATGCAAAAAAAGAATCCTATATAAAGAAAGCATAGTTAAAAATATAAGTCAGTGGTATAGAAAAAAATAATAATACAAAGGGTCAGGCAGTGGTGCACAGAATTGGGAGAACACATTACCATGCAAAAGGGCCCAGGTTCAAGCCCCTGTTCCCCACCTGCGGGGGGCAGGTAAACTTCTTGAGTGGTGAAACAGTGTCACTGGTATCCCTCTTTTTCTCTCCCTCACTATCTTCCCTTATCTTCACTCTGTCCTATTGAGAGAAAGAAATAAGGAAAGAAAAAAAGGAATGAAGAAAGGAGGAAGGGAGAAAGGAAAGAAGGAAGGAAGAAAGGAAGGAAGGAAGAAAGGAAGGAAGGAAGGAAGGAAGGAAGGAAGGAAGGAAGGAAGGAGAATGAAAGAGAGAGAGAGAGAAAGAGAGGAAGAAAGAAAGGGTTAAGCAGAGAACCTAGCTACCTAGTTACATAGGGTTTCTTTCAGGATCACAAGAAGTTTCAATCAGGCAGATTATAAATTCACTACACAAAGTAAGGAAACTTGTATGTATCTACAGAACACATCCAATATCCCTTCTTTTAAGAGATACCTTAATATGGTAACTCAAAGCCAGCATTATGTCTAAAGCTAAAATACTAGAAAAACAAGCACAGAAAATACTAGAAGTACAGTCTCTTTAATGCCCGAAATGATTATGTGCTGTCAATTACAATATATTTGTTGATACACTAAGCAATTAGTCCAAAATAAAGAAAGAGATAGGAAGGAAGGAGAAAGGGAGAGAGAGGAAGGAAAATTTAGACTAGGAATCAGCAAGCTTTTCCATAATTAATCAATAGTACGTACATATTCTAGGTTTTATGTGCCATATATTCTGTGTCACAGAATTCAAATTGGTTGTGATAGTGCAAAAATAACCATAACTTGTACATAAAGAAATGAGCATAGGTCTGTTCCACACAGTATTTTCTTTTTATGGCCATTAAAATGTGAGCTTCATATAAATTTCATGTCACAAAATAGAATTCTTATTCTAGTTTTTCCCAGTCACTGAAGAGATATGAAAGCCATTTTTATCTTCTGGGCTATGTAATGGCAGATTTAGTGAGTCTGCCTTAGCTCATTTTAACAGTAAGTAATTCTGGGAAGTGAAGTGTGTGTGTGTGTATCTACTTGCCTATGTTCTTTTTTTTATACAATAAGGGAAATGTTTTATAGAAAGACTATAAAAAGTAGTCAAATTAGGGAGATGAGAAATTCTACTCACGTGACAACAGCTATACTGTAAACCACTAATACTTCCAATGAAATGATAAAAGAGAAGTCAAATAATAAAATTTTTTAATTTAAAATTTTTTAAACTCTTAAAAAGGATTGATCTTCTTAGCTGAAAATTATGTTCCTGTAATAGAGTAGCTCTCAGGAATTTCTATTTGCTTTGTGTCAGTTCTGCAAGCTTGACTGAACAATGACTTGCACACAGTTCCTACATTCATTACATTCGTGTGTGTGTGTGTGTGTGTGTGTGTGTGTGCGCGCGCGCGCGCGCGTGTGTGCTGAACTCCAGCCAAACAGTAAATTACCTTGGGAAAATAGAAGGTGAAAGAGGAATAAAAAAAAACTCTTAAAGATAGTGCTTGCCTTCATTTTATGAGGACACTAAATCTTAAGTTAGAGAAAGAGAGGAGTCTTTTTAATGTGAGAATCATGAGAACTGGAAAGGAGTACAGGGCTTTTCAGACAAGCCTATTATTGTAAGTTTCCAAGTGACTGTGCTCTTGTTTCAGTGAGGTGGACCTGCAGGTCATGTGTGTATCTAGAAATCCACACCCATTTTAACCAGAAACACCCAGAATACAATTTTAACAAGAGCACTGGCCAATTCAGGTAAGCAAGCAAGTTTTCCAGACTGTTTAACCAGTGATCAAGCTCTACGTCACTTAAACAATTTATTTTACTTTTTTTTTTCCAGGACCTGTATCCACCCCCACCCCACCCCAGAGTCCTTTACTTTGGTGCAATACACCAAACCTAATCCAAGTTCTGCTTTGTGTTTTCTTATTTTTCAACTTTATTATTATTATTTATTATTGATGATTTACTAATGGTTGACAAGATTGTGGGATGAGGATACAATTTATACAATTATACATAAACAATTTATTACTATTCAAGAGTAAGGCCCTAAAAGTGGGTGAAGAAAGTTAAATGTAATTGCATTTTTCTGCATTTAATGAAAAATGTTTTTCCTTTGGTGGTTTCATGCTTTTATTCTCAGAATAAACTAACATTGACCAAAAATTACCCTTTAAAATATGCAACAAGTTAATTTCTCCCTGTGCTTCACTTTTTTTAAGTTTTATTTTCAAAAGACAATATTTATGTAATATCTTTTTAAATGATTTATATTAAATCAGTTGTTGAAAATTAAAACAAGCGTCAGAAAATGCTAACTGGCCCATGTTTACAACACATAATTCTAGGGCCAGGTGGTGGTGCACCTGGTTGAGCACACACACTGCCTTATGCAAGGACATGGGTTCAAGCCCCTTGTCCCCACCTGCAGGGGGAAAGCTTCACTGCAGGTATCTCTCTGTCTCTGTCTCTACCTATCTATCTA
This sequence comes from Erinaceus europaeus, assembly GCF_950295315.1. Lineage (NCBI taxonomy): Eukaryota > Metazoa > Chordata > Mammalia > Eulipotyphla > Erinaceidae > Erinaceus > Erinaceus europaeus. Next base: position 36,070,145 of record NC_080169.1, read on the forward strand.
CCTATCTCCCTCTCCTCTCTCAATTTCTCTCTGTCTCTATCTAATAAATAAAAATTAAAACAAACAAAAACTAATAATAATAACACATAATTCTATACATATGAGTATGTGCTTTCCGAGTGTAATGCAAATTGCTCCAGAGTCATGGCCATGTCAGTCATTTGTGCCCTGCAAGGACTTTAGCTATGTGCCTAGTACTGGAAGACCTTAGCAGGTTCTGTTCCTTTTAACAAAGGAAAAGAATGATCATCTAAAAAAAAAAGAAGAAGAAAGAAAGCTATATATTTATTGACTTTGTCACAGAAGATCTTTAATATCTATTATTTTACAAATTATGTAAAGCCTGACACTGATATTTTGATGTTTAAGTAAAATGGTTGTTGACAATACTACTTAAGTACCTGAGTTTTGAGGGGAATAAGTGATTCCCAATAAGCTCTAAATCTGGCAGATTTAAAACAGGACAATGATAGCTATACTTATTCCATTTTAATATAGAGTCTACCTACTTATCACTGTCTCTATGTAATTTTTCCTAGTGCTTCTTTTAAATAAACTCTGCATGACTCTTCTTTATATCAGGAAGTATCATAAGGCAATTATGACTCTCTTCCCTAGGAAAAGAAACATAATGTTCTAGGGGGTCGGGTGGTAGCGCAACAGGTTAAGCGCCCATGGCACAAAGCACAAGGACCACCGTTAAGGATCCCGGTTTGAGTCCCTGGCTCCCCACCTAAAAAGGGGTTGCTTCACAAACGGTGAAACAGGTCTGCAGGTGTCTATCTTTCCCTCCCCTCTCCATCTCTCTGTCCTATCCAACAACAACAATAAAACAAAGACAACAAAAGGGAAAAAAAATAGGCTCCAGGAGCAGTGGATTCGGAGCCCGAGCAATAACCCTGGAGGCAAAAAAGAAAAAAAGAAAATGTTCTAAACTAAATGTCAGGTTGTTGTTTCGTTTTGTTTTAATCTCCTGCAGTTTAGCTATAGACCTTTTAAAAGAAGTTACTGGATCTAGTGGATGGTGAAATAGTTCATTTGGATTGTGTGCTGCTTTGTCAAGTGTTCAGGCCAGGTTCGAGTCCAGCTCCCACTACATTGAAGGAAGCTTCAGTGCTGTGGTTCCCTTGACCTTCTCTGCTTCCCTGCCTCTGTCAAACAAACAAGCAAAAAAAGCCACTGGATTCAAATCATGACCTTGCACTACATAATCACTTCCATTTCTCCATTGCAGCTTTGAGCCTGACAGAATCTTCTCTCTCTAAATTGGACTTTGTGTTCCAGATTCAACTGTCCCTACCCCCTACTAAAATCTATACCTTTTCGTTTCAGTCTTTAAAGTATGAAATGAGGAGTTCTAATGATAAAAGTTCACCTTCTGAACTTTTATGGTGTTAATAAGTTAGAGAAGCTTACACTGAGATCTTGTTATCAGGTATCATGGTTATTGTTTAACAGGGGTTTTTTAATGCTTGAATATAAAGAAATCCGAAAATGAAGCCACTGCAGATTAGGGAGGGAAATAATTTAAATAAAGTTAGCGGGGGCTGAGTGGTGGCACACCTGGTTGAGCACACATGTTGCAGTGCTCAAGGACCCTGGTTCAAACCCCCAGTTCCCACCTGCAGGGGGAAAGCTTTACAAGTGGTGAAGCAGTGCTGCAGGTGTCTCTCTGTCTCTCTCCCTCTCTATCACCCTCTTCCCTCTCAATTTCTGGCTATCTCTATCCAATAAATAAAGATACTAAAAAATTAAAATATTTTTTTTAAATAAATACAGTTAGCCTGGAGTGGCAATCATTTCCAATATAGATCTGGAATAAATATGTGCTACTAACAAGGGGGGAAAATATTAGAATGAGAGGAATGAGGAAGTATCAGGAGAAATCTTGAATCCGTTGCCTTCACCACCAAGTTCCTGTTTACCTCCTTGACTATGGTTACTATTGCTTTTTACCACTGCCAAAGAGTAAATTATTCTATTTTTTCATAGTAACAAATTGATTTTGCACAATGCCTTGCATAGTTAGAGCAATTTTCATGTTTAAGCAGAATTGCTAAATAAGCATTCACTATTTTGGTGATTAATTTGCTAACAAAGGAATCCAAACAATAGGTAAGGTGTTTTATTTGTTTGCCTCCAGGGTTATTGTTCAGGGTTTGCTGCCTTCACTGCCCACTATTCCATGCATCTTTTTATTTCTTTCCTTCTTTCTTCCTTCTTTCCTTCCTTCCTTCCCTCCTTTCTTCCTCCTTTTGATAAAGGGTAAAAGAGACAGAAGAGAAGAGATACCTGCAGAACTACTCCACCACTTGTGAAGTGTCTTCCCTGCAAGTAGAGACCAGGGTTTGAATTCAGGTCCTCCCACATGGTAACATGTACACTCTACTGAGTGAGCCGCTATCTGACCCCAGTAGATTCTTTTCCTACTAGGGTTAGCTGTAGTACCTACGCATGAATTTCACTGATCTAGGCATTCTTTTCTTTTTTCCTTCTTTCTCTCTCTCTCTCTCTCTCTCTCTCTCTCTCTCTTTATATGGATAGACACAAAGGGAAAAAAGGAGGGGCCTGGAACAGGCACCTAATGCTGTGCTCTGTTATCACACTGGTTTTTTTTTCTTTTTTATTTAAGAAAGGATTAATTAACAAAACCATAGGGTAGGAGGGGTACAACTCCACACAATTCCCACCACCCAAACTCCATATCCTACCCCCTCCCCTGATAGCTTTCCCATTCTCTATCCCTCTGGGAACATGGACCCAGGGTCATTGTGGGCTGCAGAAGGTAGAAGGTCTGACTTCTGTAATTGTTTCCCCGCTGAACATGGGTGTTGACTGGTCAGTCCATACTCCCAGTCTGCCTCTTTCTTTCCCTAGTAGGATGGGTCTCTGGGGAAGTGGAGCTCCAGGACATATTGGTGGGGTCTTCAGTCCAGGGAAGCCTGGCCGGCATCCTGATGACATCTGGAACCTGGTGACTGAAAAGAGAGTTAACATATGAAGCCAAACAAATTGTTGAGCAATCATGGACCCAAAGCTTGGAATAGTGGAGAGGAAGTGTTAGGGGGGTACTCACTGCAAACTCTAGTGTACTTTTGCTTTCAGGTATATATTTTGCAGTAGTTTATGGATACGTGTGAACATATGCTCTCTCTCACAGAAACTGGTGTATATCTAGGTTTTGGGACTTTGTTAGAAAGTGAATGGAATTAGAGTATACTATGAAAGGAAAGGTCTCACCCGAGTAATGAAGCTGTAGGGTTGTCATTCCACACGTGAAGTCTCTGGACACAGTCTGAAGTGAAGCATGTTGAGGTGGCCATCGTTGCGTTGATTAGGTTGTGATCAGCAGATGCAATATTATTTTATATGGATTGGAAGAGGCATACGGGAAAGTGGGCCCTATCCAAGGGTTCCAGGACTGGGGGAAGTAGAGGCTCTATAGTGGAGATGTGAGGTACCTGCTGTTTTAGGGTTCAAAAATACAATCGATAGTTAATGTTATCATCACATTATTTGGTAATTGGGTTAACTTTGAAAAGTCCTTTTGTTAGGGTTTGCTGTACTGTACCCAGTATCTTGTATATCACACTGTTTTGACTGTTATTATACCGCTCATCAAGACAGTATCATACATGGCATGGCATGGGGTGCTCTGTGCCAATTATGGTTTCAGTTTTAGTGTGCTCTCCCCAGGATGCTCAAAATGTGTTTTTTCTAAGTAGAAATTTTGTGTTGATATATTTTAAAAATATTTTTCAATAAGATGTTCAGTGAAATTTCTAGATATTTGTACAATGCTAACTCTCATGTGTTGAGCAGAGCAATCTTTCAGCATAGATTTGAGCTAACCCTCAATAAATATTTTAAAGAAAGCCTAAAGCAGCCTACTAAATCCTATTTATTTTTCCTATTATTTAGCTTTGTTTGGAGGATCCTCAAGAAAGCATTATGCTTCACTCAGCTTTGGCCCTCTGCCCCTTATTCATCACCATTTCTTTCAACCTTGCCATTACAATCAAAAAAGAAAAGAAACCTCCTCACACACTTTCAATAGGTACTGAAGTTTTATTGTATTTTCTAAACTTGGCTGTTTGCCTTATTAGAACAAGATTGTTTATTGCTGGGGGAGGCACAGAAAGTTAGTGATGTATGTGGTGTTG